>NW_020455547.1:432436-466118 GCF_003342845.1 Nothoprocta perdicaria
GCCCGGCCCGGTTCGGCCCGGCCCGGCCCGCAGCGCCGCCGCAGCCCGCGCCCGGCCCCGCTCTCGCCCGCAACGATCGCGGCGCCCCCGTTACCGCGGCAACGGCGGCCACGCGGCACCGAGGCGGCTCCCCATTGGTCAAGCGGCGGAGGGGGCGGGCCCGAGGGCGGGGTCGCGCCGTGGTTGGGCAGAGCGGGCCCCGCGGGGAACCGGCCCCGCCCGCGCGCTCCTTGAGGGAAGGCGGCATCATGGCTGCGAGGGGGGAACAGCGTCCTCASCCCAGCGCTTTTAGAGCAAATAAACCTGTTTTTCGAACTTAAATCGTAAAACTGGGCCCACCWGCTGAAATACCAAGCGCGTATTGAGGCTGAGGGCATCTCTCACGTATTCACATAACTGTGCATGACAACAGAGAGGAGGCATATTTCATTTAACAATATTTTGTATATTTTATTTAACAACAAGCATGGGAGGCGTTACCGAGAAGTGCGTAACAAAAGACCAGCCCTGCCCCAAGGTTGCTTTAAAAAACTTCTACTACATAAAGAGGAGTTAACATTATAGGTGAAAGTTTAAAAAAAAAAAAAAAAAAAAAACACCTATTCCTTGCCACTGAAAGTAAAAGATGCCGAATTAAGAAAAAAAGTTTTTTTTCTTCTTTTTTTAATGTGTGCAGGTGCATATATACATACATGTTGAACAGTGCATCTACAGTTACATTCACACTTACCTGCCCTTCATGGAGTGCCTGGGAGGGTACCGTGATACCATGATAACTGCACTAGTGTCATTAATAAAGAGCATAAAAGAATTCAAGTAATCCTTCACTGCTTGCTAACTGATTTATTAGATAGGAAAATGTCCTCTTCCTGCCCCACTGTTGTAAGAAACAGGAGACTACAGTCTGTACAATATTGTAATCTTTTCTTGCAAATTTAGTGCAAAGAAGTTTCAGCATTTATTCACCAACCTGTTAAAAATACTAGTCATTCATACCATTATACCTTCTTAAAATGCATAAATGCAAAAAAAAAAGTGTGATAATTCTTGCTTTTAAACACTTAAAATGAAGGGAGCAATCATTGTGTCATGAGTTAATAAAATTTCCTTAAGATTAAATTCCAGAGAAGCTGTACATAAAGTTTTTTAGTGCTAAAAATCTACAATACATTTTTCAAGTATAAGATACTGAAATATTATTGCCAATAAATAGTTGTGCTGTAGTCAAAGCCATGGTTCACCTGCTGAATCATTCACATCTCAACATATTAGGATTTAGTTTTTCACTGAGTTTATGTATTAAAATTGCTAACTCTTCTGTTGCTTGGGACTTATCCTCCAAAAGTTCATAGCGAAGACTGGAGATATCTTGCTTGATTTCCTTTAACTCACCTGCATTAATCATTGAAAGAAATACTTGTTAGCAAAGTTGGCTGTATGTTCATATATATAAAATAAAGTTCTGTCAAGAAATACCAGAGCCTATTTTGGAATTATTTCCTGCTCATCCAAGATGATGCTGAGGGCAGGGACAGCAGCAACACTCAGCATGTGTAAACATGTCCACCCCTGAATTGTACCCAAGGTATTTTCATAATCCAGCACACTCTGCTAATGTTGTGTTTCACAGATACACTGAATACCAAAGATTCACAATGCCCTTTATATAAGTTAATGAATTAATCRTAGCAACACTGCTGAGCAGTTGGTAAATATTAGTATTCATCCCCCCCGCTTTTATAGAGAAAAGGCAAAGAGGTTTTTTTTCTGAGGTGATATGCTTAGATCACACAGGGAAAGTGTGGCAGAGCCAGCAAGAAAACTCACGGCTTCTGAGTCTGCCTCCTCTTCCTTAACAATAGCCTTTGAATTAGAAAAAGTCACTTGGTTTAATATTATGTTAGAATTCAACACAAGCACTAACACCCCATCTAAGCAGGAACCATCTTAGTAGGAAAACAATGGTCAAGGCCAGATTTTTAAAAGGCAACGTTATAGGACATTCCTTATATGTTCAGCCCAGCAAAAAGCTCTTTGCTTTGCAGCCAAGCCCRCGGTTCAGGGGTTAGCCAACTCGCCCAAAGTGGAGGAGCCTCTAGGAAAACCATGATGTACATCACAATTCTTCTGCACGTTAACTGCCTTACTCATGTAAGCCAGTGTGTGTAAATACCCACACAGACATCAAGGCACTGGGAAGACCTAAACTCCACAGGTATTGGTGAGAAAAATGTGGTCTTTGGATTCCTCCAGCTAATGGGGAATAGAACTATTGTTGCAGTTACTTGCATCTTCAAAGCGCATAGCCCTGAAAAGGTCATTAGTCTACCGCCTAATCATGTTTCCCTAGAGAGCAGAGTGCTGCCCTCTCCTGACTACTTCATTTCAAGATTTGCCCAGACCTCACAAGTGGTTTGGTTTGTCGTTGTCTTTTTTTTTTTTTTTTTTTTAAGCCCTCAGGTTTGCCTTTCCTTGCTGGTAGGCAGGAGAAATGGGGCCTGAGTCATACCCAAACTGGGAGTCAGGGTGTGTGTCCGGTGCACGTCCCCCTCCCACTGTTACCACACGAGTTTGTGAGGCCCCACAGTTCAGACACACATGGGAAGATCAGAGCCATCGGTTCACCCAAGATCTCTGGTCTTGCACTAAAATGGATCTTGGTTTTCCTCACCATACAGCTAATGCTACGCAGTTTTCAACTGCATAGATGAGRATTCCACAAAACATTATGAGCGAAAGGAATGCAAGTAGCTCATGGCACAAAATAATAAATAGTGTGTTCAGCTGAATGAGACAGAGAGAAAGGGACCCCAAAAGCACTGACTGAGGACTCTGGAAGTCTGGAAGTTAGTGGCTTCTTTAAAAACTTTCCTCTGTATCTCTAGGCAAGTCATGTCTAGGTCCCAATTTGCCATGAATAGGGCCCGGAGTTCATTTATTTTTTTTGCTCTACTTGTCTATTTTTATTGTCAAAGACAKGTAATCCTTACCGTCCATCTTATTTCAGTGCACTTCAAGTAGAACRCAACTCACATTTTAACCAAAGCCTCCATGCACCATTGTAATCCCAATTCCCAAAACAAAGTGGCAAAAATTGCCKCTGCATGTTACAACTGCAGTGTCTCTTACCTTCATTTACTTCATCATTTTCTTTATCCACTTGTGCTTTCAAAACATAACGTTTTATCAGTCTCTTCATTATTTGCTGCCAGATTAAAAACAGTTATACTATCAGATAAGCATTTATACTAAACCTCTGCTCACTTCTGTTTATTAACATTATTTCTCACTTCCTCAACAGCAAAAGAACAAACAACCCTAGATTAAGCACTTGTCTTCTATTTTTTTTTGGTGTCATACATATATATATACACACATGTATGTCATACATATATATACACACACACACGTATGTCATATGTCAGCATTACAACAAAGCACTTTTCTCGCTCAGTCATCTCTAATTTACAGGGTATCACCACTGATACCAGGGAACATGGGCAATATGGAAATATTGAATGTAGTTTCCTTTATTTTAACACAGTGTAACAGGAAGAAGCAAGGTAGTTTGTCTTCGTGTGAAGAGTTTGCTTTTTCAGAATTTACCAGGTGTGCTGACAGAGGTTTATACACTACAGGATGCACAGACCTAATGATATGGATGTAACAAGCATCTATATCATCACCAGTGCAAAAGGGCAGTGGTGAAAGAAACCCTGTATTTTGTCTAGCACTTTTCTGCCATGATCTTGATGGCCTTAGCACATGTGCAGCCACTTGTGTGGTGATACTGAGTCTCTTACACAACACAGAACTTTTCCCTATACAAAACCCTCTGAGCACCAGGTTATACCTAACATGTGGTGCCAGATCTGCTGTAGTTATCTTGGCCCAGAACGAACTCGAGGAATGAAGTATGCCATAGGAGTTCCGGGCATTGGCTGGCCCTATCTGCTCTTCTGGCTATCTGCTCTATCTGGCTCCCCTTCCCTTATTCTGGTATGAATACTCCGAAAAGGACTGCTTAGAGTGGTTATGGTATCTTTAGAACTTCAGTGGAAGTGGACCGGGCACTGGACATTCTGACGTGGAGCAGGAGGTTGGACTAGATAATATACAAGGGTCCCTTCTAATCTAAACAGTCGATAACTCTATGAATTAAAAGTCTGAAATAATTACTCAGCTTAAATGATGAACCATTAACATAGATATCTATTTTCACACGCTTTCATTGCTCAGCAGTGGCCAGTGTACATACTCACCTGATACCGTGTTGGTTGATTGAGAATACTGTTAAAACTGTGTGATTCAAAAACTCTGGAGTTCGACTGAGTGAAAAGGTTTAACTAGGAAACAACGAAACAAGATTTAAGCACTTATGAAATTCACAGTTATAAATCATCTGCTTTTTTTTTTCCTTGAAGATTTTTTATCTTCACTACTTCAGAGGCTTAATTTCAAAAGAATGAACACTGATTGCCTGATTGCCTTGATTTGTTTTTTAATATTGCTCTTTGCAGCCATCCTGTTCACAGCACAGCTTCAAAGCAATTGTGCTCACAGAGTTCAGAAGATAACAAGTTACCACTTGAAAGCAGGAATGAATGGCCAGATCAAGGAAGGACTCTCTGAAGTGGCTTTGGCAAAGGGTTATTGTGGACCTGCACCCTTAGGCACATGTTCAGCTATAAGAAAGCTCTGCCCAGGTCAAAGTAGCTGCAAAAGGCTTCTTCTGAAGCAAAACTTTCAGGAATAGCAACACCTTCAGAAAACTGGTCACTGCTCAGTTATCAGAGGATCAGCTGACTCCATCGCAAAGGCATCACATTCCCTCACACATTGCCTGTGTGGTGAAGGAAAAAGCTAGCTCTTCATATGAGGATTTGTGGTCTATGAAATTCAACTGTATGGTGACATCTCTCCAGCATTTTTGTTCAGAGGCTGAAAGCATTTTTGTTCAATATTTAGGTCATTCCAAATGGGAATTACTTGCATCTTTGATTACTCAGTTATTTTTGTTCAAAATGTGTTTTTGCAAATGACAACATGAATTATAGATCTTTAAATACAAAAGCCTAATCATCAGAAGTAGAAATTATCTGCTRAAATGTAGAGAAAAACAGAAAGCTGAGTTAGAAAAACAGCTCATTACTACATTCAGAAGATTTTAGTACRTACCCTAGATTTGGAATTTCCCATTCCCATTTCAATGTCCTTCTGCAGCCGTCTCCTCCTGCACTTAGAAAAGTTAATGATCCTCATGATGAAATAGAAAAAGGATTTGGGGCTTGGTACAAGACTGAACGGTGGAGGTAATGTTTTTCCATCATCAAAATATGATAACCAGAGTTTAGAACGGGCAAATTTCCATTCTACATCACTGTCGTCCTGCGTTAAGACACAAAACAGGGATGAGCTTTTTTTCATGATATGCAAAACTCCTTCCAAATGAAAGATCTTTTAAATATCTAACATTTTATGTAAAATCAAAATGTTAGTTACTTGCAAGTAAGACTCCTAGTAGTTCTGCAAAAATGCAACTGATTTATTGAATCTACTTCAACTAAAATTCAGCTGGGTCTCTTTATGTCAACATCTCATTACTGGTACTTAGTTCAAGCATGTGAACTATTTAAACATGAGTTATTTTTACACAGAATGAAAGCTAATATATTAACTCTCTGCTATTTATAGGGGAACATTTTTTTAAGTCTTTTTTTTTCTTTAAATTGGCTGCATGRATTTTGTACTCAAGCAAATGAAGCAATGGTATTGGCTTCCAAGCACGCACAGTTTAACCTAGTAAGGTTTCACAGCTTTTTACATAACCATGAACACAAACTGTCACTTATCAAGTGTCAAATTTGCTTCCATGAAAAATCTTGTCAAAAACTGACAGACTGATTTTGTCCTGATATATTCTAACCAAAATTTTGCAAATCTAGACTTGATTTATGGCCATACCTCAATCTCCTGATAGGAACTGTTGATCATAGCAATCAGCATGTTGAGCAGAACCACAACCATTGTTACATTGTATATGCCATAAAGAACATAACCAATGTTCTCTATGAATTTATGATCGTATTTGAGGACAACCGAGGTTACTTCAGACAAGCCAAATATTGACCAAAATAAAGTCTTGAAACTTTCTTCGACTCTGTATGAAGAGAGGAAGGTATTATTACTAGTTACATAAATAAAAGCATGAGCTGTGCTTATTTCTTTTTGGTTGACTTACGTTGTAAAGGCTGGGTTTAGTTTAGCTCCAAGGTAGTAGGAATACAGTATGAACATTCCAATCATAAATGCAAGAAAGACCATAATGAAGAGGACCATAAACTTGAAAATATCCTTAACAGTCCTTCCAAGGGAAATCTGCAGGGGCCCAAAACTCTCATTTGCAGGCAGGATATAGGCAATCCGAGAAAAGCTAAGCACAACAGCAATTGCATAAAGGCCTTCAGATATTATCTGAGGATCAGATGGGAGCCATTTATCTCTAGCTGGAAGATATGAAACACAGATAGAGAGTTATTCATTTATCATTGTTTTAAAAAAAGATTTATCATGCAACTAGCCAAGACAAGTGTCTGGGGAGTCCAGTAACTTCTACTCTGTTCTTGTTTCCTTTAAGTCACAAATATTGAAAGTAAATTACCTTTTACTAGACGAAAAAACATACTTGCTTCAAGATGAGAATCTCTTCTACAGTGTGTACCTGAACATGAACTATGCAACAATAAATAACTTCTTACTGCCTTTCATGACACGACCACGAGATTAAGCTCTTTTAATATGTACCGCCTAAAGCCAATAATTAACTCACATTTTGAGGTTTATTAGTGGAAAATGGTTTGGTTGAGTCATATTTTTTTTCCATTATATGAAGCTTTTGCCATTGTTACACATTCAGGATGTAACTAACAAACTAAGGTCATGGACATTCTTTTCATTGACATCAGTGGGAATAGGATCACGATTTTTACTTAGACTTACAGTATGTTCAGAAATAATAGTCTATATATAGTCTATATATAAATCATAAATTCTTTGTTATGTGAGTTAATGCACCTTTATGTTAATGAAAAATACCGCTGTATTAAAGTGTGCTTAACACCAAAATTATATGTACAAAATATTTAAGTACAAATTCACTTTCTTAGATATCAGTTAAAGTAATGAAGTCTGCTATTGTAATCTACTGAAGCTCAGAAAGTATGCTAAAATACACTGTCAGCAGCACATAGAGGCCTTTGTTGCTAGCTGCAAATAGAAATTATTTACATCTTTAAACACAATATTTTCACTGCAATAATTATTTAATACTCCTATCTGCATAGGACTTTCCTGGTTCTAAGCCTGGAATTAGCTTCTTCCTTAATCACAGAATGTCGAAATGTTGATAAACCTTTAAGAATATGAATTATGGTAATAAATCAACCAAAGCATTCACATCAAAACTGTATTTGTTCTGTGTAAAATCAAGAATAAAGAGATAGCTTGGAAAAAGTATAATCAGCTTGAGGAAAACAACAATTAAATTGTGCACAGTTACATTTAGATTGATTCAGTCCTTCCTATTGTTTGGTTTTAACACTTTGGCAAGTTTGATGATCACATTAGCATAGTAACTATTGTTTAAATATCAGAGAAGAAAAACAGACAGAAAACATAAGGTAATATTGTGGTCACGAACATGTGCTAAAACTCATCTTAAGACGTAAAAATGACAGTTAAGTTCACAGTGTAAACGAATGCCAGCCAGATTTTTTACTTTAAGATAGAAATTTGCAGAAAAATTGAACGCACCATAAGTAAAATATTCTATTTCTGGTGGGAGTGTGACTTCTGAGAGGTCACTCTCCACGATGTAGTTGTCCACATACTGTTGTGCTTTTGTGGCCTGCAGAAATGCCAGAAGCCTCGCTGTGAAGGCAGCAATGAAAATGGACAGCATCCCAAAATCCAAAACATTCCACAACTGCAAAATATATTCCCTGGGTCCTTCCAGCCAGAGCTCTTTGCATTCTGACCACATCATACCTGCAACGAGAAATGACAAAACACAGCAATGTTGGCCCCACTGTTTTCATTCAAGCTCTCTGCGTTCCCCRATCACGTGAAACCAGGGGACACAAGCAGAGCAGAAAATCACTTATTTGCAGTGTCACAGAGCTGTCATACACCTTGAATACGTCTGTCTTGGTTTTAACGGGATTGATCAAACTGCAAGATCTTAATATGCTAGAATAAAGTTCTGTCATCTCCATACTATATAAAGTAGCACCATAACTTTGCAATAAATGTGCATATGGAATAAAAGCAAAAGTATAACGTGCCAAGTTTCTAAAGAAGAAAAAAAGTTTTAAAAAACTCATTATTTTAGCATTTACTTTCACATAACACTTCTTAATGAAAAGGGCTAATTGTTACAGAAAGGTACAACTCAACTTTCCAAATGACAAAATGTAAATGGCAAAATYAGAATATTGGTTCTCAATAGAGTAAGATGCCTTTCAGAATGGGAAGGGAAATTTAGCTATTGCAATTAACTAATTCAGCTGTCTTAGCCAAACTTCTCTCCAGAGATTCATTCATGAGGAACTAATCCAGACCACAATCCCATCATAACTTAGACATGTAACTGCCGAGAATCATGATTTTTTCCTTACTTCAAATGTTTCTGARGGAAGGGAGAGAAGAGAAAAAGAGAGAGAGAAAAAGAGAGAGAAAGAGAGCACACGCGCGAGCGCAACAAACATTTTTTTCCCTTGTTTCTCTGAAGGAATAAAGCGAAGGGGTTCTACTGAACAGACCTAAACCATGGACTGTGGCTACAGGGCAGGTCTGGGGCTAACACCTCTGTCTCCTCAAATTTCTGCCTCCAAGAAGGCAGTCGATAGAGAGATGAAGGAGCAATATACCTACCAAGTACCCATACCATGATGAGCATTTCTGTCCAGGTGAACTGGGTAGTCTTCACCCTAAAGATCTGCTTAGGGTAATCAGTAACAGTGACATTGGGTAGCGTTGTTATTCCTTCGAATCTGTCTGAAGCATTGAACACCAGCAGGCCTAGGAAAATAATGAAGGATGCTGCATGTGCCACAAATTTCATAAATGGGCTTCGAAGAATTCTTCCAAGCTGTGAAGACAGAACAAAAGCTGTCACTCATCCATCTTGCAGATGCAAACTCTCTTTCATCCAGTTTCTCAGAAGCATAAAGACACACCCCAAGCTCAGGACAATCATAAACAAAACCTTTTATTCTCTACTCAAGAATAGTCAGGACAAGACAAGTGCCGTTCCCAACAGCAGACCCCCAAGGCAGCCCGGGGTCTGCAGCTGCCAGGGTCTGTCATCCTCTTCGGGAGYGTTCACGTTATTTCATAAACTGTAGATGGCAATGTTTGCAGGGAAATGCTCCAAGGAATGACAGATACACACTAGCCTTAGCCCGCAGGCCGTGTTTAAAGTGCCAGAGCCGGGCCCACCTCACTGGGGTGAATGGGGGCAGCCTCCTTTGCAGAGCTGTGACAGCCCAGGCCCAACGCTGCTGCCACYGGCGCCTCACAGAGCGCGAGCGGCAGCGAGGTCACCCCACACACCGCGGTCCACACACCAGCTCCAGCACAGGGACCTCCGGGAGGGACCACACATGGCAGCTCACCAGCCTCTCCTGGCTCAGCCCCCTTTGGAAAGAGCAGCACCTTCGAGGTGCATCCCATTTCTGCCCTGCGAGCGTGACCGCACATAGCGGCTCATCTCTGTTAATGCCAACACACAGCGCGCCGTGCTCRTGATGAGCCATCCCATCCACTGCCGGCTGTGCCCGGGTGCTGGGGCGCTGCAAGCAGCTCTCCTACTTTGTCGAGGGGTTTCTCCAAAGCCGAGGTCACCTACCCTGGACCGAGCAGCACGGCACATGTGTAGCAGCATTTACCACAACCTAYGCCAACAACCCCAGCATCCTTTCCTGCTCCTGACCTTTAGAAAGCGTTTTCAAATTACAATACCAAGCAACGGATCTAAAYACACAGTACATTTATTAGACATAAGCACAAGAAAAAATGTCAGGTGTTCCTGGTACTGGGAATTAAAGCTCAAGGACAAATGTCACTTTTCCATATTAGACACTAACTAAAAAAGATTAACACATTTCTATGACATAGTGCTCTGAGGAATATCTTCACTACTGATAATTACAGAAAGGAACATTTCAGAGAATAATTTAAATAATTATACCCTTTCAAAAAGGCTAATCTTTGGAGTAAACAAATCTAATGCAGAGAAAGCACCACATTCACTTGAAATATACAGGAGATGAGCAAAATCTTATTCCTTTATAAGGTGAGCTACAAAGGCAAAACCTAAGTTTGAATGAAACTAAGATTTCTCTACTGCRCAGTTAATGGAAAAAAACTTCTAAGATCATATTCAGCATGGAAGAATATTTTAAAAATCTTTAAAGATGATGAAACTTAGAAAAATCTTTTATTTCTGATATACTGAAGGTCTATCAATATGTTTCATTTTCAGATAGCTCACATGTTACAGACAGTAAGGATTGCAAAGAAACTTCTGTTATTTTCATTTGAGAGTAGCAGGAAATGTAGAATCACTCATTCATTTCTGTACCGTTTAAAAGAGCATTGTTTACAGTTCCACTCTCTTACGAATATATCATGCCACATGGCGGGAAGCTGCATTTAACTGGAGCGCTGTTCTGCGGTTCACCTGGTAAACTGACCTGCTAGCACAGTAACGGCAAATATTCTATTGAGGATTAAATTCTGCATCACTGCAGTCAACAGATATTTTATTGACGGTCTATAAAAGAACAACATCAGCCCCTAAAATACCACCAGAGGAGAACTGTTATCAAATCTTCTGGACCACTGCCTGTTGACTATTAAAAACCTTCAGTACTAAAACAAATACAAGAATTCAGTTACACTGCAGAAACTGCAAAATGAGCATGATCTAAAGAAATGTTTTTAAAAAGCCTTCAAATGAGCTTTTTCTTTCTTTAAACTTAACAACAATTTATGTTCCCATTAATGCCTCATCATTGTAGCTCCCCCTTTACAACATGACATAAAACAAACAGCATCATTTGGCTCAAAGCTACAGCTCACTAAAAATATGATTACTTAGAAGCAGCAATTTCAGGAGCATCAWGCTAGAGGCACAATACTGCATTTTGGACGCCTGATACTGAAAAACAGCACCCAGAATAATACAAGGTAAYTTAATCTGCAATTTATAAAAGTCAGTACCCTGCTACATGGTGCAATCCAATAGCCAATGGCTAGAAACGGAAGGCCCAACGCCACAACCAGCACCACCAGACACTTGATGGCTATGGTCTGCTCCCGCAATCCGGAGAGATTTTCATACCAGATCGTCAGTAGCTGTTGCTGACAGTTGGGATGGGCCACAAACTGCAAAGAAAAAGAAGGAAAACCACGACATGTTATAATTTATACTACAAGTTATATAAATATTACATACATGAACAGTGAATCTTAAGCATCTCGTGTTAATTTAGATGTTGATAAGCATGCTTTTCCCCTTTTCCTTTAAAAAAGGCTAATAGATAAAGAATATACTGAGATAAGAAATAAACAAAGCACAAATATATGTTTAAACCTCCCTGGAGGCACTAGTGGGTATTGAAAGAGTTCTTTATTCTTGTATTAACATCAATGAGGCCAGCTGTCACTTCTATTTGGAATTATCTGGCATACGAACAAATAGTCAGAAGCTACTTATTACAAACACATTTTTGTGTTTTGTAGAAGATAMAAACTTATCAAGCAGTAATACATAGAAATTCAATTTTGTGAATCAGATAGGATGCTCAGGTGGTCTAATGATGGTCCAAGAACACTATAATAGACTTTATTTCATGCTTTGTTATCCTTTACATTAACTATATAMAGTTCATTCTGCAATAGTTTTTCATTTTCTCTATTCAAAGTTTGTGCCTTCGATACTATCTTAGCTGAAAAATATTAAATGTTCAAATTTGACATTTTCAAAAATAACTGTTGCCTTTTTAGTATTTTAAGATTTTTAAAGCTCTTCAGTGTACAGATTGTTATCACTGTACAGTCTCGTGCTATTCTTAGATCTCTGTGTTTTGATGAGCTGTTAACATCTTTACAGAGGCTCAAATAAGATTTAAAAGGTGTATACTTTACCTAAAAAAATAAACATTTTGAGTATTTTYCTAAGCAGAATCATTTTATCTTCAATTAATCTTTTTAAGAGACATTTATTTTTGCTGACTGGTTCATATTATTACTAATCAATACTGCTCATTTATTCTAAAGCAACAGGAGCAAAAGATAAGAGTGGGGAAACCACAACAAGTTTGACTGAATATCTGAGTGAACTTCAAATTTCAGTATCTAATTCAACATTCCTGAGACAACATTCATGCATCTACATAAGAATGTCCTGATTATCAGTAGTCTAAGCATACACAGCTACCATTGACTTCAACTCATTCTTTCTTACTTCTCTTATAGCCTGAGCACAGCCACAGCTAAGCACTTCTGTACCTTAAGCGCTTTAAAATCTAAAAATAAAGTAAGTATCAGACAAACATTTAGATCAAGAAATAGAGCATTCAAGTGAATGTATCAGGCTTTAATCACAAAAGACAGTCAAAGAGACAGGTAGAGAATGCTCAAGATAAATGTGCAATTCTTCCTCAGACAATGGGTTATTTCAACACAACCTTGCTCCCCTGAGCCTTTTGTACAAGCTTCATTAGCCCTGGCTTCTGCAGGGCTTTCCCTGGACGTCAGAAATTTGGAAGGAAGCACTTGTTCAAATGCTCAGGTCCTCAATCGAGATGCATATTAAGGACCTAAAACCTATTATTAAACAGACAACTTCCCTCTTTCTGATCGGCAGCAAGCAAATGCACAAGTTATCTTCCTAAATTCAGTAAGATTTCAGCATAGGAAAAGGGTTGTTTCCTAAAATAATTCTGGAATGATAAAACAAGCTGTGACCAACTCCTGCAGTTGTTCTGATATTCTTCAAGCTTCATTCTCCTACAGCCTGAACCCACTAAAATGTGGTTGCATTTGTGGATGTTCATGGCCTGCTATGTTTTTTTTTTAAAGCACTGTAGATTTCTTGATGGCAAAGTTACCTTCTACGTGGATGGAGGAGGCTGTGTTSCCACCCCATGAGGACCACCGCAAACCACCAGGTGCTTCCAGCCCTTGCTGGATGCTGCTACTAAAGAAATGCAAGGGGGAGAGGGCAAGGCTGCAGCTCTCTGTTTCCTGCCCTGCATTTACAACTCCATTCCCGAATCATCATCACACTCACTGCTGCTATACCGTGGCCAGGGAGACTGCCACATCACAAGAGCATGTGGGACGTCAGTTAGGCACAAGAACAAAAGTCCTCACTGCAACCTGAAGTCTGTTTACATTCTGGTCACATTGGCTGACACTTCTAGCAAAACAGAATAAGAAATTAAGGTGATTGCACAAAAAAAAAAAAAAAAAAAAAAAAAAGGAATTATCAGGGTGGTGGGTTAAGAGGGAATTTTTATCAAGTTATCTATACTTTAAAAAACCCACTAAGCCATGTATATATATGTGTGTGTGTGTGTGTGTGTGTATATATATATATATTTAAATCATTTCTTCTGTTGAGTTCATAATGTACTATATGCACTATTGCTTGCCAGGCCATGCCTGCAAAGCATTTGTATTCCAAAACTCATGGAAAAGTGCATGCAGTCGTACAATAGGGCAGACTTAAAAATTAAATAGTTGGCAATGGGAATAGGGAACCTTAAATATCCCAGGAAAAGGAATTTGAAGCTGTTGCATAAGGTTTAAACAGGGAAGCAATCTTCATATTCTAATCTACTTTGCTCCAAAACAAAAGTATTTTGTTATGTGATTCATTAGCCAGTTAGCTCCATGTTACCATAGTTTGTGCCTGGAAGGGAAGGGCAGACAGAAATAAATAAGATAAAAATGTCTGTAAGAAATTAACATAAACTCAAGCAACATTTTTATTCTTTTAAACAGGCTGTCACRTCACTGAAAGCTTATACAAGGCTAAAAGTACCAGAAGGACTTTTGTGTGTGTTTGTGTAAACCAGTTGGTCTGTATATTCTGCCACATGTCCCCAGTCTCTTCCTCTGCTAGAAGAAATTACATTCACGATTCATGCCATTAAGTGACAAAACCTGTGGCAAGCTCGCTGCGGGCCAAGACATMGAAAAGTAGATAATTGCTTCATATTATTAAGACAAAAAATGACAGACTAACCCCTGGAAAGCGTAGTGGGAGCATCCACCTCATCCCTCCCATTTCCAGGACTGGGAAGAAACAGAAGGGGACTTTGAAGGCAGTTAGCCTAGGGGCCGCTTGCATCTCAACCAGAGCTGTGTGCTGGCTTATTGCTCTATCACTTGAGGCTGAGATGAGCTCTGCCTGCGCTATCTCTTCCCACAAAAAGGAAAAGGAGTCAAGGAGCAGAGCTGCCAATGGTTACGGCAAGTTCTTCTCTGGCAGAAAGTCTAAGAGCTCTCAAGAAGATCTTAGAGATTAATTTAATTGTTGGCAATTGCACTATTTGCACCACTTCCAAGCCCCCCCAGCAACTCACGTCACTTCTCCCATCCATAAAAGCTCTGAAACTCATTTTTTTCTTCATCTCTGCTGAAATATTTCCATTTGTTTTGGTTGTCATTAATCTCAGCAATTTCAACCCCTTCTCTGGCCATCTGTTTATGCATCTCCCCTCCTCCATCACACACCATTGCTCTCCTACCAATCACATCACACTGCAACCTTGTTTCCTCTCCATTTCGCCTCTCTTGCTTCCCATTCCATATAGTTTCTCTGTTTTTGCTACCTTGTSCTGTTATCACATATCTAATATTTTATAACCACTCCAAATCTCACTCAACAAAAAAATCATGCATGCAGAATATATCTAGTCATTAAAAAGTCCCAGTTTCACTCATCTACTTCTGAAGGCATACTTGCCAATAACCTTTTAAGACTCATTCATTCAATTTGCATTCATTTCCACGACCATGAACCAAGTGATCAGTAGGTAAATATTTTTCTGTACGAGTAAGAGTGAGTAAGAGGGATTATAAAGTAATGTTATTTATTCTAATATCCAAATCACCGAGCTTGGACCTAGCAGGAACAAATCCTGGCATATTCTCATACATAAACACACCACAGCAAGTGAAATCTGAATCTTTTGTCCTGTCTATTAGAAGCTTCAGTGTTTGAAAACTAAATCCCCGGGTTTTACTCAACCTCTTGCTCATTTCATTTGGAAATTCCATTTTGATATGCATCTGAACAAGGAGCGCAGAATCTGGCCCAGTGTCAGCTCCTCCTCTGGTTTTGCTGGCAGGCTAAAAGCCAAGCACAGCTAACGCACAGGGCAGGCACCAGCTGCAGGAGCAGTTCAGCATGGAGAGCCAGACTACTTCTCTGCTCCTAACTCCCTCAGATGTTCACTGTGAGGGCTGCAGTTTCAGAACCTTAGCTCCAAAATTCATACCCTATTTACAGAATGGGTTACTTTCTTATGCAGTGTCTTGGGTATAGAGTGCAAGAGTTTCATCAGAGCTAAAAGCTGCATTTCCCAGACCGCACTCCTGGGAACGTTAGCTCACTTGTCACACGGTGTTTTAGTGTCTCTCCCTCTGCCACAGGGCGCGTTGCTCATGAGCCACTTCAGGGAAGTGCAGTTCTCTTTAGCTATACTATCTGTTTTGCAACAGTCAACTGATCCAATATAACTAATCCAGTTAGAGTACAGCTAAAAATATTGAAAATTAAGAAAAAGAGGCCACATCCTTGCCTGCTTGCTCTTGCTACAGGGCTGAAACCATCCCCTGTGCCATTCCCATATGCGCTGTTCTGCAGCCCGAGCAGTGCTGCGCTCGGCAGCAGCTGCAACAGGGCTGACCTCAGCATCCACAGACCACAGCAGCAGAAAAACTTCCCAGCTCCTTCYTCGCCAACCTCTGCACTGACTGTCTCCAAGGAACAGTAGTATATGAACACRGAGACAATTCTCTACCATCTATTTATTCTATCCCACCACAGGCACCACTCATGTAGGCTCTGAACTGCTTTTCTCAGGGACTGCAACCAACCTCTTGAGTTTATCTACAAATAACTCATCTCTTGCAGGAGGGAACAAGTTTGCTACAGGGAATTGTATCACGTTACAGAGATTTTTTCTATTCTTAACAGGTCTGGGGAACCCTTTGCTCACAGGTGACAACCATCTCTTAAAAGAAAATTAGTCTTCAACAACAACATAGAAACAAGAGGCTCAAAGGTTTGGTCCACRCTGAAATACAACAGCACAAAGTGTATGATAACATGTTTGTCTACTGYAGCTAGGGTTTCTTTTTTATACATTTTTATACATTTAGTTCAAAGCTGTGCTTACAACTTTTGTTAGCCATCTTCAGAGGCCATGATAAATACCAACTTCTTCCAAGAGTCCTGACAGGCTGGTTACAAATCATTTTATATGGCAGATGGGCTCAACAGGTGGCCACATAACACAGTATTATTTCTTCTGAAAGGCACAGAATTCTTGCAGAGATGATGAAATTATAATGGCTGTTAAGACTGGGAATTGTGGTGACCATGTAAATAGGTAGCTGTAAATAAAACATAGGCGCTGCTGTATTTCTCGAGTCCTTTTGACATTCTTGAGTCCTTTTGACAGGCTATCATATTAACTATTTYCTGTGCTAATCTAGTAGGATCTTGGGAAAGAACAGCACAACTATACATTGAAACTGCAAGAATATATGCATTTGTATCTACAGCAAACAGATTGTGCAACACAGTTTTGTTTTTGATATGTAAGATAATTTCACAAAATAATTTTGCTCATTAAAAATAATTTGATGGGGTTACCAGCTGAAAACACATAGCACTTGACAAGACACAAACACAGATGTGTAAACTGATAAACCTTCAACAAACTGATTAGCTGACAACAAACATGCCATGCATTTCCAGGTTCCAATCTTACAATATTTTCCTTTTTTTTTTTTNTTTTTTTTTTTTTTTTTTTTTTTTTTTTTAATTCAAGGAACATCATGTAGGCAGTCTCTCTGTGCTGTTTTTTGATACCCACACAGTAGCAGATGAGCTCCTTGATACAGTGTTATGTTTTAAAGAAGAGGAAGAAACAGTATAGTTAATGACAATGCAAGTAAACCCTTTCTCTTTTCAGAGTAATAAAATACAAACCTTTGTTCCACAAAATATATAATCTGTTGGTGGTAGGAATAATGGCAGAATGCTGCAAGACTTACTAAATTTACTTTTGAGTATTTAGTTGCCTCATTATTTATGGTAAAAGGAAATATAACAAAAACCAAAACAGAACAACCACACACAAAAACAAACAACCAAACCAGTTCTTTTCGTTGGTTGAAACCAACACTATTCATAATACAGTTTTCTCTTTTGATTATATTATCAGAGAGGCAAAAAGGCATATACTTATAGAGTGAAAAACCTGGCCCAATCAAAACCTTCACAATTTTTTGGTTCAACTGGAAGAATGATCTGACCAACCTAGCTAGCATAAATCAGCTGTGCTAGCAAAGTTATGTCATTAAAATCAGCTATCAATTCTCAAATATGGTAGGTTGGTTAAAGAGGACTCCTTCACGGGAGCACCCTTCTGCCTGCCTGGATACCCTGGGGATATCCTGGTTATATTATCTACCCTTTTATTAACACTAGCAACCCCCAGGTGGTAGCACACGTGGCACGATGAAAGGACACAACGTCCACATATCACACGGTCTCCGAGCAGTGGCTCAGAAGAGTTACCTTTTTGACCTCGTACTTGATGGCCAGCTTGACGCGGCTGAGCGACGCCCTGTGCCGCTGCGCTTCCACAGGCTCCGAGTTCAGATCCCCGTTTAGAATGGCCTCCACTTCCTCTGAGTCCCGGCAGAGGTCGAGGACGCCCACCACAAAGTCCTTGCACTGCATGGACAGCTTGCGATAGTCATTCTAGAGCAGAAGGGCAAGAGAAAGGGCCCGTAAGGAACATGCTWAAGAATCATCAGTGAGGAAAAGCAGCYGTTAAATCACTAAAAATAACAGCTTTGGAGTTTYACAAAATACGTCGAGTTAAGAGTGYATCTGACWTTACAGACTTCGCATGGCAGAATCATTTTTGGTTGTTACAGGAAATGTTTTCCTGCTGTCCACCTAAGCARAACAGCGAAGGCTTTGAGCGATGTAGATAACTAATGAAATAACGCTTATAGGGTTGCCTCCTGGGCTACGAATATAATTTCTTCCTRCAGTGCTGAAGTAGCATTTTTACTCTCATTTATACGGTATTCATTTTCCCACCTTATTTCCCCTCTGCTTCCCACCATTAATTAAATTGGCTTCACATGTAACATTAAGTTACAAAGTTACTGCAGAGAATAACTGCAGCAGGAAATTGGGCACCTGGGTGCCCTCCTCCTATTCAGACTCTYTCCCAAACTTAATCTGAATTGTGAACTGTATTTCCGTGAACTGAACTAATTTTAAATATCGTTTAAAATTGTTCCCTATTATGGGCTTTAAACAAGGCTTCCCAGGTTGGCCTAGACCATCTCAGTTGCTCCCTCCTCCAACTCCAGGATAATTAGGCACTGCAGAAGCCTCGATTTCCTCCTACTAAGGCAGCTCTTCCTGTGCCCTCCGCCGCTGCCACCTTCTCTCACTCTGCACGATATCATCAGCCATTTCCCAATTCAGGGCATGACGATTTCACCCATGAAATCTCAGTATATTACACAGTAGAAGCAGCAGCTGCTTCTGCTGATGCTCAGTCTTTCTTCCATCCCTCCACAGAGCACCCTGCAGCACCTCACACGTCTGGGCCTCCCTYAGCCATGCTCCCTGTGGTGACCGTGCCTGTGTGCCCATCCACATGCTGTGCCTCGGACACGGTGACAGCCCTTCCCTCTGCACGCACAGCTTGCCTGGCACACGGCTCCCAAAGCCCACGCTCCTCCTCCTGATTCTTTTGGCCTCCTCTCTCTGTGCAAGCTTAGACTTTGTGTCTCAGTTTATCAATGAGTTCAGTGAGAACAAAATGTAGACTAAAGACAACCCCAGTAGTGTCAGCAAAGWAAAGCAACATCTTGCCTTCAGCTTATTTCAGTCTTATCATGCTTTATTGCTTGAGTTTTTACATTTTTGAAGACAAATTTCCTACAGATGTACAAGAACTTGAAACATTTTGCCTTAAATTTCTTATTTAAGAATTGTTCCCACATTTGCACTACAACTGAAGAAACATTTAATGAGCTCGCCAAGCACAAAACATGATAATCATCAGATACAGCACAATGTTAACTCAATAAGAACAAGATTGGCAAACGATTTTCCTTTAGCAATATAAAAAAAATGTAATTTTGCTACTGGTATCATGTGGCAGCTTCATTAGCTTCAACAGTAGCACTTTAGAGCTGAAAGAAGTTACATTCTTCACTTTAATTYTGCAGCGACATGCAACTTTACAATATTTTTTAAAAAGTCACTCCTTGTTTTAGTATTAATTCTATCTGCCCTGTGCTGAAAGGTGACATCTCATTAAGTTTTAACTAAGTTCAGTTTAGCTGACTTTGGACTTTTGAAGATCCTCATGGAACATCAGAGTTCAAATTTCTCTCTTGCATGAAAATGTTACAAGACTTGAAAGCCACTGAATGAACCTGACTCAGACCTTGAAACCTCTAGGAAACCCTCTACACTTTACACTAGGAAAACTCATTACACTTCCAGGTGTCCAGGTCTTTATTTTATTTATTTGAAAAATCCAATTTCTCTCAGTCTACTTGATTGCTTCATAAGCACAACARCCCAGCTTAGCCCACATTGTAACCACGGGACCCAATCCTCAAGCCATCTTCTACCTCTCGGTAGGCTGAGGTTTCACAACTGCTGTGCCGGCAGCAGAAGCCACATCCTGTGGCCTGTCCRCCCCACACACAGCTCTTATCCTGGGAAGCTCAAGAGATCAAACGAAGCCCAAGTCTCTCATCTCTTCTTTATTCTACACAAGGCCATCAAACTCCCCGCCTGAAGCGCCCAAATGCGGTTCGACTGCCTGCCACATTCCCTGCAATGCAAATTGCCCGTGGTCTAAGGTGCAGCTGCCCTGCAGTGGAAGGCCAAACAAGAGCAAGCACTTCCAGACCTGCTTACATCAGGGGGCTCCTTGTCTATTTTTCCCCTGAGAACCCAGGGACTCCAATTCCTCAGCTAGTATAACGCATCTTCAGTTAATCCACTGCTTAACGTAGCTGGTTTTAATGGCTATATATATATAATCTTAAATGACATCTCAAAAAACACTGGTTAAGACATCTTTGTAATGCCCAAAATAACCATGAAGAATACAGACTGATATCAGAGACAACACCCTTATCTAACGCACAGCTGTTCTTGAGTGGCAGCACAGACCCAGGCCTCACTAGCACTTTGAGGACCCTGGCACATATCAATTTTCATATCTCAGTCTGTCCAAACCTGCATATTCCATTTGCACTCATAACATTAAGAATACATTGAGTTTAAACAGAATTATTACAAATATATTAGCTTGTACATGAACAGTAAAGTGYACTAACAAAAATGCTAAGCAAAGATTTTGTCCTTGAGATATTAWTTTTTAAAAAAAGTTATAAAAAGAAATTTACAAATAAAAATTATATCTACTCAAATAAAATGCATATATCTACTTCCTGTTACATAAGATTTTCCTAAGTACTGCAGTTYGTGACTGCAACTGTAAGTAACATAACTAATTCACGCACCTCCATGCTGAAGCATTAAACGGTCCTTTTGAAATTGTGTGTGCAATTAGCCAGTTTGCATATATGACTGTAGGAACTGCATATGCAAATCGTGCATACAGTTGCACTAACAGTCACAGAACTTCATCTTGTCCTCTAGAAAATTGGTCCTAAACGCAGTTCAAGCTTGAACACTCTCTGTKAGTTCAGCTGAGACAACACTATGCAAATTCACTTGGACCTGTGACAGATTCTGCCTTTAGATGCACGTCCRCGTCCTCCGCCGCTTTGGGTGGGAGCTTTCAGTAGAGCCAAGAAAAGGGATTTGTCCTATGCGCAGTGGGACTGCGCTCCCTGTGGTCTTGCCGTGACAGACGGGATGTCAGAGGCAGTGTCCGACGGCACCGTTTCCTCCGAGGGAATAGAGCCGGCTCCTACCGCGACCGCAGCAGGCTCAACCGCTACACACAGGCCGGCATGCGGCCTTCTAGCTACCTTGCCTTCTTCCGGAGGGGCGAGGGACTATTTCTGCTCCAAGGGAAAGTTTCATCTGCTGTTCTGATTGCTAGAAGTTCTCCTGTCACGCAGCAATTACATTTTCAAAGGGAGGATTACATTTTCAGGGAGGACAGTAAATATCAATTAGCTTTAGTAACCTACAGCATCTGCAGCAGTCAGGGCTTGATAAAAATTGAACACAAAAACCCCATATAAAACTGAATATTTGTAGCTGAAAGTATTTCTGGTGCTACTGGTATTGCAAAATACTCCAGTTGGACTCTCCAGCTGTGGCAGTGAACASAATGTTACATTAGTAAAATACGCAGTTCCAAACTCATCCTCCCCAGCCTGTCTCTCAAGTATAAAGCAGCTTATTTCAGAGGTCCAAAACCACTTCAGAAAGCCAAGTGAAAGCAGAAAGCTGCACCACAASTTATGCTAACTTAATAGTTAGAGAAACGTGGAACAAGGATTTCAGAAGGAGCCAAAAATATGGGAAGGTAAGAAGCGAGGGAAATGGTCTTTAAGGTTCCATTTTCCCCAATCGATTTTTACCCATTTTCAGCTTTTACCCACATGTGTCTTATATTGGAGAAAAAATGAGGAGTGGCTGGTTTCTTGATCCTCTCATACTTACTTCTGAGAGAAAAAGTCACTGTAATTAAGAATAAGGTTTTAATGCTGACATGGATAAGGCTGCCACGAATAAATGTACCAAGTCATTTAGCCACATTTCTAATTTACCTCTGCAACCTCTGATTTGCACACGGACATCAGGATTTGACACTATCAATCAGAAGGGAAAGAAGCTGGACTTGGTTTATGCAAATGAGGTAAGGTTCAGCTTAACAAGCGGGCATCAGGAAACTTCGGCCTCAGACTTCAACAGGTTAATGCCTTATTTCTCCGTGGGGAACCCATGTATAAAGCACTCCCCGTGCCCCTGCTCCACACCCCGAAGCGCACTGCAGCAAGCAGGCACTGGGAGTGCTGCGCACCTCAATTTACCATGCACACTGGGAAGAAATCTCAAGCAAACAGTTATGTTTTGAACCTGCATCAACGCTGGCAAGAGCTCAGAATGGATTTCTGCAAGACACAGCAGAGAGGTCGCTTGCTTCCTCCTAGATCCAGCTCTCCAGCTGCCAGCCCAGCACCCCACTCTACATTCGCGCTGCTGGCAGTTCTATCCACCTGCTCCAGCCCTCAAAGAACCTACAGACTGCTTGTCAGATGGGCAGTTCCAACCCTTTTGGACTCGTTAGATGTTCATACTAAAAAATTTCCTTGCCTCTGTTTTCCTCCTCCTGCCTTGACCATTCCCTCTTTGCTGCAGGAAGGGCAGCCAACCAGAGATGCTACAGGGAAGCAAGCAGCTCTCCTACCAGGCCAGACAGAGCACAAGGAGCAGCTGCTTGTGGCAAACTTCACTTGATTTGTTTCTGCCTATTGGTCTCTAGGTTGTTGTGCCCTTCTCTGGAAGCTGCTCCGTCTGTAGCGCTTGCTGTCACTTGGAAAGATTAATGCATCTTTTGCCTCCCTCAGATCTTTTATGAAGATATTAATTACACAAGTGGTACCCAGCACCCTGCAGGACCACATTAATTTTTTGTTACAACTAGATACAGTGCTATTAATATCACTACTCACTGGGCACAGACTGTCATACCCCAAGCTGTGCTTTACTTATAAGCTGTTGTCCTATCCTACTGGTTTGGCTTTGCTTTTGGTTTTAGTATTTTGGTTTTTTCTTTTCTTTTTCTTTTTTTTTTGGTTTTTTCTTTTCTTTTTCTTTTTTTTTTTTTTTTTTGGGGGGGGGGGGACAGGGAGGGGCAGTGCTAATGCACAAACTGGATTTGCTAGTGCTTTTAAAGCTATGAGAAAAACTACAGATCAAAGCAGCACTRGGCAATTGTTTACCGAGTTGTCAGTTATCTGATGGAGAAGCTGAGATGTACAGAAAAAGTCAGGGCAGTAACATACTGAACCAGTCAACTCAGAAACACTGCAGTAGGGACTACATCTGTAAACAGTTTAACTGCTGGCTCCGAACAAGTGACATTTCAGAAGGTACATTCAGAAAAAGCTTTCTATATTCCTAACAATTCAGAGATACTGTTTGAAATAAGAATGAATAAAAAACCGGAATAAGGTCAATGCTACAGTATGCTCAAGAAAACAGTAATGTTTTTGCTTTCTAAGCTTATACTACTGAGCATTTGAAACTAAAAACAAGTTTTTAATCTGTTATAGCAAAAAAAAGTTGTTTTCCATCCATCACAAGGTTATTAGAACTCAGTGTCCATTTTTCCCCCATTGTTCTGCATGCATAATAGGGGAAAAAGCTCTTTCATTTAAAACTGCTTTTTAATGGTTTATATATTGAGAATTCAAAATCAAGGGCAAAAGAAACAATGAATAGAATGAAAACATTGGCAACTGAGAAAAGTTAAAACACAGTTTCAAGCATTTAAAGACATTATAAAGTAACATGAACATTAAAATAGTATCAAAAATATGAAAACACCATTACCTTGAATTCTTTTTCAATGTTGGCCAACTTGGCAAGCTCATTGCTGAGTTCCAGAGCAGTGAGTACGGGATCTTCGCTGGAGAGGGACAGGTAGGCAGGACTAGCGAGTCCTTTGTAAGCATTTATGCGGGACCGAGAGTGACTGAAAGAATCATGCTTTTGCTTCTCCGTGCAGTCGTTACACTTGCAGAAATAATCATGAGGTCTCTCTATCCTTGCTCCTTTCATCAACAGCATGTGCACCACTTCGTATTTCTGGCAGTGGGCAGCTAAAATTATGGGAGTGATATCTGGAGAAAAGCGGGTACCGTCTTCGTCATAAGAGTAAAAGTCATCATCCTGGAGCTCCTGCTCACAAGGGCTCAGAGTCAGTCGCTTATTTGCTGAAAACCCAGGATGATTCAAAATTGCTTCCACTATCCTGATGTAGCCCTTGCTGATTGCGAGCAGCAGGGCATCTCCAATCCGCGCCAAGTTCTCTTTTTTTAACAGAAGTTCTGTCACTTCCAAATGTTCGTTCCCTACAGCAAGCTGCAAGGCGTTTTGGCCCATGTAGTCAACACAGTTGACATTCAGTGTCTTTGACTCCTCCAGCATTTTGCGCACCACAGGGATGTTCCCATACTCCGCTGCATCCAGGAAACGCTCCTCTTCAGCCGTGAGGCTCGTACCCCTGTTGTTGAACATGAACGCCGGGCCCCTGATGGCCTGTCGCCTTCCCTTCTCCCTCATCATAGTCATACGTCTCAGCGACGGACTTCCTTCAATGTACCTAGCACACATAAGGTCATAGAATTGCACAGTGTTGGTTACTCATCACTTGTACCTCCCTTTTGGCTGTAAAAATTGACAACTTAGTGATTTTGTCCTGTATCATTTGCCCATCTATAGGGCAGGATAATTCTCTATCATCATCTTCTGTCTTCACATTTGCTTAGACACTAAAGGACCTTGCAGGTTCAATTCCACAGGCCATTTCTGTTTCATCACTACAGTCAAGACTTTTTCTCCTTAATATAAGGCATCATCTCTCTTCGGAAATATCTGCCAGCCCCCYAATATATATACCCACATAGATATGTATATATAGACACAGATCTACCTATATACTTACACACATGTATATAAACTGAAAACATACCTGTGCTGCACTGGACTGGAGTGTCAACAGTTATTAATATTATTCACCAAAAGAGATGATAGTTTAAGGAAGGCAATATTCCTGCTTATCATACCAAAATCAGTATAAATTAGAAAAAGCTTTTCTTTCTGATGCCCTGCACAGCAGTACATGCTACAGTAGTCCGATCTCATGACCTTAGCATTTACTGCTAGCTGTGTTAATCAAATATGGCAGAATTTATTCGCCTGTTAATTTGGCCAAATGATAACTTTTCGAAAGCAGCAGTTCACACATGCTGAGCAGACTTCATGGATAGCAGCAACTGAATCGTTCCATTTCCAGATACYGGGCATCATCCAGTACAGATCGGGAACAGCTCTTAGTCCAAATGAAGTATTGTAATGCTATGGGTTGCATTGTTCCTACTTCTCTGACATGTTTACTGTTTAAGATGCTCAAAGGACAGAGTTGTCTGATGTTATTCCTGCCAAGAAATAGTAATAACAAAGAAAAAACTCTACCCCAAAAACATGCCCCAATCCCATAAGGTGATCAAAAAAGAGCAAAGTTAAAGAAGAATGAATAGGGAGGGTAGATTGCACTGGGGAGAAGAAATTTGGGTACAGCAAAGGGACATTGTTTATAAAAGGAAATTGAGAATCAGCTTATGAAGCAGTAAACTCCCAGAAAAGCTCATTGCAAAAGCAGAAAGAAGGGAGAGAAAAAAAAAAAGAGAAGCAGGGAAAGAGCAGGCAAGGTCACTTGAGGGACCACAGAAACCAGTATTCTGAGCCATAGAAGTTACAGACTGGTAACAGTGAGGGAAAAGCAAGACCAACCAGAGTGAGAAAAAACGCACAAATCAGATGTTGAGCTGGAACTAATCAGACAATAAGAACAGAGMGGGGAAAAGGGGGGTTGAAGGAGTGAGACAAGGAGTTGCAAGGAAACTGGAGCTAGGACGAGAGGTTGAAAACAGACCCTGTCCCACTAGAGGAAYCAGCCAGCCTGAGACATCAGGGAGATGGAACCAGGCCAAGGTGGCACAGCTGGGGGACAACCCGATGCTTGATGCCTGCCACAGTATGAGGCAGAGGTGCTCAGAATCTCGTAATCTTCATTCACTGCTGTCAGCAAAGAAGTGTGAAACCCATCAGCAAGCTCCCGTTCCCTTCTAGCTGGGATCAATATCGAGGAAGGCAGCATGCAGCTGCTATCAGTTAATCCATTAACACGAGAGACAGAGATCACCTGAACTGATTTGATGGACAGGGAGGCACTGTGGTGCTGATAAACGTCAGCAGAGTTAATGGAGGAGTGTGCTTGGAATACATATGACACTATCCATAGGTGACAGTCAGAGACAAACAGGCTTTATATATTTCAAATTTGGCCCTTCAATCTTCCATGCCTYTGCTCATCATCTAGATGAAGAAAAACTTTCCCATTTTACAGGAGTGTTGTGAAAATGAATTCACCCACCTCRATGAAAAAAAATATAACAGTAAACAGCAACTTGGAAAATCTGAAGAGGAGAAGACTCCTTCCAGCTTCAGTGCATAGGCTARGTAATACAGGCTAAATGGATGCATGTCCACACAATGGCCATTGAGGACAAAAGAAAATATTAAAAAGTCCTCTTATAAGCATATCCTATTAGTCTGTAAAAAGGAGTGAAATGAGAGGAAAAAAATGAAACAGGCTCATAAAAACTACACATTCAAGAGGACACAGTGGAAGCTGCATAAGCCATCTGAAGAGTAGCATATCCTAATTTCCGTGGGTTCAGGTCTGCAACCTGAATAACCTTCTCTTGAAGATATTTTTCCTTCYTCTGTGTGTTTTTCCCAACAGTAAGCTTATCTATATTACCTTTGCACAAAATATGCCTGTTGACATCACTGGTTTTCTCTACAGGCAGCCCTGGCAGCTTTAATGGTTTTCATTGTGCATAACTAATRCCATTCAGGTTGTAAGAATATGTCTGGCCTTCCAGCTATCCACGTCAGCTATAATAAATTTAGCAAAACATAAAATCTTAATCACTTTATCAAAGCTACTGGCATCATAAAAGCCAGGCCACGCTCCGAACATTTCTGTTAACACAAACAGGCAGTCTCATCGCAGACCAAGGGCGAGACTGAAATGCCCATTACCAAGGGCAGGACCCTCCTGGGATAAAATCATTTGACCTTATTTGAATTTTCAAGGGGGAGCCGATCTGGACTGCCTGAAATTACCTGTGTAGCATAAGCTATGCTAATGACTATTTACTTTTGGAAATAGCATCAAAATTACTTTGCCAAATAAGCTAGATCCATTCTTATTTGCTCCTGACCCACTTTCCTTAGGGCTATGAAAAAGACTGCATCACAGAGAGGATTTGTAACTGTGTTAAACACAGAATTGATTTAGTATCTGAAGCTTAGTCCWATTTAACATTAGAGACTCCTCAGATAGGAAGATTTGAGCCCAGCACACGTGGTGCACAGTCACTGCATGCTACTAGCATATCCCCCAGTAAAATCACAAGTAGSATCAGAAATACAGTATTTCCATTGTTACATTTTACACAAGATCTTATCACCTGCTATGCTGTTACATTGCTAGTCTTCCTCCACATCTTAAAAGAAATACAGCTATGGAAATGAAGCTCTTGACCTTARTGTTATGTAGTTAGAAAAAGATCTAAGTATATTAAGACAAGTACAAAGATAGAAAAGATTAGCTTACACTGACTTCTTGATTTAAGAAGATTCTAAAGTCACCCTGAATCTCACTTATCTTTTATGAAATATATAAGACCATATTTTCCCCAAAATATTCAGTGCAATTTTTCAATACCATTTGAAATATGACATTTTATTTTCTGTTTTATCTATCATTTTTTCAAGATCCCCTCTCTCTGGCTCAGGTGACTCATCTGACTGCTATAAAAAAATGCATCTTTCCAAAGGTGTTGCACAGGAATATCTTCCCAAAAAGGAAGAGCTCCTTAGCTATAAATCTTGTGGCAGAAGAGATATATTTCAAGTCACTGCAATCTCTCRTCAAAGTAAGATGAAAGTTGCTTGATACTTTGACTAAAATATTGTCAATGCCTTCTAAAAAATAAAGATCTAAAGATGTTGTACAGCAGCACCAGTCAGCAGACTGCCACATTCATTCATACATCCCCACTGTCTTTTTCCCCTCAGCCTATTCAAGGACCTCCTGGATCCCAGGGAAGCATCCCTATTCCACTGCCCCATGCTTCTAAGAGTCACACTTTTACGCCATTCCAAAACACCAAAAAAAAAAAACAAAAAAAGGTCTGAATGGTTAAAGTGTTAGTTTCAAAGCATTTTCAACACAGTTGAAGTAATCAAAACACAAGAGTCTCGGGACACATCTCTGGATATCATTACATGGACTTACAAACCTGAAAAATCGATCTGAATGTATATTAGTTACCTGCGCTCAGTTCTTTGGCACTTCACAGTCTACATTCTCAACCTCTCCTCTGTAAGAGGCTCTGTAAGAGGCTGATAACTTACTGGTGGGAGAGGAGGAAATTGTCCTGCCCTTCCTCCCACCTCTTCCCAATAGTTGAAAGAGGRAGCAAAATTTAGAATCTCTAGAGCTCAAGGTAAAAAATTAACATGAACATCAAGCAAGAAAAAAGTCCAACTATTATGTGCAGGTTCTGAAGCAGGGATGCACTGCAACGTTAAGGGAAGGCTGGCTCTAGCACRCAGGTTGAGCAGTTCAGCTCTTTCATGTGCTGTAGGAAGGTTCCAAGCACAGAACTCAGTCTCCCCACTGACATGGCGCAGTGGCAGCAGGGCCCCTCCATTTGCCCATGCCTCTTTGCATTGCCCAGAGCACATGACATGGCCTTGGCACCTACAAAACCTCCAGTCCCAGTTTGCTGCTCAGCATAAGCAGCAAGGGTGGAACAGGGGAAGATCATCCACATTAACCAGAGTATGCCGGTTCAACAACATCCTGGCACATTCACTTAGCCAGCAATGTGTACCAGTTAAGCGTTTTGAGGGCCTGAGAGCTTTCCTGGCAAAACAACTTCGGTAACTGCACAACCACCTTCAAAATCACTAGTTCAAAAGCACCTGTTAGCAATCACAATAAAAGATGATCCCAAGTTAGAATTTTCATTTTCTTAGCTGTACTGCTACCATCGCTCTCTTGCCATCTTCAGTCTAGTCCCATCCTCCCACTTCAACAATTTCTCAGAAACTTCAGTGATAGCCTTGAGGAACATAACTCACCTCAAGATGATTAACAATTAACCCAGATGTGACAACTAATACCTGGTGGTATGGTTGTCCCACTTTATCCTACAAATAAGGACACCCAGAAAGTGTCCTTAAACCTTTAAAGACAAGGCTTCTTAAGAAGAGAAGTAAAGCAAGGAAACATATTAACATGAAAAAGCAGCTCTGACCTGCTGATAGGCAAAAAAGTGACTCTCACTGCTGCTGCCTGTCCCTTAATGAAACTGTTTCTTACTATAAACAGGAAAGACAAATAAACTGTTCACTGAAAAAGTACAATTAAAAGCTGACATTCACAGACGTGCCATACTCCCAGCTAGCGCAAAATCRCTCAACTCCTGTTTTGTATGTAATATTTTCAGCACTAGTGCCAGGTTGTGGATGAAACCTCATCCTTACAAGGAAAAGTGCATTTCTCCAATTTCATGGCATAATCGATGGCGGTGCCCTTCTTGAATAAWACAAAACTTGGACAGCACACCTCTGCTTCTGGCTTGCACCAGGACTCTTGCCCTGACTCCTAAAGGGGGGATACGACCTTTCATGGTCCTTACCAAATGAGAAACATTTTACTTAGGCAGTGACACATGCCTCCAGACACCTCACTGATTCATGATATACAGCAAAATGTATTCTACATTACAATCATATTTCTATTTAGCCTAAATATTTTTCCCCAAAATGTTTCTCTCTTTACATGAGTAATGAAAAATATAAAAATATGTATTTTCTTCACTAAGCAATCAATAGTCACTTTGTCTACTGTGGTTTGCATTCATAACATCTGCTATGACATTACAGTGCACTCAAGTGTTTTCTAAACCATGCAGCCTGTTCCRGGAATTGACTTTTTCCTTTGGGCGCAGAGTTACTTACACATGGGTTGCCAGAAACTTCAGCAGCACAGTAGTTGCAAAAAACTAGAGCAAACCTTGATTCCTCTGCTTCTACCCCAAATTACTTCAATTTCAGATTTCTGCTCTGAATTTACTCATCCCTTTTGATGTTCAAACTTGTGGCAAAAAGGAGAGAGATTTGGCCTGAACTCCAAAGCTCTATAAGCTTGTTTCAAAGTCTCTTTAGCTGTATAGACTGCATGTAAAAAACAACAACCAAAACCACACACACATACACCCTCAAGTTTTCTAACATTTGTATAGAAAAACTGCCTGTTACTCCGTCTGAACTAATGAACGCAAGAAAAGATGGCACCAACAATTTCTAAGTTGTGTATCCCTCTGGTGAACTTGAGCACAATGTTGGCGTTCTCAGTTCCATTCTGACCCTGAAAAGGGTCACAGTTAGAGAGCGACCAGGCAAGTTCATCACCACAACAGTGATGCGCACGTGCACCCACACGCTGGCTTTGAGGAGCAGCGGCACCGCAATCTGCGGCACAGGAGGCCCAAGTGTCTGGCRTCTGCCTCGTGCTCTGCCAAGGGCAACCTCCGAGGTGCCAGTTTTACAAATCCACCAAATGAGAACTGACTTGCTCCCAAAAGCAAGTGCTGAGACATGCACATAAATATCAGCAGTCCTAAGCTCCTGAGATCTCCTAAGCTAAGAGATCTCAAGGCCGTTTGCTCTGTTACCATCCCAGGAAAAGGCCGTTGTGCCGCATGAGGCAGCAGTCTGGGGCTCTGTGCAGGGCCCTGGAGGCTGCAGGCGGCCCCGCCAGCCTCCCCACTGCACCAAGGAAGCCTTAGCTCTGCTCCAGACCCACACGCACCTTCAGCATGTTTCTGGTTTTCACCAGTAAAAGTACTGTCACATTTATATGCCTGCACATCATGCTTCAGAGGGGCTTGCATGTGTGCTCCACACAATGTGGCAACCCCCACACCAAACCAAGGCATGTTAAATGAGAGTTTCCTTCTCACACCTGCAACCCATTGCGTGGGCTTGCCAGAAGAGGAGGGCTCATTCAGGTGAGCAGCAGAACATCAATCAGGGCAGCTGCAAGGCCTGACCCTGCTCTATACTCTCCCACTGCTCTGAAATGACATAATCCATCATCCAAAAGGCTCTCGTGGCAGCTTGCAGAAGTTCTGGCTCACAACTCGGAAAGARCCGCAGGAAAATAATCAGCAAAAAGCACAATCCTTTCCCCCCCACAAACCACATACAGCTTTCTCTTACTATTGCTCTTCACTAACTCTGCAACAGAAAATGCCAGTCATCTGAACTCCAGGAAAATAAATTGACTATTTTGACGCAAGGACTGCGCATATGCAYACACACTAAGGCAAACTGATCTCACCAGGAAAGAGACAGGGCTACAGCAGTGAGTAATTTTAAAGCCTTTTTTTGCACCCTGGTGTTCCCCTGACTTGGAGAGCTAAACTATCTTTTTTTCAAAGAGCCCCAGGAAGTAACGCATTCAATGCCTAATACACTTAACTTGTAGTTTCCATCCACATTTTTCTCCTGGGGACATACGATGCCTTCTGAAGCAGAAGTATCATATGCAGRCTGCAGTCTTAGTGGGAAGCTGAGGTTAATTACTTTTCCCAGCAATACTCAGCACAGGAGGGAGCCAACTGTATGTTGACAGGTAACCTGCATAGGTTATAGCTCTCAGAGTGAAGATACTTCAAATGCCAACAAGATATACCTCTCTGGGCATGCTACTTGACATCTCCTGCCTCTTTCCCCTTGCACTATTCATCCGTACTCGATAGCTGGTCCATAGGTTTTGCAAGTCAAGGACTTTCTTGCTCATTTTGTGCACGCCGAAGCATCAAGCATACCAATCTGAGCACATAAATACGAATAGCTGCTTGCTAATTATGTCATTTGCAGATGCTACAGATTTAACCCTTAGCACCTAGTACACAAAWTGACTTCAGTAGAAACAGCTGGGGCTGTACCACAGATGACCAGGGGCACAGATAGGAGAAAGTGGCAGTTGTGGGTCTTCTGTCTCTAGCCCTGTCGTTTCAACGTGCTGCTGTTACACTGATTAATGGAACCCGTCGGCAGCTCTGAGGACGGTCGTGCCTCGCAATCACTGCTGACAAAGATTCCTGGCACAGGATCACAGGAATTATGTACCAGTTTGTAATGCCAAGAGAGGGAGCTCGCTCCTGGTACAAACGCCTATAGCTGTGCAAGCTTGACTCCAGCTTCAGTCCCCATTGGCAAAACAATCATTTTTTAAAGAAAGGAATAGGTCTTAAAGAAAGGAACAGGAAAGGTCTAACAGTCCTATGGAGGCACCAACCTACAAGACATCCAGAACTTTAGTTCTCACAGGTTACAATTTATCTGCACTAGCTTCAGCTGATTGGAAGTTAAAGCGTCCAGTTCTAAATGAATCCTCTCAGCTCCTTGCATGGTGAGAGGGGAATGACGAGCACCTCCAGGAGAGCTCAGCCAACCTGCCCACTTATTTCCTCTCTCATCCCATGATTACAGAGAGAGACTGGAAAGGGCAACTTCAGACAGCCAAAGACAGGTGAGATACTCTTTTCCTTGATGTCACAGTCATTGAATAYGGGACATTTCTGCAGAAATTTTGCCTTGGGATGGTAGGAGGCAATAACCATGAATAAAAGCAGTTTAAGTGCCACCCTAATTATTCCTATACTTGAGAGTTGCCTTTGGGATGATTTTAATTCACACTTTTTTTTCTCTAAAAACTAAATATGTTCCCTTAAAGCTCAAAATAAAATTTTTTGCCATTTACTAATTAAAATATTGAATTAAAATGTAAATATTGCCCTGAAAGTCTAAGATACTCAAATGATCCTCAGAGAGCAGTCTCACTTAACTGCAGCCTTATGAAAATGAGCTAAGAATTCACCTACCACTGTAAGTAAAACTGAAGATATTTTTCTGGTAGCAACCCCAGCCAGAGTCAGTATTTTTAAATGCAAATATYTGTCTTTAAAATACAACCCAAAACTTCTGAAGACACCTCGAATGGTAAACTGACATGATACTTCGCAAAAACCAGTGTTCTCCTGCACAGCTGTCCTAGATTTCTGCTGAGTATCTGCCTTTATCAGAGTCTAGATTACTTAAGAGCTACAAGAGGGCTTCAGGAGTGCCAGGACGAGAGGCTGCAGCAGCTCCCCAAGCTTTTGCTGAGCCTCTAATAATAATGATTTTCCACTCAGCAATTACGCCAGTAGTTCAGCGTGCAACACTCCAGAATGCAGCTACACACATGATGCCAACGCAAACCAAACACGTCCTTCGCACTACTGAGCGACCTACTTCGCCCAGCTCTCGCCCAGTAACTTAATAAAGTTTCCCAAGTGACTGGCGGCGGGAAGGGCTTTAGCCCGCGTCATTTCTTGGAAGGAAGGAGAGCCCGGAGCAGCAGCGGGTGCCGAGGGGCGGCGCGGCGCGGGCACCAGGGGGCGCCGCGGTGCCGCTCCGCCC
>NW_020455547.1:466908-538282 GCF_003342845.1 Nothoprocta perdicaria
GCGGTGCCGTTGGTAGCGGTACTGAGCGCTACGCGAGGTGAATCGGTTTTTCACCTGTCTCCCGTCGCCGCCGCCGCCGCTTCAGGAAGGCCGCCGGGAGGTCCCCGCCGCCCTGCCCTGTCCTGCCCTGTCCTGCCCTGCCCTGCCCGCGGCGCCGGGCGCAGCGGCGAGCCGGGAGCTGCCGTGTCCCAGCGAGGGGCTGCCGCCAGCCCAGGCTGGCACAGTCACTCCAAGTCGTTGCTCTGACACGGAAAGCGGGTTTGGTGAGATTTGCTGCGTTGTGGGAAAAGGAAAAATGGGATTTTGCACGGGCTTACCTGTGGTAAAAATAAGTCTGCATTCCCCAAATGTGTGCCACACGTCTGTACCTTGGAGCGACTGGCTTAACTCTGAGTGATGCAAAGCTAAATGCAGTGGGAGGATGTCGAGATGCCTATTGCAGGTAATCAAAGCTAATTATACTCCACAGATACAGTCACAAAGATCCCCGCTGCACAGAGACATGTTACATCTTTAGGTATTATGAGATTTTCAGTGCCTTATGCAATAGGGAAAATTACCACAGTCTTGCAACTCCAGCAAACCAAGGCAGCACATAGGTGTTTTTATACACAGAGTTTGCACACTAGGGTCACAATGGCTCTATGTGTTGATTTATATATACAGTTCCTAGATCTACATTGCTGAGGTGCCATTTTTCTTRTCCTTTAAACTTTTTCAAAGCTTAGTGTGGCAATCAGAATAAAACTGCATGAGCAGATATTCAGAAATTCAGATCCTCCTGCCATTGAAATTCATCTAACTTTTCCAATTATTTCAGAGAAGGTGAGTGGTAAATCCAAATATGACTGTTCAAATGGGATTCTCACTGTTGAGCAACACTGTTACCTCATGTYGCACATTTAGTTTATGCTATTTTCCATACATGCAAAATCTGTGGTGATGAAGCACAGGAAAAAATAACCAAGAGTTGCACAGAGTTAGTTTTTTTTCTGCTACAGCTTTGGGAAAATAACATTTTTTTTTTTTCCTTTGGCTTTGTTAGTTTGAGTTTTTAACTATTTAGGGAAGTGATTTTTTTATGCTGTGTCACTTGCAAAGTCCTTTTAGCTTCCGTGGAATTGAAAAAAATGGTTGAGCAAGTTTTACTCTCTAAGAAATGAATATAATGTGTAGCTACTCTAACTTTGAAGTGCTTGAGGTTATTCATTTAGGACAGTCTAGATATGTAACCTTACTACACATCCCAGAGCAGTGTTTTTATGTATTTTAGAGCATAGCCATGCAACAATCTGTTGGCATTAAGCCTCGTATTCTTGCAGAGTCCCCTTGACTTCAAAAAATGATACCTCCCATATTGTATTCCTACTTCAAGAAATCCTCTATTATTACAGTGGGCTACAGGAATGAACTTTCAATTGTCTCTAGAATTTCCCATGGGAACAGAATATAAAAGCATACCTGGTACTATGATGAAACTAAATGAAAAATGTTCTTGCTTCCTAAATCTATGCTCAGAGCAAGGCTTCCGAATATCAAGGCTTGTTTTCCTTGCAGAAATAGAGTAAAAGATCTTTTTTTTTAATGTTGGTTTTTAGTTGCAAGAAGTTCACGTTGTTGCATTTTCTGTAGTGGTTTGAATCAGATGCCTTATGGGCTGTCTCTCTCATCATTTCAGTATTGCCTAAGTATGAAATAGAGCTTGCTTTGCTCTTTCTACAAGAAAATTTCATAAAGACTCCTGTCTRTTCTCCACCTATTGCTAAGGAAAACAGGAAATAATACTGGACTTGGGAGATATGCCTGCAGAAGCCTTCATGACATATCCATTTTGAGGAGTGAAGTAATGATACCAGCTCTCCAAGTAGTCACATCATTGCACCTTACATTATTTATTTCATCCCATAGAACTTCTATCTGAATTATTTCCTTTGTTTGCTTCTGAGAACGTCATGTGAGACAGTGGCAAAAACCTTATTGAAGTCAAAGTATTGCACTCTAAACACYGTGTATGGGGCCACTGTTCCTATGACATAGTCCCCCAGTGTCATACACAGTCTTCTGGGAAGTCTGATTTGTCTCATTGCCATCACTGTGTTCTCCTCACTGCCTGTGCTGGAGGGGAAATGTCAGTCAAGTTTTTTTTGTGTGGGAGTCAGTCATTCTTGATGCTGAAGGAAGAGGGTAATGTAAGAAAAAATTGCCCAATCCTTTTCTCTTTCTTATCATAGTGTTCCAAAGCCACCATCCTCAAATATACACTTCCTAATGTACATTTAGATTAGATGCTCTTCTTCATTCTGCCCTTCCTGCTTTGCTTGCCTTCTAATCAGTCTTGACCAGCACTTGCTTGTGTTTCAACTTTCCTTTGGTTACTTGAAGGAAATCTTGYATGAAGAACAGCCAGGATGGCAATAGGAGGGTCCAGTAAATATCAAATATAAATTTATGGGTTTAGATTTAGAAGTGTTTTGCATTCCCAACTGAAGCATATAGAAGAGCACATAAGTCATCACAATAAGATTATGTTTGAATGTTTTACTGCAGTTTAAAGGAACAGGTAACTATTAGTGTGAGGACGCTTTTTGTGGCTTCAACCATCACTGAGTTACCTGCAGGTAAAAATTGAAAAATACTTGATGCTTGTACCTTCAAAAATCTGGGCATGGCTGACTATTCTTGAAATGAGATTTTGGTCATGAGTTRTTTACACGTTTTTGGAAACATTTATCATGTCAGTAATGCCAGGGTCCCAAAACCGCTATTCCTCTCAAATGTATTTAATGTCATCAAAGTGTGAGATATGTCAACAAACCTAAACTGCAGCAGAGACAGAATGAGAAAGGAAGATTAGGTTTAAAATGGGAACTATGGGGAATGTTGTGCTACTTGTTTTTTTTTTTTTTCAGCTAGTTTAAGATATTGCTGTCAGAGATTGCCAGTGTAGTACATTTTGTGAGCGCTAACTTGGATGCGGAGTGATGTTGCTTTAATTTAGAAAAACTCTTCCTAGGAATTGCGTAGGCAGGGTTAAAAAAATGTCAGGTATATTACTTTAAAACATGAGACTGAACAGAAAAGCCTGACATAGTTATAGCAAATAGTGAAGCATATCAGATATGGTATTAGATTATCAAAGGTGCTGTTTGTTATTCTTCATGGTTTTGTTTATGTCGTGTATTTAATCTTTTAAGTATTTTCCATATGAATTGGAACTGCGACCAAACTGTAATCCCATGTTCTTTTCACCAAACTCTAAACAAAATGCTTTATCAAGGGTAGAATTAGGTTGAGASAAGGATTTATTTAATGGGTCAGCTACTCTCTGATGGATTTTTTTCTGTCCTCAAAGCTGTGAGAAACATACAATTTAGATTTTAAAATGCCGTTGACAGTATATTCCAGTTAGATGAAGCAACTGGCATTCCTGATTTGAAGTTAGATGCTTAGAGAACCTACAGTTTTAACCTTTCACGAAATGTTTTCAAACCCAGGAGTTCCAGGCTTATTTTCCCCCTATTCTTTTCTTTCAGCTTCTGTAATATGGATAAATGAGTGGACTAAAGAATTGTTAGAACAGATAGGACAGCCTGGCGTTCAGTGTACAAATGAACTAGAAAATCCATTCAGATTCTTAGAATAAACTGGGATAACAATAATACCTTGCACATCTAACCTGGCATCTAACTGAATGGTTATGCAAATCCATAAGAGACTGTGTGACCACTGGTATGGAAAAATGCCGTTTAACGAATATGATCTGGGGTTTTCACTTAGCAGAATTTTCTGAGAAGGGCATTTTAGAAGTATTGCCTTGAAAATAAATCTCAACCTGCAATTGAAAGTAGGATTGCTGACATGAAGATTGTTGAAACTAAGAATAAGCAAGATCCAAGAAACTTCTGACAACCGTTTCCCTTACAGAAATAGCTTATACTTCATATGATTATCGAATGATTATTTGCCCTTTCTCATGAGATTTTTCTTTACTTGCTTTAACAGACGGGTAAAGAAAGGCAAAAAGACACTCATGGCAATGCTAGAAATAGAATCCAGGTCGTGTACTACACTGAGCCTACCTCAGATGCGTATGTGTACTACTTTCATGAAAATTGGGAAGTTGGTGGGAATAGCAACAGTGTAATGAAAGCAAAATTGGCCTTCTTTGCCTCATACTGGGAATTTGCCTACTTGCCAGGAGCTCAGTGTTTTCAAGGACATTTAGCTCTTGCACCAAGGGCTTGTATGAAAGTCTAAACAGGTTAATCAGCATGAAGGAAAAAGAAGGAGTGATGTGATGTCACTGATCTGTAAGCAGATCTCTGCCTCAGAACCAATATTATGGTTTAAGACTTTAGAATTAGATCAAAMGATAAATTCCTGCAACCTGAGCCTGTAAATTCATGCGTGCTGTGCAGCCACTCAGGCCCAGGCAAAAGGAGTCAGTATAAAATACTGTCAAATGACCCACTGGAAAGCAAGCCCTCAGAGCTGGATATTGCAGTTGTATTCAGTTGTATTATGTGGTCTGCTTTATGATATTAAAATGCTACTGAGGTCTCCTGCCAATAAAACCATTACATAGATATAAGCTACATTTTCAAAGGTCTGTAAAATGTCTATCTAGACAAAATGAGCAATTTTTTTTTTCATTAACTGACAACTCTGTGTACTTTTATACATTTGCATCTGGTATTTCTATCCCTCTAAGGCAAGCTGATATTTCTTTAAACAAATCCAGTGTCTCTGCATGTTTTTGAACAAATCCATAGCATCCTGACCCTATACCAATTAAGTTTTATTCATCTCTTTTTCCTCATATTAGTTTATATTAAAAGTTAATAGAAACATTAGTAGGAAAGAGACTACAGAATCAGTTCTCTTTGTGCATTACCATGGAGACTGTGTATAGCTCATAAATTTAAAAATATATTTTTACGTATAGTAAAACTTGCTTTACTTGTCATTTATACATGTCAAGATCTTCCTCCTACAATTAGTTTCACTGTCCCTATCTCAGTCAATCCTCCCTGAAAATTTAAGCATGAATCGCATCCTATTGCTAAGCAGAAACTGGCAACCATGTGATAAATAAATTTATCATCACAAGACAATATTTTAACAACTTAATTTTCTTCTAATTGACAGTTCTGCAAATATGGGTGGATGAATGCAGTGGATTTTGCTATTCCCATGCCAGTAGATAAAAGAGTTACCACAGGGGTGTTTTCAGTGGTTCAATTTACTATTTGAACATTTTTTTTATTAAATATATAAAATAGTCTGTGAGTAGAGGAGATTTGCATATTTAGGAAGTGAAAAATATGCAACTTTGTCAGCCAGAGTTCATGTAGCATACCAAAATCTTGAAGTCACCCACTGTGTTGGGAGCTGTATGAGATTTACCTGGACTGCCATTTCTGATCGTTACTACCAGTGAATGCTCAGAATAGACTAAGTCTGCCGTAGACAAATCTAACCCTCAGAAAAGGGAGATAAATGTTCTGACCTTGGTGTAAGACTAAGATACCTTTCTCTGCAAGGTCACAGAGTTGAATGTAGAATAAGTGAATAGTGCTGCTTCAAATTAGTCCCCAGTAGAGGTGGTAGGGGTCAAGTTGAGAAGGTTGAACCATTATCCAGTAGAATTCTGTCAGCGTTGGCATTTTGCAGCTCCTCTCCACAGAAAAGCCAATTTCCTGCTCAGGTGTTTTGCTAGGACAAGGCAGGATATTCAACGCCTTTCAGGGATGAGCCCAGAAAGACAGTTAACAGAAGGCACATGAACACATTCTGAAGGTTGTGTCACACTTGCCTTTGGTTTTTCTTTATCATCCTACTTTGTGTAAAACCCCTGAGTTTTGTGTAAGGCAACAAAAACTCACTGGGAAAATCACAATTGAACTTACCTTGTTTTGATAAAAGAAGTTGAGAGTTGCTATATTGACAGCATCACAGCCAAAGGCCCACAGAAGTCCCTGTCTGGGAAGTAATGGAGTCACTCTTCTTACTTTATCCTKCCAAAATGTTCCATCTTGCTCAGGAGGGACCACGTCGGAGAGGAGCTGATTTATTTCTATGTCCAACACTCGGGAAACCATTTGAAGGCAGAGAGAGCAGTTAAGTATTCAGCTCCTCTTGGAAGTCAACAGCCTCTGGGGACCTAGTCCATGTGAGCCAGTATCAGCCAGTATCAGCCAGTCCTAGACCATGTGAGCCAGTATCAGCATCCACTGGTGGCTTCCTCATCCCACCCACAAGGGTGCCGGTGATGCCGCGAGGGCTGGCATAGGCACTGGGCTTCAGGAAGTGGCTTGGAACAGTCGCTTGAATTTCATACAGGGCATCAGCTGCGAAAAGCTTCTGACAATTATAATCTTTTACCACAGTTAAGCCTTCAGCTTAAGGGACCTGTAGCTGAAGGGCTATGTATATTTTTTTCTGTTGATTTCTTAATTTGCCCTCTATTTTTGTAAGAAACATTCTGTAAATAACTAATGAAATTCATAGTTGGGATGAATGTATGGAATGCAAAGTAGCTCTTTTTTTAGCAAATTAGCAATGACTTCTGTCCAGTACAGGTGATTAAGTTTGAATATATTTAAACACAATTTGATCTTTCTCTCACTGAGGGAGTGAGTCTTGAGTCACTGCGGGGATGCAAAAGGTGCAGCAGTACATAAGGAAAATAATAGTGCGAGACAAATGGGCCACAGAGTGAAATAAACCAATTCACAATGATTTTTAAATCCATTAACAAGTGGATTTTTCATGTTGTTTCATAAATTGATATAATAATATATTTTAATTTGTGGGCACATTCCAAGAAGGCCTCCTGATGGCTTAGCAGAAAGAAATGTAAACAGGAGCTTAACTTAATAAAAGGCAAATCAGTCTGACAAGCGTGRCACCCAGAAAGGGAGAAAAACCTTCCTTCTGCTTTTCATCATTCTAAACATCTTTGTCCAGGTTACCTGGTGATTATGATTGACAGATTGCCTGATTCTGTCACAGTTTAGAGYTTAAGTTTCCTACATCATATCAGAACCCTTGGACAGATATCATCTGGTACAAACTACGTGCCAGACCTCAAAAATTAAATTGCTTTTGTTGGTGGAAGAGCAAATACCCCAGGACACTCTTGAACTGAAAATACAGTCTTTCATACCATGACTGCTGTGGAATAGGTGTTAACACCCAACCACAAGTGATAACTGTTTGAGTGACAGGAACTCAGTGGGTCATCTGAAGCTTCTTATGTTGCCATGCTAGAGGAATGGTCGACTACAAGGGGAGTAGGTTAAACAAATATCCTATTAAGAAGTGTAGCTTTGCTATAAATGGGAATGCTTCCTCCTTCACAGCTCCCAAGTCATTTGTGGACAAGCAAAAAATCAGTCCAATATCTTGACAAGGCAGAAATCTTAACATTGAAACACCTTGCCCCTTTGTACACAAATGAAGCGCTGAGCATCACTCCCAAGTGATCAGGCAATAACATTGGCAAATGTTGGATTAATTGTAAACTTGTGGGTATAAACATCTTAAGAAAAGTCCACATCTTACCTATGTGCTTAGAGACACATATTAGAATCTGTAAGAAAGTGAAGCTATAACCTTATCTGATTAAAATGGCCTAAAATGCCAACAGCCGTGTTATAGAACGCCCACAACACCTTTAGCTCCCACTAACTTCAGAAAAGGCCTTGCAAGGTTTGGGGTCCTTTACAAATGTTCTTTGTTTATAAAAACGAACATACACATGCTAAATTCTTGCATAAACTTTCATTACAGCTCTCCTGCCTTGTATCTGTATGTAAGAGATGCCATTTTTCAGAAWATGAAGTGAGGATATGCCGAAGTTTCACGCAGGTGTAATGTTTAAAGTGAGTGACAGGGAAACTGAAAAAAGGCAGACATCATAATACATACAAATTATGCCTTGAAGCCTGTTTAAGAACACAGTGAAGATGCAACAGTTTTTGGCATGAAAATTATTCTAATTCCATTATTGTCAGCAACAGGTCAATGTCCATGTCGATTCCTAAATATTTGGGGGATAAAGAAGATTGTGAACTTGTGTTTGTTGGAGAACCTCAAGAATGCTTTCTTTCAGCAGGCCCTGTGTACCCCTGCATATGGACTAGGTGCTGATGTGCAATTCAGATATCCCCTATTGGTGTCTCCAGACATTATAGAGTTCAGGCATAATTTAGAAAGAAAAATCTATAAGAATKCTGTCATGTGAGGGTGCATTTGCATTAAAGGAAATATTGCAATCAATTTCAGCAGGGTTTGGATTTAGTCTTTGACTATTATGAAAACAATAACCCAGCTTCATGAGAAGCTGGAAGAAATTCCTCCCAGGGTTTAGAACACAGCCCAATCAGGCGGAACTGGTCTTTCAAACAAGCTAAGGAGAAAAATCGTCAATCTCAGAAGACCATCATAGATTGCATTAATTTTTAAAAGATGCTTGTCCTGGTTTTTATGAGTAAGGAGCATTCAAACTCTAAAAATGGGACCAGAGATGCTTATTCAGCAGAAGAGCAGTAGAATGCAAACTATTTCAATAACATAACAAATATAAGGACATGTCTTTCATACACAGAATGATTATATGCCTAGAATAGAGGTGTTTCCATTTCCCCCATAGTTTTCATTATATGATGGCAGCTGCTGTGCGCAAACTGCCTGCAGTATAGAAGTCTGTGTCTGGAGATCCCCCTGCTTTAGACTTCCAGATTCAACTAAAGGGGATTTGATAACGGAAAGTAAAGCTGTTCTTAAGTGTAGTGATATGGATACAAGCATAAAAAATAAAAAATACTAAATTGAAGTGTCAGATACAACATTTTCAAGAGCCTCCTCATACTCAAACTTTCTATTCTAAACTTATAACCATTAAAAAGAAACCCTTTGACTTCCTACCAGTCCAGGCACTTGTACATTAAAACATTTAATAGCTTTGTCCATTTTCGTACAGTCCATTTGCCACCGATACTCAAACTTTCTATTCTAAACTTATAACTATTAAAAAGAAACCCTTTAACTTCCAACCAGTCCAGGCACTTGTACGTTAAAACAGTTATTAGCTCGGTCCATTTTCGTACAGTCCATTTGCCACCTCAGGTAGTGCTAAATGTAATTCAAGATAATTACAACAGACCTTTTAACAAGAGAGAATCTGTTTTATTATCCATTCTGTATAACACTCAAAATGGAAAGGAGTGATTGCAAATGAATGTGTTATTGTGGAAATCTTTTATCTGATTGAAATGTCTCAGGAATACAGTGACCAAAAATATATCTAGACTTCTCTGTACTTTTTTTCTAGGCAGTTTCTAATGAAGAACCTTTTATTAGATAAAAGGTATCCAAAATGATACATACATTTGCATTACAAAGAGAGGAGAGTGAAAATGATGGTAAACACAGGCAAAGTTCTAAGAAGATTGACAATAATACATTGACTCTTCCAAAACCAGCAAGGCACAAGAAGGAAAAGAAGATTTTGAGGAAGATGCTACATTATTTTTTGGTCATCTTCAGAGACATCATCACCACAAAATTAGATCTCAAGATAGAATGGAAGAGATGAAGCATCAGCTTACATGCCTTTTCCTGCTTTTCTCTGCCTGGAAGCCTCACAGTGAATGCAACAGCTCATTAGACCATGAGAAAACAGCACTTTCCTTAATACGGTGTCCTGGTAGCCCTGTGAGATTCCCCATTTTATGACTATGTTGGGTCAATAGAACAATCAGCATTCGGATTTGTGGAAACCACAAAACTGATATTATTGTATTCAGATAAGAATGTTTGACTTTTGTACAAACTGAAAGATCCACCTGACACACTGAGCTCTTAAATTTGATTCAAAATTCCATGAAAAACAATAAGTGGAAAATTCTGTGTACCTTGTCACCTAAAGTTTCTTGTTTCCATATTAGTTTCCTACTTATCTGCCTTTATGTCCCTTCTTTCAGCCTCTCCYCCTCCTGCCGCCACCATAACCCCCGTAAAACAGAGCAACAGCTACTAGTATTTCTCAGTGAAGCATTTGGAGCTCTTTTAAGGAAAGAACAACATGTCATTGCCATGAACTTTGTCTGAAAAAACAAGGAGGAGATGGCAAGAGAATTACCTGCGAATTTCGAATCAATTATAGCTTCACTTGTCATGCTGTTTTTAAGCATGGCAGTGGAAAACATATAATCTTAGAATATAGATGTATACAAGGTATCACTTGCTAGAGAGTTGCTTATGGCCCTACTTGCCAGTTCCATTCTAGTCTATTGTTCTGCTTTCTCGCATTTGTGCATTGCCCAGAACGTAAGATACCCTTGATCTAGGAGACTGGACCTAATCCACATGTTTGCCATGGTTTGACAAATCCTGAATATCTAAATTAAAACTAGGGTGCATGCCAGTAAGGTAAAAAGAAAGGTAAAACATTGCAAAATAGATCCCAATCCTTGAAAGAGCAAATGAAGTCCTGAAGGAAAACACAGAGAACAAGAAAAGAAAATGCCTCAAAAATGATAAAGAACTAAGAAAATTATATTAAAATGATATTAAGAGAAATAAACTAAACATTTCCAGTGTTTTCCAGTATCTAACAATGCAACATGTTCCTTAGCCAACAATTCATTAACATTTGTTAGGCATGGGTCAAAAATGCAAAGTGTTGAGGTCTTTATTAGAAACTTTTCTCACCTCGGAAATGAAAAGATCCTGTGCAACATCAGAGTGCACTTCAAGCAAAGGAACTTACTGGAAAGCAGAACTTACCTGCTTAGCAGAACTATTCTGTAATGCCCATTAAATTAATTTAATAAAATAAATATTAAAATGGCACAYTGGGTCATTCCTCTTGCTTGATGACCATTTGTAACCATACGGGACAAGGACTTGACATGAAGAATGGAGTGCGCTTTGCACAAGAGCCCATTCCAATTGAAAAATTGGCCAAGGGCTTGATGGGCACTTTGCTTCCTTTGAAGCATCTTGTGCGTGCCAAGCCGAGTGGAGAATCTTGGACTTGATGGATTATTGTCTTAATGTAGCATGGCAGATCCTGTGTTCCTATTAAAACTGACTGGAGGAGAGCATTGTTCCAAACATATTAAAAATGAATGGATATGTCCTTCTGAGCTTCCCTATGTTTAAATTACAAGTTGCCTGATTTCTGCTAAAACAGACTGAATTTTATGCAGCCTGATGTTTTTAGCGCTGCACTCTGATTTATAGATGACCTCAGGATAACAATGACTTGTTAATGCTACTGACTGAGCAGAAGGGCTGTTCCGAAATCTAAAAGTGAAAAGTGAAGTTGGGGAATTAGTTTATCTCAGTCATGTTCCTAGCGGGCATTGTTGGAAGAACAGGACCRTGAGAGAAGAGGCTGCTTCTCGCTGCTGGCATGTAAACAAGGCTGGAGCTGTGTGGTGGAGCTGTGTAATGGGCAGTCCTCAGTGACATGAGAAATGCTTGTCAGTAAAATGAAGGGGATTGTCTAGGGAAATCTGAACTAAAATACAATTCTGTGGTCACGGTCTCTATTAGCGTTCAGCAGATATAATGCCACAAACATACTTAGCTCACAGACATCAAACCTCTTATCAGAATTAACCCAAATTTAAAAAAGGAAAAAACATTTAAACCTTTTTACAGGCAAATGCAGGGCTGGATTAGATAAACATCTCTGAATTTCATCATCCTCCATGTCTTCCACATAGCAGTTCCATATCCCTAGAAAAAGATGACAAGGAAGAAGATCCAGCGTGCATGTCTGGCTGCCAGTCACTGCTGCAAAATCCTCTTCCTGAATTTACAGAAACCTATTCTGAAAATAGTTAGTTTTTTTACCTACTTCTTTCAGGATCTCACCCCTTTGTCCAATTAATTCATTTTCCATGCTGCTCCTCTGCTGAATTATAGTCTAGTGAGCAGCCCRCGGCACCTGTCTGCACAGCCACCTCACTGTACAGCTGATGTGCCTCACATTTTTTTTTTTTTCTCAACATATGTTACAAAACTATTAAGATAATAGATGCAAAGAGGCTTAAAAATCCATCAAAGCCATTTACATCTTAGTTATTAAATTACTCCAGAGCAGGGATGGACATCCTGCAATGAGCAGTAATAGGAGCAAAGGAGACTCACACCATCTAGTTTCTGGTGCCTAATTTCAGTTGTAAATTTAGAGACTTTCTTCATAGATTCTTTATTTTTTCCATAGAGGAAAAGAGGTGTTCCTCTGTACAGTTGTTCTAAGCACCCAAGTTAGGGCATCTAACAAGAAGAACTTTCCAGTTTAGCCACGTATATTTGGTCTCTGAAAGCAGGCTGTGCATTCTAGTCAGGAAGTGGAAGCCCTTAAAAAAACTGTAAATTCCTCTTTCTCCTTTTATTTGTATATATACATACATGTATGTATATTATGTATATAAATTAAAAATATACTTGTGCACAAGCTTTAGTGGTGTATAAACCACAGGCTGCTTTTTAGAGACCAGAGAAGACTTAGTGTAAGATTCTGACTCTTATCAGACTTGGACACTTACTTGGGAGAAGGGAGTAAGGAAAGAAAGTCAGGAAAATGCTAATGGCATCTGGTAATGGCATCTGGTAATGGCATCTGGTTCAGCCTTCAAATTTGAGTAGGATATCTTCCAACTTTAGATAAATGAAAGCTGACTGCATTATGGCAAGTCCCTGAATGGGATGTGCCAAGGTATTCTGTTAATACTGAAAGATTCAGAAAGGTGTTTGTCATTTCTTGATACATAATAAAAAAAGCCTTCCAATTATTAGTTTGGAAATTGCGTGAAAATTGTGGCCTGTCATATTAGTTTATAAACTCTCCAGGAGGCTTAAATATTCTGAAGTGGCAATTATTTCTATCAGATAACTCAGATGTGTATTTTTTATTATTATTCAAACAGCTACCCTCTCCTCTGGACATTTTAAAACGTCAGAGTAGACTACCAGTGACCATTCCATCATATCCAGAAATGCAGAGATAATTTACCTGGGTGCCGTTTAAATGGCCAGGAGAAAGTTGCCCCGAAACTGTCATTCTGCTCAATTTGTTCCCTGGCTGTAGCTTGTTATACATTCCCGTGTGTTGAATGAGCACCAAAACAAACAGTTTCACAATCCACAGATAAAATAGATCATTTGTCTCTTCTTTATTTATCAGCTGCTGTTTGAAAAAATCACTTTACATATCCCTATATGAAAAGTAAAATTATATTCTTTTGGTAGACGATGATTAAACGACGATCTTTCAAAGTACTTCTAAGTCTAAAGCAATCCACTGGTGGCTTTAGAGAAAACAGCTCTTGCTTCTGATGGTAAGAAAAAAGTAGTAAGAGAAAATCTTTTGCAAGGTAATCTCCTGCATCAATTCTCTTTTACTTRCAGTCTTAAACATGAGTCTTAAACATAATACTTTAAACTTCTACAGACCTTTCATGTGAACAATGAAGCGTGCAGGGTCATTCCAGTGATTTTAGCTTCAAAATACCATTTTTTTATTAAGAAAGTACTTCTGTTCTCAGTGTTTGCCTAGTAGAATAAGATAAACGAGATTTGAAATCTCTGTCTATAGGAATAGCAAAACACAGCTTTGCTTGGTTGTGAGACCACTCTATGTATTAGACAAGATTAGACTAAAAGGGGGTATGGCAAGAGAAGACACCAGGAAGGAATAAGCTGCTGTGGGTAACAGTTGCATAAATCATGCAAGGCTTTGGGAGAGACCTTTCAAGCAGCCGGAGCTCAGTCAATCACTTCGGAAAACCCCAGCAATGGAAATGTGAGTAATGAAGAAGATGGTGGGTAATGAGCCAAGCAGTTGCATGAAGAGGTTGCTTCTCAAATTGCCTGGCCTGCTGCCTGCTGCTTTCTCAGAGTGTTTCCTTCGAGCATATAGTAAACAGCAGTGTCCCTTGATACTGCCTATGTTTGCAAATTCCTCCCAGCTCCCACAAGGTAGTTGAATCTAAGGTTTACTACAGCTTTCAGGTTGCAGAAATGTATGAGAAGCATGACCTTTGCTGTTAAATTCTGTGTGCAGATGGGGAATATGGGGTCTTGAGGGCTTTATGTCTTGTTCTTTCCTTTTTATGAACACAAAAATACATTAGTTTTATGAGCTTCTAAGTAAAGAATTGGTACACATCTTTATCTCTGCATGAAAAGATAAATTAATTTAATTAATTTTCAAGGATAAAAAAACAACCTTTGACATACATTTAAGATCAGGACATACATTTAAAATAAAGTAAAAGAAGCATTCTGTGTGAGAGCTGATCTCAGCTAAAATGTTCATTTCTCATTCACTAACTCTTAGCTCAGGAAAACATATTTGGGTCACTGCCCAGCTCCTTTTGCCCTGAATTTGGATTGGCCATCTCTGCTGTATTAACAGCCATGCTGTCTTCCAGAGGACGCTTCTGGGAATGCCTTTTTTTTTTTTTTTTTCTTTATGATGGTAACAACATTAAATACAGCTGGTCTGCTTGTACAATTGTACAATACATACAATTCACTTAGTGCTAGTCATTTTTAAARTGTATTTTCTCTCTTACAAGGTAAGTACAAGGTTATAATGCACTCTATATCTATGGGTAGCTAGAAGAATTGCTAGAAGATGCTGCATTTAAATTTAAGATCTCCTTTATTGGTATAAGATATCAGAGGAACCCTAGAAATGTAGGACTAGATGAAACCTCTTGATCAATTCCATTCTCTGAGGGTAGGTATGAAAACCCTGGCAGATATTTGGATAGTCTGTTCTTAGACACGTCCAGTGGTGCTGATTCCACAGATTCCTTAAATAATCTCTTTCAGTGCTAAAATGTAGCTAGAAAGTTATTGCTAAAATTTAAACTAGACTTTTCCCTTGCTAAAAGGAAAGCTGGTTACTTCTTGTTCCATTCTAGATGGCATGGAAAGTAATGGATCACCATGCTCTCAAAACAGTGGTTACCCTTTCAGTGTCATCCTTCTTCCCTTTTCTTTGCATGCAGAACCCTATTTTCTAAACATCTCATCAGATGCTAACCTCTCCAGTTTATCTTAATCTTTCTTGAAACTGAGATTGGTATTCTTATATGAGATGTTATGTTCTAAATTGAGCCATATCAAGTTACAAGTAAAGCAGAATATCTCACTTGTGTGATATCTCACACTGCATTTCTGTTAATAACTTCCCAGAGCAACCATTGCTAGTTTTGTTTCTTTTGCCTTGGATAGGTGATACACTCCCTATGCTATCACTTATGCTGTTAATAACAATAATAAATAAGCCCACATGCAGGAAAGATATATTCAAGAAACTATTTTGAGTATCAACTTTCAACAATTACTTTTCTATTTTTGTAATCCAAGTACGGAGGTACGGAAAAAAAAAAAAAAAGTATTTTCAAGTCTCTTTTCCTTACACTTTCTTTCAGTTATCTCCTGCCTGAAACTCATCTTGTAAGGAAGGGAAGTATCAAACTACTTCAATATCTCTGGAGAGTTTTTATAAGTAGAAGTTATAAGTGTTCTTAAGAATAATGAWTTTTTTTTAGTTATTAGTAATAAATAAATAATCATAGATTTGGTAGGAATTGAAGGTCTAGTGCATTCCAGCATTACTTTTGAATGACCACAGTTCTAGCAGCTTCAGGGTTCACTGACAAACCTGAAACACCTTTTTTCCCCTAAAGATGTAAGGATCCATGGCATGAGGTTGAAAGTACAAACTTAGATTAACAGCCTAACTTTACCCTCTGAGAAAGCTAGCAAGCTAATCAGCCACCTGAAGGAGATACAAAATATTTGGCCAGATAAAGTATGCACAAAGAAGCAACTATAAAGAAACTTGTAATATAAACACAGTACTTAAGAATCAGCAGCAGAAGAGTTGTCCAGCAACTCTTGTTGTCCAGCAAGTTGTCCAGCAGAGACTGGACATTTGGACACGCAGAAAGATGGAGAGATGTTAGTGTGTTTCAGCTGTCACCCCCTCGGTGTGCCTCAAGGCCTTAGTGACACAGCCTAATGGCTGCTTAAGCGTTCCTGCAAAACTGCGTGCTAGTTGGTTTAGATCTCAGTTTGCTTTTCAGAGATCTCTGTCCCAGGCTACCTGGCAGTCCTGTTGGCATCTTCAGGGGAGCRGCTGCATGAGCTGCCACAGAGGTGGGTTTCCCAGTGCTGCTTCCAGGCGCCTCAGGAACACGGGTGCAGCTCTCAGCAGTGTGGAGCCGGCTGCAGCACTGCTGCTCCTGCTCCACCTGCCTGGAATAGGGGCTGAACCCACTCCTAGAGCCATTAGTCGGACTTGTCACGATTAATACATCCTCTGCTTTGAATTTCTGAGAAAAAGTGCTTGCTGGGGAATTGCCTCATGCTTTCTTCCTGCTCTGCCACAAGTCATAAGGACACTCTGAAATAGTGGCAGTCATCCTGATAATAAGAAATGCTTATTTCCTTACTGCTGTGAAGAAAAGCAGTAAGTTGCTTTTAGATAATATTTGCCTCTAACCACACTTACAGAACACACAGAATTTCCATTGAAAGGCTAAACTAATGCTGTAAACTCAGCTCCATGGGTTATTTATAGAGCCTCTGCTGGCTTGTGATAATGATCCTCCTCAGGCTTAAGTCACAGGCAAAATAATCCCCCGAGCTCTAGACCTTTTATTAGCCACGTGTGCAGTTTTGCTTTGTAACAGGAGGGCTACGTCCTACATGCGTGCTTGGATGCTGTTAACGAAACACCTCAAATAGAGTATTGTACTTCCCTAAAGTGGTCTTGCATCAGAAACCAGGGACCTGAAGTACCTTGGCTGCTGCAAACATAATCCCAAGGAACTTCACAGGCAGTGGGTTTTATCCTAAGAATACACTTGCTCAGAATGACTATTGCTGTCCTCCACGTATCCCCAGATGCCAGAGTCAGGAGTAATTGTCCATAAACAGATGCACATGCAACGTGTTATCTGAGGTATTCAACTATGTAGAATATTGAAATAATTATTTGTCCTGTTTTTTGTTTGTTTGTTTGTTATAATTTTGACAGGAGCAAACACTAATCAGATTAGAGAAAGGATCATGCRTTATTCTGAAAGAAGCAGACACAGAACAAATGCTACCTGTCTCTTTTCTGAAGAGGTTTTGGAACAAAGGAGCAGGCAAATTGCACCGAGAAGCTTATAGTCTTCAGAAGAGAGGAACGACGAGGTACAGCTCCTCCTATACTTCTTGCTGTATAGCTTCTTCCTGCAGGCTTTTAAAGTCTCTTAGATGTTTGTTGTGGTGGGATGGTGCAGGTTCTACACTGGGATTTGGAAGCTAGAATGAACACTGTGGCATATATATTCATTGGATTTCATTCCATTGCCACACCAGTAGGCATTTGTATGCTGTAGATTAAATTTTCACTCTGGACTTTGATGCCAATGCTCTTTTCCACTCAGTGAGATCAGAAGTATCCTAATGGCATCAATTTCCATGTATTCCAATGACTGATCCATGATATTTCTTGTACAAACAGCTGCAAAATGCTTAAGGATGTCATTTTATAATGTAAATGCTCTAAGGTATGTGTAATTTTCTAGGAGGAAAAGAATGTTGTTTGTGTAGGACTATATTGCACTAAGGATACCTTCTTTTTATGTTTAGCAAGATTTTATTTTATTATATCATGTGAGAAGTATACTGGAAAACAGATTATTTTCCTAAATTATAAAAATTGTCTTGCTATTTTTGTAACCTTCCACCAAGTTTACCAAGTTTTCTACATTGCAAGGCTATGGAAAATGCAATGAAAACATTGAAGAAGGTGGAAACATTTGAAATTATTACAGATTCTCCATCAGCAATCCCAGTGCTACTCATCAGGAGCGTAGACTAGATTTAAGGGTTTTAAGAAGACAGAAAATGGCAGATAATTTCCTCTCACTTTTAATATTTCTAAACTCTGCTGGAAGGTGTAGGTAAGAAGAAGTAATATTAGAAGTGATATTATTCAGAAAAAGAAATAATATTCAAATAAGGTCAGTTAAGACTAGGCTTAGATTGCTCTGCAAACTAGAGGATCAGGTCCTACTCTTAAAGTAAATAAAGGAGATTTCATCTATTGACCAAAATTAACCATATGGAAAACAAGTGAGTGTACTAAAAGCCATATCAGAAAGTAAAGACTGAAGGATTCTGACAGGTTCTCTGATTTCATAGCAGAAGAAACCCCCAAAGGTAATTTAGCAGAGAACTATGCTGAGTGTTAATAAGGTAAGGACCAAGGAAACAGCAAGAGACAGAGATAATGATTGTGAAATCCTCGCGTTGCTTAATCTGACTTGTGATAGACTGGCTCCTCAGCAGAATAAGCCTCTGTCAGTACAGAAGAAAGTTTGCTGAACGCTCTTTTCTTTTGATCAGAGAGCTTACTGGAGAGCAATTTTAGGTCAGACAACTTTTGATGAGCATGAGAAATGTGTGCTTTCTGGAGTTTGTCATCTTCTCCAGGACTGAACATCCCAAATTCTGAAATTAGCTGATTCAGTGATGGCAGAATAGATTTTCCCTATTTGCACCAGGAATTGCTGCTAGAATGCAAGTCCATCCAGGGAAATAGGTTTCAGATTAATTTCTAATAGACCATACCTGCTGTACAGGAACAGATAGAGAGTTCTCATTAAGTTCCTTTGGAGAAATGTCTTACTACAGGATTTGAGGAGAAATCTCTCTGGGAAAGCTCTTTAAAATTGTATTTTAAAATATAATTTTGTACAGCCAGATAAAAAAGATAAAAAATGCCATTTGTCAGATTTGTTGATAGGAAGAATACCTGCTGAAATCTCTTTATAGCTTGCCATAAAACTATATATGCGTATCCCAAATGCTTCAAGGAAGCAGTCTCTGTTATTCTATTTTAATATTTCCTGCGATGGGAGTCCAGAAAGAGCTGCACAGAGCACGGCTATGTTCCTGATGTGCACAGACCCCATAAAGAGCAAGTGAAGACTGCAAAATTACGYACTTCAAATGAGAAGGTAAAGATCACAGCACAGCTTCTGGGAGAACTTCATAGTTCTCCCACTGTAGCCATACTGTGATCCAGGGTTTTATGAGACAGCCGAGTGCTGATTTTTACCCTGGGAACTTGGGAAGAGCCTGGGCTGTGTTTTGGGCTGGTTTATTGGACCTCTGCCTTAGCTGTTACAAGGTTTGAAGGGAGAGAGGTGTGGGGTGGGTGACAGSATGCCGACACCTGTCACCAGCAAACTTGGGGATGGACGAGGGATGGTTTCAGGTACTGTGCTGTGATGGTCCAAAACATCTTCTGATGTTTTAGGTAGCACAGTACAGCTAGTCCCACATTCAAATTGTGAACAGCCTCTCTGAAAGCTTCAAATACAAATTTAGTTTGTGTTTCTTTTTTTTTTTTCCTATGGAAAGCACAAGGCCCACTACAACACAACCACTATTTTGCAGACAAATTTTAGTCCTTAGCCAAAGGATGGGGAGATGACTAGGACTACAAAGAAGAGGATATCATATTTTTGTTTAATACCAAACAAAAACATTTTTTGCATATTCCACTTGTGAAAATAGCAGAAAGATTCTTTCTGAAATTTTCCACAGTAAAGGCTCCCTTTAACTGTACACATGGACTATTTTAGAAGTCCAATTTTAATTGAATTATAAACAGTTGAAAATGGGCTTTCCTGATAAGACCTATCAGGTGGTCTCAGTGCAGGGGTTGCTGTTAGTCCTGACTGTTGCAATGACTTGCACAGGTTTGCGTGTACATGAGTGCCTGAAATAAGTTATAATTTACCCAAATTTACCTAAAACAAGTTACAATTTTATGTTCTATTGTAAAAAAAGCAGACAGTCTCTTCTTTTAATGCTGCTTCCTGCAGACTGAAAGATAATGGTCCCCAACAGATACAGTACTGAAGAAATCATTTAAAATAACTAGACAATTAATAGTGACTATGATTGAGTATTACACTGTGTATAGACAACACAGTATAGCAGTGTACAGATATCCTTGTCAACTGACCAGCCACTCACGACCGGAAGATGGATGTTATAAGAAAATAGAGTATATCTGTAATTATATTTGCTGATTAGTATTGGCTTCCAGACATTGGTRTGTGTAAATATGAGAAGGAATTACACGAGCAGTCACCTCATATGATTCTGAAGGACCTACCCAGTAGTGATGCAGTGACTATAAAACATGTTCCTTGCTCACAAAGTAACTGGTTACATGGCAGCAAAATAACTGCTGGTTACTGGCAGCAAAATAAACAAGTAGAGAAATAAAGGTCCGTGAAGTTCCACCAAAATAAGGGAACCAACCAAAAAAAGAAAAAAAAAATTCCAAACTAGATTTCTTGTTAAAATTCTTCAAATGAGTCTATTAAACAACACTTACCACAGAACTTTAATAAAGAAAATAAATGACATAATCACTCTGTGATTACTGCTATTCTTCAGAACAATTACTTGAGGCAGGAAATCTTTAGATAAAAACCTCTAATGATGCTAAGTCTYCTATCTAACCTCCTTCCCGAAAACATTACAGTTAACGATGACAAATTCTTTCCTTTTGTATCATAATAAAATTCAGTCTTTGTGGTTCAATAAGAACAATAGAATATTTGCTCTTCTTCCTTCTAAATTTTAATTTAAACTTGTAATTAACTTATGAGAAATTTATAAAGGTGGAAAAACATTTTTCTTCTTTGTTTCTGTTGTTTTTATTTGTGTTGAACTTGCAGCAACTAACAGTTCAATTTAAAAAATGCCAGTCAGTTCATAAGTTCTGGGATATAAAGACAGAAATCTGCATGTGCTTTTCTCTCTCTCAGACTATAGAGAGAGAAAAGAAAAAGAAAAAGCTCAGAAAATGCAGCCAGAAAGAAAAGGTCAGATTAGAAGGAAAGAAGGAAAACACCAGCTACATACAGCTACAGACTGCACTGAACTAAAGAAGACAGCTAMTAAAGATCCATAGGAGGTAAAACTATAACTATAATAAGTAAGAGAAGCTATTCCTGGATAGCTTGCATAGAACTACAGACTTTACATGTAACTACAGTTGCCTTGGGCTCTGGAGAGGGGCTGCCGAGAGACGTGACAGCAGGGAGCAAGGAAGGAATCACAGGGAGGTTGAGGTTGGAAGGAACCTTCAAAGATCATCTAGTCAAACCCCACCCCCAGCCCAAGCAAGATCAAATACTGAAGAAAAAGGATCAAATCATGAAGAAAAGAGTGAACAAGTATTAAAAAAATAAATCCACCCTCAGGAGAGTTAAGTGATTTCAGATAGTTAAATCAAATCCATCACTGTTTTCACCATCATCCGAGTCCTGTCAGAGCTACCCTCATTGATTTCAGCCAGCTTTGGACTAGGTCTGGAATCAATACAAAGAATTAAAAGAGCTGATTAAAAACAGTGGCAGCTCAAAGGGCTTGGCTAGCAGAAGCCGTCCCAGTGCCTGAATGATGGGCCCTGCTCAGCAGTTGGCGGCACCACTGCTGGACTCTTTGCCTGCAGAGGACGTGTCCGTGGGTGACAATGACAAAGATAAATCCTTGCAGGCTGCACCATTCRATCTAGAGGTTTGACAGGGCTGCTGCTGGTGGTGACAGCTAACTGTGCACGGCCACAAGTGCCCGCTCTGGACTAAGTGCCAYGTTAGCGGATCCGATGCAGGAGGCAGAAAGGGAGCAGAGCTGCTGCTTAGCAGAAACGCTAGTGCTGGAGTAGGCAGCTTTCCTTTGGCTAAGGCTGCAAAAGCAGTGACCATTGTGGCCAAATCCAAAGGAATGCTGTCAATTTAGTGGAAGCCTAGAGTTTAAAGAATTTAAGTAGTATTTTTAAAATCTGGTAAGAGAAGAGCTGTTTCTACTACAGTTAGTACTGAAAATGATTGCGAGATAAGTTTGATTTTCAATTTTCTTTCTAATTTCTTTCTCTGTTGTRATTCTGTAAAAATGCCTCAAAGCAAAAAATCCAAAATTTTTCTAGGGTTCCTTGAAACTTCATGTCACATCTTATCCTCTGAGCATTTCTAAGAGAAATTTGCTTTAGAAACATGCTAAAGAAATAGTGTTTAGAAAATGTATCTGCAGGCTTCTGCCATTTTTTACTTTTTTTTTTTTTTCTTTTTTTGACTGATGACAAATCTGATGTGTTCTGGCATTGTCTGAAAAGCCTAGATTTGTTGACCTCAGAAAGTATTAGTAAAAGGTTGCACTTCTTTAGCTACCTCTTGGAGAAATTAGAGAAAATATATTCATGTTTGTCACATCAATACTTTTGGATTAAAGATTGCAATAGGATTTTGGTTAAGACTGCTAATAAAAGTAGGCAGATTTTGCAGAGGATTTAAGACTATGAGTCTCTGCCAACACAAAGCATACATCTTCTCCCCAGTCTTTTCATGCAGGCAGAATCTTTTGTCCTTTGAAATTAAATAATGTATTTCCTTTGTGTCAGTGACTTTGAATGAAGACCAATGGCTTTTAACAGCCAAAACCTAGCAGCACCAAGTGAAACTCAAGGGATTTTTGTACAKGGATGGTGGTACAACCTTCACATGACTCTAACCATGCTAGGGCTAATAACAAAATAGGAAATGAAATRCTCTGTTTTTAAAAGCGCAAGGAATGTGGAAAGAATAATATGATTTACTTTTGTGCACTGCTACGTAGGCCTCTTCATGAGTTTTCAYAAATGTTTCTGAAGAACACTTAAGAAAGAAGAAGAAAACCAAAACACAGGTGAAGAAAAACAATTCATCTCTTTCCCCTTTACAGACGCAGATCAATTTTGTAGTGAGTTTATAAAACACTCTGGATGCTGCTTTGAGAAAAAGCGTAAACATTTCCTGAAAATGCACTTAGAGGTAGCTGATTTCCCAAGTGTTGCCAAGTGTTTCCATGCTTAAAGAAAGCTTTCTTTGCATCACGGTGAAAAGGGAAAGGAATAAGTTTACAGACAACTTCTTTCCTGTGCACGCAAAGACCCCTGGGGACTAGACTAACCACAGGCTAAAAGGGAAAATTTGCAGCTCCTTTGCTGAAGGATTGGCACTGCTTCACTCTCAATGCTTTGCTCCTGCTCTGCTTTGCTCAGATACCTGGAAATGTTTGAGCTGCTGGACAGAGCTCAGTTAAAGCAGATAAACTGTGCTCTTTTGCTCCCTTAAATACATTCAGTTAGTTTTCAATATTGCTTTGTTTTATGCCCTTCCAATGCTAGGAAATCAGCCTGTGTTCAGTGAGATTCCCCTTCACCCTGAGCTGAAACCTGCAGTCACAACAGAGGTAAAACTGTTTGCACTAGTGTCAGAAGAAGCRTACAGCTCTCGAGACAAAAGCTTTTAAATGGCACAGAACTGGTTATCAGTTTTGTCTTTTGAAACCGGCAATTTAAATAACTTTCACCCCTCGTTCAAGGATACTTGCTGGTGATAAATGTTTTCAAGGATAGCTTAGGACCTTCAGGTAGCCARAGAGGACACAGTGTGCAAACAGAAAATGTTGAGCTATCACGTTCCAGCTGCATGTGAGAAAGAGAAAATGAAGAAACCTTTTCTTCTTTTTTTTAAAGACACAWACCAACCCAGTCTTGCAATAGGGGCAAACAGCACAATAGTATAGTCAGGATGCAAGCAGGGAAGCTACATACTTTATCAAATGCAAATTTTATAAATTTCAGATTTATAAATCGCTGAATGTCTTATAAATATAAATTGTTAAGTATTTATGAGTTTAAATTCTCAAAATTAAATGTCTGTAAGGTCTGGAGTTGGGTATTAGCAGTGACTCAGATTATTGGCATGTTCCTGCTAGCCATTTTTCATCGTATTATTATCAATAAATAACAATATATTTATTTATATGGGTATGCATAGACAAAATGGGATATACTGTAATCATGTGAGGATGGCACAAGTGTTTCATTTGGATCTCCAGCACAATATTATGGATACTCATCCTGCTTCCACTGATGTCACAGGCAAAACACTTGGTGGCTTCACTGCGAGGAGGGTCTGGCSTCGAGCCTGCTGCTCTGCTCCCTTGGCTGTCCTGTCACGATGATGCCTGAAGTTAGGAGCTCTGGCACTCTCCATACATCAGAGAGCTCTGTGCCTGTGCCTGACTTCTCACTGATTAATTTATCTAGCCCAGCAGTCTTGAAGGTGTTCGTTTCCTGGTGCTGCTTGTTGCTTCAGTAACATTTTTAAGTCACCTTGCTCTTTCTTAAATGTTTTGAGCCTGGAAGCTGCCAAGCTCTGCCACCTTGAGTGAGGCATTTGTTTTCCAAGCRGCAGGCAGGCACGCCTGCTAAACCTTCTCATAAATTGCAGCATTTTCCAGCAACAATGCTCTAGCCTTGTGGAGCTATATATAAGGAATTTAAGACTGTGCTTACAGCTTCACCAGCTTCATCCCCCATATTTTCCCTTTTATTCTGAAAGGTTCTCAGAAGATGTGGCAAATGCCTGTACTGCAGTCTCTTTACCCGCTGCTGACAGCAGGCACTGCTATAGCTGGGCATGGCCACCTGCACGGCGTCGTAGTACTGCACATGTAGCTATCCCCAAAAGACTCGGAAGAGAGGACAGCATGGAGGTATGACGTGTCAAAGGCAACCCCCAAGCCCTTGGTAACCCCAAAGCCTTGGCAGGTTCAGGCACTGAACATAGTAAGTTGCACTGTGCACTGATTTGTTATACAACCACCTGCCTCCTATATTAAATAGTTCTCCATGAGCACAGCTTAGAGACCTTTCAACCTAGCTGTGCACACTGTGAGCACTGCCTTTGCACAGACACCGTTCTTCTCCATGCCTTTACAAAGACATCTTTCTTTTCCTTCCAATGTGTGTTTTATTTTTCCCATTTCTGTCCTCTTTCACTTGTAAATCATTTCCCCTAAAACTGCATTAAGCTTGATTATTCCCTCCTTTGCCCAGTTATATCACCCCTTAAAACCTGTGCAGTATTTGTACATGGAGAACTCACTGTTGGATCTCCCCACTCTATTTTTTTTCCTTTGTAACAGAAACTGAACAAGTAATGAAAGGAATAAACCTCCACAAAGTTTTAGCATTATCCTACACAGTGGTTGTTAAGACAACAAATGAAATGTAGCTTCTCTAACAAAAACACAGGAGGAGATAAAAAAAAAAGTAGGTGGATATTTGTTATTACAAAAAGCATTTGTATAGACCCAATATTATACATGGGGTGGTAACTGCTGTATGTTTTTATACAYCCAAACTTTAAGTCTGTGGGAATTTCCAAAGTGCAAAGCGCACAGAATCAAAGCCAGAATTATTTGTAAACATGAGATAGATGAGATTTATATAACAGGCTACTGCAGATTTAGGAATCCAGGAAGGAAATAATTACAAAGGAAATTAAAGTTAAAAATAATCATGAACCACAAAAAGACTGTTCTTTTTTCTCTTTCTTTGGCAACAATTTTACACCCACTTGCTGTGTGCCAGCTCATTTTTCTAGGTAGCTAGCAGGGCCATTAAGAGGGTCTCCAGTTTAAAAAACAAACTTTACTTGGTAAGTACTTATTATATGATTGAAATATGTTTTAAATTACTTAGACAAAAAGTTCTTTGCCTGTACTTAGACAAGAAATATAGTTACAGGCATTTAAATAGGCAATTTGTCTATACTTATACAAAAAAAAATCTAATAGTATGCTTCAGTATAATACACTTCTTTTGAGAGCTGAAATAACTAAAAATAACAGAAATTTAAATACAAATTCTTAAGCTAACCTACATTTTGATGAAATTTATTACCAGGAGAATACTTTAAAACATAACCAGCACAACTAGCTTCCACTGCTCACTGTACTCCGGGCAACATTTTTCTTTTATAAGGTAAATGTCAAATTCCTCAGATAAATGAGGAAGTATCCCTTTCTCTAATCTTTGCAATGTTATTCATTCTCACTTCTCTATTTTTGAAAGGGCACAAAATTACGTCCTTACACTGTTATTACTCAGGTGTCCTTGATATCTTCAGCCAGAGCTAGGCAGGCAGGACAGACAGGCACCTTCCTCCACGAAGGGATTTTCTGAACTGTGCTTTTTCTCCTGAAGTGTTCTAGTTTTGGAGTGTCACTGTGATCTTTAGTGGATATGATCAGCAATCTTTACTGTAGAACATATTTTAAATATAATCAAAACTGGCCYGTGGAGAGTCTTGTAGCTTGTAGATGTGCATAAACCTTAGGACCCTTCTTATACAAAGAGCATTAATTATAGAAGTGGCAGTGCAGAGCTATACTAAGTGTGAGTAAGTGTAACATGCAACAAAATGCCTTATAAATCAATAATAAAATGAGTCAGAGAAACAAAAYGAGGGAAAAGATGCAAAACGCTGCTCTGCAGCACAGGATGTTAATGTGCCATGTGTTACACACCGTCACGGTGGCAGCAGTGTCAGAAGGCAGGAAGGCTGTGCAAAGTCACACAATSACAGGATGGTTGATGATGGAAGGGACCTCTAGAGATCATCTAGTCCAGCCCCCTGCTCAAGCACATACTTACTACTTGTTTTAATACTTGTTTGTTTCCTTATGAGTGTCTGTGATGTTGTCATGAGATGAAAAGAACCAAAGAATTTAAGATTCTGCCATTATGCTAAAGCTRTGAGTATTTTTGACCCAGTGKCTGCTGGCTTTTGGTTTGTGTTATAGAGAGTTTTTGTAGTATCTCAAGTATTTCGGATAAGGAGTTTGATATATGTATATTTATACACTCTATTTATTTATCCCTAAGCTCAGTGTTTGTTTTTAATGTAATCTTGAATGAATTTGTTTAGTAAATGCTGATATCATTTAGAGAAAGCATAAGTCAAACATTATGTCTGTTTATATACTTGCACTCCATCAGCTTCAAAGCAACTACTAAAGCACAACTGATGGCAGCATCTAATTTCAGGAAACACAGATCAGTAACTACAGGCCTTTTTTTTCCCATTGGTTTGTGATAAGATAAAAACATTTAAAATTCTGATTTGGTTCTAGCATCCCTCTTTGTCCAAATCCGCCAGAGTCCAGGCTAACACAAGACGTCTGTATTTCAGCAGTCTCTTGAAATCACAGAATCACAGCATCAGGAAAAGAAATTCCCAGCTATATTATCGGAGAGCTTCATGCACAAGGATTGTCTGATAAAGACTTTTCAATCTGATGAAGACCGTGAAGGCTCTTTATGGTACCGTGATTAAATGAATTGTCTTGTGAAGTAACCAATGCCAATGAATCAGCTTCGAACTCCATGAAGGTGGGGGATTCTGCTTCCCCTAGGTGTCGGGGGTTCTGCGGGAGCCCGGCTGCTTTTTGCAGTGAGGAGGAGCATGAGGACGGCTGCTGCCCGCAGCGAGGGAGGCGAGGGCAYGGACAGCAGCAGTGGGGCAGGAGCAAGGGGCACTCCAGGCTCTGCAGCTGTTCCTTGCGCTGCTTCCTTGCCTGCCTCAAGAGAGGAGTGGAACCCACTGGCCAGTGACGTTGCCAGCGTGACAGAAATGGGATCCTTGTTACAGTCGCACATGGCAGGTTAGCAGCATGTTGCGTGCTCGCTTGCGAGAAAGGAACTGTTGGGTACATGTCATCAGCATCAGATGCTGCACGGAGGCTGTTGTCAGGACATCTTCTGCCCCGTAACTGAGGGAGTCTTAGAGGGGTCGTGCACATCCATCTCCAGGTCAAGCAGGAGGAGTGGGGGCTGCCTAGCCCCCCTGCAAAGAGTCAGTCCTCAGCTGCCTTAAGAACAGTCAATAGTTTTAAGTACAAGAAATGAATACAGATGTTCCAAGTCACATTTTTGCTTTTGTAAAGTAGGCTCATATACCCAGAAGCTTCTGGCTTAGTATAAATATATACTGGCAACCTCGAAATTAGCTTCACTTAGACCCTTGGGCGTTATCAACAAAAATAAAACAGTAGGATTAAAAGATTGTGGAGCTTCTAGAATAGTAGTAGAAGTGTCTTCTACCACAAAACAGAAGAGGTATAAATAATTTAAAAGTAGTGCTTACACTTAAATACTCCCATTTCTTACAAAAAAAAAAAAAAAAAAAAAAAGGACTTGGAGTATTAGGTGTAAAAATAAACGGAGTGTCACTCGATTCTGAGGCAAATGGGAATGTCACCTGACAAAGCATAGGGGACATGGTTATAATTTTCTTTAACTTCAAAGTTAAATGGTGAGACCTGTGCAAAATCTCTTTCCAATTCCCATGCTGATATCTAAAGATGCAACATCACGTGCTGCGAACAACGGAGCATGAATGATTCCGTGTTTCCTAGACCATGAGAAAAATGTGGGCAAGCTCGCAAAGCTATACCCCAGGGAGAGCACTCAAAGYGGGGCCGCTCGTGCTGTGTGTGCATGTGCGAAGCCGTGAGAAGCTTTCCCTGACACCAGGAATGCGCCTCTGCTGCATCACAGAGAGGACATCACTGAGAGAGCCCCCTGCCTTAGGTCCCCTCCATGCCCAAGACATGCCAATCTACATGTGGGAATCGTTATTCTGCCCTGCGTTTAAGGTATTGAAAATGGTCTTGAAATATTACAGTACATCATGTTTAACCTGTTAACCCACTTTAGGAAYGGCGAGATGTGTAAGGAGAGATTTTTTTTTTTTGGTATTTCAGATCTGAATTATTGGATTTTGAAAACCAACAGCTTTTAACCTCTTTCACTTGTTACCCAAGTGGTTTTGCTTATGTTCAGAACCCCATATATAATGAATTTTTCATTGCTTGTTTGCCTACTAAAAGTAATGTCTATCAAAAAAAAATAAAAGGCAAAAARAAAAAAAWCTTTAGTGTGGCATCAACATATAGAAGGAAGAAAGGAAAGAAAAAAAATCAGCATCTGTATTTACTGGGAAGAAATTAAGGGAAAATTCCTTTAAGCTGAAGGAGAAGGCAAAGCAAGGAGGAAAATATCAGGAGCAAATCTGCGACACTCCCCTAGGAGGTCATGAGAGGTAATGGAAGGAATGAAACTGGTGATGGAAATCAGCAACCAAGACAAACATCCCAAAAATGCAATCTCCAGAAAAGCAGCAGGCAGGCAGGCGGGGGCTCTGGGAGAATCCACAAACCCCAGCGCCAAATCCCACCCTCTGCGCAGGGAGCAGCAAGCAGCTCTGCTCTCCCTCGCTGGCTCCGAGGATTCCTACAGCCTGCACGCAGCAGGAGAGCAGACTGCAGCTCCACGTGTCCACCTGAAGCATCGAAGCAGGAGCCGCCTGCGCGCTGCCTTACGGGGCTGCCGGCTGCTGGGCAGTTACCCTGATCTAGCTGGGTGGATGCTAAAAGCCCCACGCTTTGCTAAGGGCTTATAAAGACACAGCTTGTTCAGACAGGGCCAGGTGCTGCTGCTGAGCAGCTAAACTAATGTAAACCCTCGAATGTGAAAAAGGAGGGATCTGAAAACTCATCTTCAAGTCATAGCAAATCTAAATGGGAAGAAAATCTGTTGCTACTAATTGCTAAAGTTACTCTTTGTTTTGGAAATTAGTCCTTACTGTTTATTGACAGATTATCAAAGGGGACCAAAAGCATTTYAAGTAGAAATGCAATTAGTCAAGGCAAAATGAGGCATGCTGTCAGTGCGACTGCACGCTGTAAATACATGTGTACTCCTTTTTGATGCGAGCCCRGTAGGATGTTGTGCTTAAGGTAGTCTTTTTGTAAAAACACCCTGTGGGATAATTTTTGTTCTTTTTATCTGTTTTGCAGGGAGACTTAAAGACTCTGCATTTCCTCCCCATCACTGAAGTTGTATAAAGACCCAAACACTCTCTGTCTGTCATGTTTTGGTTGCTCTGGGACATTCTGCCCTGTAATTGGAAAAGTTTAAAACAATGTTAGATTGTCCTTTACAAACATAAATATTGTCTTGAGAAGGGAATGCAAGCTTCTCTTACAGAGAAGGTAAATAGCAATGTCCTTTGTGAAACACATAGGGTCGGAAGAGTGGAGAGGTAAATATTTTTTCCTGCCGTTAGCTCCATGTGTGGTTTTTCCAGCCTGGGAAGCGTCAGCACAAGTGCTTTTCCTTCTGCTCCTCACACCACAGCAAGGTTCACCCTCCCCGGGCGCTGTGCTCGGGTTCCCGCCGTGCCTTGGCTGGAGGCTCCCGGCCAGGGCCGCGGGCACGGCGGCTGGAGCGGCTGGGGCGCCCGCCGGGCCCCGAGCAGCCCCGCGCAGCAGCACGGAACCGCGGCCAAAGCGGGCCTTCATCACGGAACACCGGCACGCCTACACAACTGCTTCTCCTGCGGTGTTTAGCATGATGCGAATGCTACGGAAAGCAGGAAGGACGGGACRTATCAGAGAAGTTGCTTAGCTCGTCCTCCGTTCCCCGACATGCTATTTCGAGGGCGCGCAAGGGGAGCGCGCGGTGCTGCGGCGCGGCAGCCGCCCGGGTCACGGCTGCTCTGGAAGCCCGGGAGCCGCGGAGCGATCCCGGAGCCGGCACTCCCGGGTGGGATCCCCGGCACAGCCCCGATGGACACGCTCAGCCGCCGCGGCGGGGCCGGTGCCCGCGGCCCCGCTCCAGCCTCCTGCCGCACGCTCTCCCAGCCCAGTCCAGTCCAGCCCAGCCCAGTCCAGTCCAGCCCAGTCCAGCCCTGCACAGCTGCTCCGCCTGCGCCGCTCTGCCCGCGGGCTCCGGGCTCGGCCCGGGCACGGCCCCGCACGGCCCGCGGACACCCGCTCCGCAAGCGCACGCGCCGGGCACCAACCGCGCATGCGCGACACCACCCACCGACCCCGGCGCAACCCCGCCGCGAAGGGGCCGGTGAGGGACGCTCCCCTCCGGGCCGCCKCTTCCTATTGGCCGCGGCTTGCGCCTTCTTCCCGCCTCCCGCAGACACTTCCGCCTTCTCCATTGGTCCCGCGGTCGGCGACGCTTCGTGATTGGCTGTGACGGCGCGGTGGGCGRGGCGGGCGCCGCACTTGCCGTGAGGTGCGGGAGGGCCGGAGCCGCCGCCGCTTCCGGGTCCGCAGCAGCGCCGCCGCGGAGGGCGATGGCGTAAGTGCCGCGGGAGCGCGCGCGCCGCCGTTGGCGGTGGCCGTTGGTGGCCGTTGGTGGGGGGCGCGGGAGGGGCGGCGCCTCCCGCTGGTCCGGGCGCAGCAGCCCCGTGCGGAGGGGAGCAGAGCAGAGCAGGCCGCGCCGCCGGTGCCCGTGGGCCGGGGGCAGGAGCGGCCGGGCGGGCCGGTGCCTCCGTGCCGGGCCGCGCGCTGCGCCTGGAGCTCCCTCYTCTCCTCTCCTCTGCCCGTGGGAGCGGCGGGCCGGGGCGCTCCAGTCCCTGAGCGCTTTGCCGGGCGAGCTGCGGTGTGCTCGTTAGTCAGTGTAGCTGCCGCGCGCGCGTGCCGCCGGCGTGGGGCCGGGAGCGGCCAGGGGTGTCCGGCTGCCGCCGCTGTCCTCCGCGGAGCAGCCGCCGCGCGCCGCTCTCCCGCGCCCTGCCGCGCCCACGCGAACCTGTAGCGGGGCCTCAGCAGTGTGCTTGAACACTCCTCCTAGCTCGTCTAGGGTACCACCGTGGGCATTGCAACCACCAGCAAAGGTACAAAAAATGGTAGCTTTTAAAAATCTGATAATCTACTAATTGCTAGTAATACTAATTAATAATAAGGAATGAAGTGAAGTAGGTATGTAGTATAGTAAGGTATGAAGTATGAACTGGGCATTCTGCAGTTACTTTGTTTTTTTTTTAAGTATGCCATTTCTTGAAAACAACTTTTTCTCTTCCTTCCTCCTTGCCTTACTTGTTGACTGATGAGTCATCAAGTGTCCTGAGATGCACTGGGACTGGTTTGATGTTTTCAGATCTAGCTGGAGTATTTGGGGGAATACACCAAGGCTGACGCTTCCTAGGTCTGTAACATGTGCCTAATGAGTTCCTAGGTGCTGACAGTGACCCTACAGCTCCAGGGAAGAAAATCAGTTCTGTTACCTTTTGTGGGACCCCTTTCTTTTGTGACCTTAAAGTCAAAAGTATCRTGTGATATTAGAAAGGAAGTAAATAAGCTCGTTATTTTGAGAAGCAAATGTTGTTTTTCTTTCCAGTTTACAAAGGCTTGGTAAGCTTTTGTTTTGTATGAAGATTTGAGGAATAGAGTTAAACTCGGCATTCAAATGTAATTCCGCCACAATTTTTAGTAAAAATAAGGGGACAAGTGGCATGCATGATTTTCCAACTTCCATCATGACCTTATACAAGTGGTTTTTTCCTTCAATAGTGTGAGGTGCTATTTTTCCCCTATCTCTGGATACTAATTTTATTCTGTTGCTTCTACAAGGTGTCTGGAAAGAGAARCATCACAAGGGATGGAATAAATAGACTTCTCTTTCCCCCCCTTTTTTGTGCAGCCTCAAGATGCACGTTGCTTAATGTCCTTAGGCACTTAGTAAAATACCTATTGCTGCTCTTTTTCAGTTACGGTATGTGATAGAGCTTTTACATTCTCATGCTATTTCACTTCTTTCAACTAGCTCTGCTAAGCAACTGAATCCCAGTGATGGGAATGCTGGAGAGCCCCTTCCTCTGTGGGCTGCTTTGTGGCCAGATGTGTCAAAGAGTTAACCAGTTGCTTATCTTCCTTTCTTTTCTTTGCAGAATAAATGCACTGTATTTTTTTTTTCTCACCTAGCTTCCTAAGCCAAGTCAAAGTGTAATATGAAATCTGTGTGTGAGAGGTTTATTCTGTTTGTCTTGCAACAGTCAACAAGCTGTTGGCTGGACTTCCCCCACCCATCCCTGAGTGTGTGATATAGCTGTGCTCTATGCAAATTTTCACTTGACTTAGTTCAAGCGGCGAATCTTTTCTTCAGGATTAAGTGTTTATGCCTCAGACTGGAGTTAATTTGTTGTGACTGAAATAAGTTGAAAATAATTTTAAGCAACTAATTTTAGCCTACCTTTTAAGAACATTTTATCTGCTGTGCAAACTAGATTGTTTGGTATACAGGAAGCAGACTGGAGATGGAGTGTGTGCCCTCTGGAGCATTTTCTATCACTGCCYTCTTCTTAGTTTTGAGAGTAACTGATTAATATGTGACTTAAGTAATTAAAACTTAAGTTTGGAGGGTTTTGGGTGTTAGGTAAATTTATTTTTTCCTGTAGCTAATGCCTGTGAGCAGCAGAAGCAAATCTGTGGTAATTTTGAACCCTTCAAGCAAGTCAAGTGGCTGCTTTGTACAGGCAAAGTGCCCTAGACAAGTTCCCGAAAAGAAGACCTTTAATACTTGTTTGGAGTATCTAAAATTAGGTATTTGGCCTTTCATCTTTTCATATTTGAGTTGATTGTGTATCCCTGTAAAGGAGCATTGTGAAAATAAATACAAGGGGAAAGTGCTACGATTTTATCACTTCATTGCTACAGAGTCATCTTCTGTTCTTGTCATCCCCCCTTGAAGAAATTAATAAGTTGGTATTAATGTGGTTTGCAGGAATGAAAGCCACAAGTGCTGTATTAAAGGCCTCTTTGAGGTCTTAGCAACAAAAAGTAGGATTTGGGATTTGGATTCCAGCTCTTTTACTGGGCTTGTTAYAAAACAGTAGAAAACTTGAAAAAATGAATAAGTGCACAGAGATATATGGGGAGTCCCAAATTTCCTCTTTCTTTGTCATGTGCTGTTTTATATTGGTATAGATGGTAAGAGAGTTCCCCACCCAAACTTGAGTCTCTTTCCGAAGCAGTCCTGTGTCCTGCCAAGTGTCCTCCTGTTAGCATTTGTATTACAGGCGTATTGAGCTGTTGGTCAAAGACGGTTTTCCAGAAAGGGCAAYGGTTTGAATGGGTTCAGAAGTGTGTGCCCAGAGCAGTAAGTGTTCCAGGCAGGATGTGAGCAGAAGCCTCAGCAGTAGGGCCCATGTGTGGGCACGGTGTGGGAGATGAAGAGGCCGCAGGGCGGTCRTGGGGGCTGTTAGCAGGAAGATGCTGTGTTTTCAGCACAGATACTAGCTACTGAACAGCCAGTGTTTGTGTTGACATCCTGCTCCTTCCTCTCCTTCTGCTTTATGTTCCAGTAGCCAGGATGTTTCAAAAAGCTTTCAAGAAGATCCAGTTTATGCTTTGGGTAACGATAACAAAAAACGAATATCGTCTTTAAATAAATAAATGTCAGGATCCTGTGGCTTGCAGTCTTCCACTTGCCTTGCCTCAGACTTCCTGAGGCTGTGTGCAAGGCTCTGTCCCAGTATCAGGCAATGTTGGAGGATAGTTTCTGAGGAAAGGGCTGCAAGCAACTTTGCTGAAGGATGGGATGGTGATGTTCTTTAATGTCCAGTCCCCATCAGTTTCCACTGCTTTCACACTGGTCTTCATCAGGAAAGAAAGATTCTTTTTGCTGAAGGATGTTATAGTGGATGTCTGCACATCCACTTTGTTAATCTATAATGCAAGGTGTCTTTTTTAAATTGGACCACTATGGAAGAATTAAAGCCAATGRTTCTACCGTTTATATAATTGAGTTTGCCATTGTCTAAAACAAGGACTTCTTTTCAAAAATATGCGCATGTGATGCTTATCCCTGGGTATAAGGGAGTTTCTTTACTGTCACTGCTGGAAGCCGTGTCTGAAGCKGGGGTGCACTCTTGCGCGCKCTCTCTCTTTTTGTTTTGTTTTTTGCTGCRTTCGTATTTTCGTCACTCTGCTGCTTGTTATTATGAGAGGTGGTGAAGAAATTGCTAATGCTTTTCCTTGAGACTATGTCCATGTTTTATTTCTAAACAGACTCTTCATGCAGAATATTGAATTTACTCAAATGTAGATGATATACGTTTTAAACACTTTTTTTCTTTTTAACTTTTCTAGTCGCATATTATTTTCAAGTTAAATACTGGGAGAATAGTATGAATAGCAAGCAAAACAATTTATCCATTTTTTCCCTGTAATAATGCTTTGAAAATATCAATTGCAAAGTGCTGTGCTGCTTGAAAAACAGAGCTTTATCGGGGAKATTTAGTTGCATATTTGGTAATTCTTGATGGAAAGTATCAAAGACTMCACAAAGAAAAGGAGATAAACTACTAACTTTTGAATGTTGAACACTATCATAGATTTGCACAACATTGCCAGGAGTTGGAATCTGTATTCTTTTAAAGTAAAAGCTTGTCTTCATGTAAGAAAGCTTGGCAAATAATAATGACATAATGACTTCAAATGAAACAAGTGAAATGGTGCTATAAAATTACAACTATGGCTGATCTGAGAGACGCCCTGTTAATTACATTTAATTAATATAACCCAATTGCAAGATGATTTATGGATCGTTTGAATAAGTATGCAAATCGAAGGGATTGCTTTTGTATTCTCTGTATAGTAGATATATGTAGTCACTTCTTATAAGATGATTGAAATATGTCTTAAAGCGAGAGAATTGATAGGCTCCCTGGGTAAAAATATTAAGGAAAACCTGGGGATATTCTCCTCGTTCCGTTTTCCCATGATCGCTTGTAGCCTCTCTAGGCACAGGTGGTCTCCCTAGGTGCATGGATATGCATGGAGGGCTGTAGGGCTGCTGCCTCTTGGGGATGCTGATGATACTTTCTTTTGGTAAATGTTTAAGACAAGTGGTTCAGCTTGCTTTCTTTTTTGGAGTGAAATGCTTGGCTCGATGAGCTTCAGAAACAGTGATTAAAAGCTCTGTAACAAGTTTAACTACCTCTCAGCTTTCAGGTATCTCTGCATATACAGTGTACAGCCTGAGCCTCCAGATTCTCAGCTATTAAATTAATTAGCAATTAAAAACAGGTTTCAGAATGGGTATCCTGGGCTAGGACTCTTTGTGGGTATAAGGAGCTCTTTTCTGTTCCCACTCTTTGTCTGTGAAAATAAAGAGAAAAGTTCTTGTATAAACGTCCTGAAACAATGTGAATTGTGAGGTTGGCTTACAAAATTCAGTGTTAAGCCTGAATTGAACAACAACAACAACAAAACCTTTGGGGAGTTGTTCATCTCCCTGCAGAAGTAACACTACAGTTTTTAAATTGTTTGGCATCTTGAGATGATGTTCTTGAGATAAACTGACTAAGGCTGTTCTGTAGAACGAATATCTAATATGCAAATATAAAGCATGCAGTTTGTCTTGTACTACTTCTTGTATGCTAGAAAGGTTGGCTTAATTTTTACAYGTRATTAGTTTTACTCTTATGTCCAGTYGCTTTTTGACTTAGTACTRTAGTGTAATTGTATGTTTATTRTTTTTGTTGTTGTATAGGGTATTTAGGCTACTAAATTTGGAGAGCTTAGTCTTTTTAGGTCTTGTTCACTTATGATTACCATGTAGTCATTTTTTTCTTCAACCCTACTGTGCTTATTGCTCATTTTGGATTTTTGCTCTCAGTTCTATAGGTGATGATACAGAAGCAGCCTAGCAATGGATCAAAGAAAAAATGATAGCTTTGTCCCAAGTATCACACAATTGGAAGACTTCCTGACAGAACATGACTCCAATGTAGTTTGGCTCTTAGTAGGTAAGGTGAATYGGTTTGGTTTTGGTTAAATGCTTTCTTTTGTGAGTGCTTTTAAATATACTTCTCTAAATGCTRTTACAGTAATTTAGAATTTCTTACTAGGCATCAGCATATGAAGAGCTGATTTTCATTTGTCACACAAATATTCAGTGTGAGATATGRCAGTTGCTTCTGAAGTAAATCAGAGAAAATATACAATTGCTTCCAGTACTAATCCTGCTACACCGATCAGAAAATAGGTTAAACATGCAAGAATGATGCTTTATAACAGCTAAAAACAAGACCTGGGTGAGAACTGAGCTGCTGATTAAGTGTGGTACTGTAACAAAGGATTGCCCTGTCAAAAGGACAGGCAGATGCAATAACTTCAGTTTGCGTAGTCTTGCAGAGGCCTTAATGATGGAACTGTTGTGTGCCATATAAGTTTTTAAACTTAACTGTATTGTACTAGGTTATGGGCAATCAGACTTTGTAAATGTTTCTCTTCTAGGTATGTTGATATTGTTATAAAATGGACATTGTTGCTTATATTTGTGTGCAGATACTCTTGTTTCCTGAATCTGTGAACATATGGAACAGGGAGGACATAATAATRCAAATTCAGATGATATTGCTAGAAGCAACTGTGAGGAGCTTGGTCTTTTCCAAAACTAGAAAATACCTACTTTGCAGCTATGACCCTAGGTTTGGAGAGAGAGTTAGTGTTGGGTAGGTGTGTTTGTGGGTGGTGTGTGGTTTTTTTTTTTTTTGTATGTATGTGGTTTCTTTTCACTTTTGAGAAGTTAAATCATATCTGCTGATATCCTTGAATTTTTGAGAAGGCTAATTGGAATGGGTAGGACACAGGTAAAATATCTGAGGGTGCACTTTGAATATTCTTTATTTCACCTTGGGAATTTCTGTCAGAAAGTTTGAGTTCAGTTTTGGTGTCATCAGGATGAAAGTAAGGGAAGTCACCAGGCTGATAGTTGCTGATGTTAAAATGTGGGACAGATGTGAAGCGATGTCTGAAAAATTGTTCCCTAGAAGCTTTGAASAGAGACTGAGACATCAACTGAGTCTTCTGTCAAAGAATTAATGTGCTCATTTGAAGCCCAAAGAGTGTGRGATTTTTTGTTTGTTTGTTTTTGTTTTTTTTTTCCTTTTCCTYCTTCTCCCTCTGTGCACTAGATTCTTTGAGCAAACTATTGGTGTTGCTGTTTGGAAATTAAGTATCATGKAAGCATTTTCATGTAACAATTATAAAGTAAAAGGAGAGCCTTGCTTAATATTTAGTTTATAAATTTGCTCCACAGGAAATTAGAATGGATGCATCTTCAAGATAGRTTAAGGGAATGGACTAGGTTATAAGGCAGATTTACCTGTGTATGTACACTGTTCTCAGCGATGCTGAACTCCCTAGTTCTAGGTCTCTTGGGATTTTAAGAACAATACAAACAGAAAAGCCTGCATAGCTTCCAGTTTATTACAAGATTTGGATAAAAGCATATTAAAAAATAGGTCAGTTAATAAAGATTAATTTAAACTGCTCTATTTTGATCTACTGACCATGACCATCCTACTAAAAATAACAGAAGTTAACTGTCTTCTTCAACTGAGATAGCTAAATATTGATCCCAAGAGATGACAAATTCAAGAAATGATCGTGTTCTTAAAATTTTGGTTGTCTATCTCCTAAATAACTCTTTAAAATTCTGTGCAGTTAAACTCTCCAACAGATTGCATTTTCACCATTTACCCTGCAAAATTTGTTCTGTTTAGAACACAGAGTTTATAATAGCTTATTTTAAGAAGCTCCATGCTCTTTAAATGTGCAACAGGATTTGAAGCTAACTATAATGTTTTGTATTTCAATCTAATTTAAAAGCTTGTTATGATAATTGGTTTAAAACTGAATCTTATCCTGTAACTCATTTCAGCACTTGCAGTTCTTGTTGCAATGGCTCTGTAAGTGATCAGCTGTTTGTGCAGCATCCTTATTGCAAAAGGGCTAAGGTCACTTGGCAGTGACTTATTCAACAGCTGCAAAAGTGAATTCTCCTCTGTGAATTTAAACATTATTGAATCCTGTATATTTTTTCCCCGATTATGTCACTTTAAGAGGACACCTTCTTGAATTAAGGTATCTAGACTGTCTAGTTGAACTTTAATCTCAAATTCCGTTTTCCTTCAGTTAGACCCTTTGGATGTGAGTCATTCCACCTTCTTTATTGATGGAGGGGCAGCTTACTCATCTTAAAACTGGGTGAGGTAAATACTGTTCTTGGAGTAGGTCTTCACTGAATGTTACTCCAGTTTCTTTCCTGGAATTTGGCCGTAGCCTGCCCTCCTCCTTTAGTTATAACTCGTGTAAAACTTTGCCCCAAGGTTTGATGGGATTACGTGTTATGCAGCTTACGTGTCTGGCTGTGGGGTTGCTTTAAGTTTGTCCAGTGCAGATTCATTTTCCGATAAAAGAAAGACCCTGGCAGTCCCATTCCCTTCAGATTTGTCCTTCTGGAAGCTTTGCGAACCCTTATTGTTAGAAATAGGTCATTAGATCTTAATCAACTAAAGGAAAATTTACTTGGGGGATTAGTAGACCTATTTTTTTTCCCTCAACAAGTTCCATGGTCAAATATTGTCAATGTAATATATTTCTGCTAATCTGAGGGCTGATATTTTTGATAGTTTCAGATAAGGTTCCTGAGCTAAGATATGACAGGCTAGAAACTTAGCCTGAAAGGTCATGGTTTGGAGAGCCCTGGCRAAAAGAAATAGAGCATGACTTCAGTGGGTCCTTTTGGGGCATTTTAGTGTAAATGATTGTGAAGACAACAACACGTGTCTTCATTTGATACATGAAATTTAACTCCTTGGAAGGCAGGAGATGACAAATATGTCTTTTGGAGACTCTGTAGGTCTTATTTTTGCATTGAGGAATGGAAGAACAGTGAAGAATCTCTGCTTTCTGAATTTCCCATTTCTTTCCCTCCCACCCCCYACTTGTCTTGCACACTCTCCAAAATTGCCTGTTAATGTCTTCTCAGTTTCAGATAAGTCTGAAGAATAGGAAGGAGAATAGGAAGGATGTTGTTTTGTTCTGTAGTCTCGGTAGMTAAGGCTTTTATCTAGACCAGCATACCTTTTAAAATATTTTAATTCATTTTAATCTTTCCACAGCAACAATATTGTCTTGTGGATGGATTATCTACCTAACTTACTATAACTCCCGGAACATTGGACTTATTTTAACATTGGTTCTTAACAGATTATATAAACATGGCTACATCCATATTGGTAAGTCATGGTTAATGTAATGCCATTGTTTCTGTATATCGCCTGCTCTTTGTCATTATATCTTAATTTACCCAAAGCTCTAGATGAAATCAAAGTGTTCATTTATTAWGGTGATTTATCAGCATGGATTTCATGTAAAAAGAGTTTAATATCCTGTTTTGGAGGATAAATCTTAGTGCGGTAGAAACCACCCAGCACCAAATTCCTACTACTGTCAAAATCTTTTCATTTAATTGTCACTTGTCACTTAAGTCACTTACTGGCTTATAGTACTGTTTTCCTGTTTAGTCTGCATACATTATGTAAATATAGTGTGCATGGCCTCCTCTATCTCTTTTCCAAAGCCCTCATCATAATTATGAGTCTTCTAAAGTGGAAGGCTCTCCTGAGCTGCCAGGAAGGTCTGCCCAAGCTACYCCTGAACGTACCCAGGGCAGAGCTCCCTGTGCCCCCCACCTCTGGGGCTGGCTGCCCTGTAATCAGAAGTGTGGGGAGYGACTGCTGCTCTGAGCTCAGAGGAGCTCAGCACGGTCCTGAGCCTCGATGCCTTGGTAGGGCAGCGTCCCTTGCCTTCCCAGTCAGCTGCCAGGACAGCTAATGGTGTTAATCCTTACTGGRACTGGAATAGGTAGAATTTGTACCGACTAGAACACTGTCATTGGAATCCATTAACTCTTCATTTATTTTTTTTCACTTTGAAGTATTTTTGAATAAAACGGGTCAGTACAAGTCACTTGGGCTCTCGCCCACATTACAAAAATATCTGATGCTGAGTCACTGAGGGCTCTATCCTGCAACCTTGCTCTGATTGTGCTTTTAATTTTCTCTGACGCTTATTCTTTCAGGCCTTCATTTCTCTGCTTCCTAGAATGACTTTTTCTAAGTTTTGGACTTCTGCAACTATTATTCACAAGTGCAGTGCAAATCAAACACTGCCATTTCCACCCTCATCCTTCTCCCTGCCCAATTACTCTCTACACATTCAATGACCTSATCCTATAAATGTTCAAAATAGCTTTCCAGAGTCTTACTGTAAGCTTGACAGGACTCGGAATTTTTGAGTGATCTGTCTCCRTTTGTATCGTGGAATGATACCAAACCTGATATAATTCAGAGTTAACTTTCTCATTTGTTTTGTTTTACATGTTTTGATTTGGACTTCTCTTTTCTACTGAAAGTCAGTATTTTCAAAGGAAAGGACCAAGAAATTCAGCAAACCCGTTTCAGGGTTATTGAATACTCCATTCTCCCCATGTAGAAACTGTAGGCCAGTGTCCTGTAAACGTTTTCTTTTGCCGTAGGTTCCTTCTCGTTCTCGGTGCTGTCGGGAAAAGTCATGGTGCGCGAAATCTATTACATCACAGAGGACATGTCCATCAGGTGGGGCGCCGCGCGGCTGCGCCTTCGCCATGGAAATGCTCGGGGGTGGGAGATTCGAATTGTCCTGGGCATTCATTTGTGGCGGAAAACACTTGGGAATTTGAAGGAGAATTATTTTATTAACACCTTTCACCCTGTCATACTCCCTCTTAAGTTTCGAAAATCTGTTTTTGGCCAAGTAGTGTGCATGCATGCAAGAATTTCTCCTCCATTTCATTAAATCAAMTATAGACTAACCGATAATTTTGCAGATTTGACTGTTGATGTTGGAAAGCGTTGAGGAGATGGTGAATCTGGGGCTATATGCCGCTCTGTTGCTGCAGTAATTAGTGTAGTATTGCACTATGAAGCATTAATATTTTGTATGTACCTTAATACTGCTTGTACAGTGCTGAAACTGCAGATCTTGGCAGTGTCTAAGGCAGCATGCCGTGCAGCTGCATGGAGGAATGTGAACTATTAATCTTCTAATGTTTGTTTTATCTAATTTAGAATTCAAGATGGGTTTATCATATTTCGTTGGTGGAAGATGTACAACCCCAAGCAGAAGCAGCACGGTAGGCTTCTCAAGAAATTAAAAGCTTAAATCTGAGTTGTGGATAATGTATGGAAAATGTTTCCTTTGCTATATGTGTTCTATGTGAATTGATCCGTTAGTGCCATGCTCTGAAGTGTGTGAAGTGTGTATGTTCAATGCATATAATTGGACTAGTATAAGCTACTGCAATACATAGAGCATTACTTATCAGGGCCTTCCTTGACGCAGGCACTATTAGCCATAACAGTAGCCTTTATTAGYTGTAATCCAAACATAATTGATTCTACATTCAAATTTTAAACTTGAATAAGTTATTAGACACCTAAGAAATATTTTGGAAACTATTGTTAGATTTCAAGATGTTATTGTCAGTATTTTAGTAATAGTCTTAGAGTAAGGAATGTTCTTCAGTGTTCGATAGCTTGGTGTTTTAGATGACTTCTGTGGTCATAGAGGTAGAGTAGTGTGGGGGGGAAAGTCATTTTGTTTTTCTTACCTATGCCTGGAATAGGAGGCCCACCAGCTGATAAGGGAAACGAATTCTATTTGAAACGACAGTGTGAGATGGCACGAACAGCCTGTTACACTCACTTGTGGGTTTAAAATCTAGTCTTTCGGTGACTTGAGCCTTGCCTCACTTGGCCCTTGAAGCATCATGGAAGCATTATCATTTCATCGCTAATACAGAGGGGTCAGGGCACATCACGGACRGAGATGGTGGCCCCTGTTTGTAGTGAGGAGGAGGGCAGTAATTGGGGAGGTCTGTAACCTCTGGAGGGGCTTCTCCCTTGCCTCTCCGAGTGGCCTTTCTTGGCAAGGAGCTGTTGGATCTTGCCAGAAGGTTTGTGCAGCAGCAGCTTTGTCAGCATAAACCCAGCAGTGCCAGACTGCTGCATACCTGTGACGTGCAGCTGTGTGAGGTGCCTTGCAGCAATGCTGACATAAGTTGGAGGAGTTGCTTGTTTCATTTTAATGTGCTTCCTATGGCAATGAGACATTACCCATGTTCTCTTTGCCATAAGAAAACTCATTCAGAAAATGGAGCTTAGCTGTAAAGTTAATTAGCTTCCCTTAGTCACAGGTCATTGTCCAGCAGGCTTGCCTAGGATTTTCTTCATTTTCTGCTTGGTGCATTTCTCTAGTGCCTTGCAGAATGAAAAATGAATTGAAATTTTTGTCTATCTCTGTGACTGTAATTTTGCTTGGCCCTGTTACAAGGCTTTAACTTTTTCTTCTTAAATTCCAGAGGCAGCAAAATAGTGGGCAAATAATTCAAGTAATATCAGAGGTCAGAAATATATAGGTCTAACAGAGTAGCCAGTCACTGCTAACTTGCTAGGATCCATTGACTTGTCTGTGAAGTGATGCTAAGAAACACACCCAAGAGAAGCAGGATCTGAGATCTGCTGGGGAAGAATGAAGATTATTGGGGAAACGGGACAGTTAGGTTTGTCAGCAAATAAAATTCTGAAAATAAAGCAGGTGTCTTCAAACTTTGTCTCTAGGGCGGGTGTGCTACGGGCTYCTGCATTTCATCTCCAAATGGTGACAGTGGCAGTGTTGGCTCTAACTGCTTCGTTTCTGTGCCTGTGGGGCAGTGTTGCTGTCACTTCATTGTCCAGGAGCTACCGGTTGGGGGCTTTGACTTTGATGCTTCAGCTTCCTAAAGGTTGCTTGACTTGGAAAGACCAGGTTGTATTTTAGAGTAGCTCAGGTCTCTTGAGTAAATATGTAATGGGCACTCTCTTACCTAGCTAATTAGGGGCAAATTAAGAGCTTTTTTTTTTTTTTCTTCTAACATTAGCCACATAATTGGGGCATMTTATCTTATCTAAGGCAAAAGTTAGTTAAAGTTCATCGCGATTCTGATTTACTTGGTGCAGTTTCTGCCTGGATTTATTTGTGTTGTGACCAAAGGGTGAAACGCTCTTCAGGTTTTATATTTTGTAATATAATCAGTCTGGTAAGCGTTATTGATTTGCTTGGAACAGTGTAACGTGTGTTACCTGCCTTTAGTTTGTGCTTCAGCAGCTGTTTGCTGCCCTGTAGCAGCTCTTTTTGCAGAGCATGCATATTTGAAAAATGGTGATTTCTGTAAAGAACTAGGGCAGTTAAATGACATAATTCTTTTCCCACTGGTTATTTAGATCCAAAGGCAGAAACAAGACTGTATATTATGGTGAATGACTTTGAATTTCATGTGTATAACCGTTCTGAACTCTATGGACAACTTCAAGAACTATTTGGCTTAGATCCCACAATAATTCCAGCAAAGAAAGAAGATGAAAAAGCAGAAATAAATGGAAGGCAGAGAACACACAGCAATTTGGAAAGGTAAATTATTATTCACTTTGGGGCTTCCATGCTTTGTTTTCAGAAGCGCAGAACTAATAAGGGGATGTTTAGTTAATATATGCTGTGGAAACGAAATGGTTGGAGCATGGCTGAGAGAAATTGCATTGATGTGTCTGACAGTCTGRATTTTTTCTCCTTCCCTGAAACCTCCTACTATAAATATATATATAAATATATATATATGTAATATATATATGTATTTTAAAAATCAATAACCCTGCATATTCTTATTTAATGATGAGCAGACAGATTGAGAAGTATTTCAAGCCCATTTTTGGAAAGGGGAGATGAGAGAGGTTGTGTATGCACAGCAGTCGGGGAAATGCTCAGTTMAGAAGTTAGAGTCACTCAGGCATTGAATAGGCAAGATAAATGTGAGGATCTGTATGGCCTTGAGAGACTTACTGATTTTTCCAGTTTTAAGCTCAGCCTGATTGCTTGACTGATTTCTTTTCTTGGGGGTGGGAGGGCTGTTGGTGGATTTTCTTTTTTCTTCTCTGTAAGACATGGTGCAGGGATGCAGCGAGTTCCTTTGCACAGATTATGTTGAGTGGAGTTGCGTATTCATTGATAAGCCTCTCCTTGGGCAGAATCATATCAAACACTGCTCTGCTTACATGAGTGGAGAAGAACAGATGAGATATTGGTTCTTTGGCTAGGGCAGCGTGGGTRGCCAGGCCAGAGTGAGGCAGTGGGGCTGCTGCAGCGTGGTGTGGCAGCCTGGATTGGGGTGGTGCTCTTGCAGCCTTGCTGGCACATGCAGCACAGGTGTCCTGCCTTTGGAGGGATGTATCTTGAAGTGACAAACCCCATCCAAGACCTGAAAGGACTATGTGGGGAWTATTTAGAGCAGGCGAAGTTTTAGCCTGGGGCAACTTTATTCATTTATTGTTCTGTGTTTAAAAGAAGATACAGTTGTTTCCCAACAAGCACCCAAGGCTTAGCTGTTCCTGCCTCTTGCTGCTTTTGCAGGGTCTGGAGAACTCTGCAGTAGACTCCTGACAGGTACCTTATGCAGGGTTCCTATGGGAAGGAACGTTCCCCAAGAGCTCAAGTCCTGCAGCGGAAAAGGCTGGCTAGTTCTCCTGTAGAAAAGGCAAAATAATAATAAAAAATGCTCTTTTTTCCCCTCCTGTGTAGTGTTAAAGTAAAAACGGAATCTCAAGACCCTTCTTCTTCATGGAGGTCCCTTATTCCTGTCATTAAAGTCAATGTAAGCACGGTAAGTGAAAATCCCTGATGAGAAATACCTTTAGTAGTCTAGTATTAAAAGTCAGACTTGCAATTCCCTTAATTCTGGCTTCTTTGTGAGGTTTTTTTTTCTGCTTCCTTAAGAAAAGGTTCTAAAATTCTTTTCCTCTGCTACTTCCTTTTTTTTTTTTTTTTTCTTTTTTTTTGAACTAGCTTTGTCTTGAAATTGTAGTGAGTTCAAGAATATCATCAACTAATTAAATTTGGCACTGGGTGTTGCAAAAATCCTTCTGCTTCTCTGCATCTTTTAATAGGGATTTTGGACATATTCCTTAAGTTAATGTTGCATCACAAAAGCCAGAGAAACTGTTACTGAGGTCATAGGAGGTAAGATATTGAGAGCTTGATTATGTCAAGTAAAATCATAATAATGCACAGATTATGGCCAGCATTTCTGTTCAGTGTTTACTTGCACATAGATGGTTAATATATATATTACTCTGTGTAAATTATGCAAATAAAGCAGTGGGTAATTGGAGTGATTGGGCTTTCTTTTTAATTTAGGGTCGTCTGGCATTTGGGAATCATTATCAGCCACAAACACTTTGCATTAACTTTGATGATGCTTTTTTGACGTATACCACAAAGCCACCTTCAAGTCATCTTGATCAGTTTATGCACATTGTCAAAGGAAAACTGGAAAATGTTAGAGTCATGTTGGTTCCAAGTCCAAGATATGTTGGTCTACAGAATGATGAGTAAGATGCTTTATAACTTCATACCTTTTAAAAAAAAAAAAAGAGAGAAGGATGTTTATTTGTTTCAGTGACTTTTTTGTTTTTATTACTATGTTTAGATAGTTGGCGTTGTTACTCTTGTAAGAGGTTTAAATGTTGAAATTTTGAACCTACTTTTATTTATGGAGAAAAGTGCTGTGTATCTGTCTTGCTATAGCTTTTCTGTGTGCTGTGCTGTGTGATTAATATACTGCATTAAGTTCTTTCCCTTTACTCAGSTACTACGGCTGCACATAGGTTTGACAACAATTTTTAAGGATAGAGACAAGGCTTAAGTAATTTCTGTAGAGCTGATCCACATGTAGATTGGAAAATAGCCTTTAAAAAATTAAGGCAAGGCTTGCTATATTAGGAATAGGTTATCTTTTGAACGCTGATTACCGATTGCTTTATTTCTGTGTATTCTTTCCCTTTRTCAGCTCTTAACAAACTGCATGGTAGCAGTAAATGATGATTGCATAATGTGATATGATTTATTTTTTTCAGCTAGACATTTATGRTGTGTATATTTATGTATGTATTCACTTCTGACGTGATATGGTATGAACACAGAGCCAGAATTTTCTGCATYCCTGAGAGGCTGGGGTCCTTCCAAAGTATTTTCTTCAATGCTTACACTGTTTATATAGTCAGACAAAGCTGCTAAATTTCAGTCTTTTCCGGTCTTTTTGTTTGCTCAACAAAATGTGTAAATAATGTATATTATCTTTAATTTTGTGTTKGAATTCATGTGAAGTAATTACAGCTACTCATGTATCCCCTAAACAAACACCATCCAGTGAATAAATCACTAAATTCTGCAAGTAAGCAGTATTGCATCTGTACCTACACTGACCTTGCATCAACCAGATACAGTCATCTGTAATACATGTGCACATGTCTTCAGCTGTAGATGTAGCTGTGTGGTGTGTGTATATATACAGTCTCACTCCTGAACATGTTGGAGTTTGCCCAGCTAATACTGAAAACAAACCAGCAATATTAAGGTTGAGATCCTTATAACTGCTGGCTTTCTCTCCTGCTTCCACAAAACATCTTTCTTTTATGCTGTCAATGTCCCTATAGCTCCCGATGGCTGAAGGAGAGTAGGGATGCAGAGAACATATAGATGCAGCACATGGCCTCATTCCCTGCAACCTGGGGCTGTTGAGGTCTTCAGAGACTGCCTCTGGTCCCTCTTAAATTGAAAAACTAAGCTGTGTCTCTTAAGTTGTAGAAATGCCTGCAGGTGATGCATACATAAAAACAGCTTAATAACTTATGAAACTTTTAACCGACGGGCTAATTACACTATCAAGAAGCAACCTTGACAATGTCTATTAACTACAGAAATAACATTATTAAAAAAAAGTGATGAAACATCCATCATTTCAAAAAAAAAAAAAAAAATCCAAGTGGAACACTCCAAATCGAGCGTCTAAATCGCCAGCCTTAAAGGAGAAACTTAAGAGACATTAAGACATACTGCTAATGAAATCATGTTTATGATGAAGGATACTTAGCTCATCTAACTTGTCCCTGGGAAGGACCTGTTTCGAGCATCTTAGGCGTGTGAGGTATAGCAGTTGCCCCTGAAGGATGAAAGGATAGGTTAGATGGKCTCACGGGGTACCTTCCTCTGCTACTTTTTACCGCTCTAGCTTCGTACACACCCAAGGCTGAGAGCATGGCTTAAACGTTCCCCTCCTGTCACTTTTTTTTTGCATGACTATGAATTGGATGTTGATCGTGCAATTCATCATTATTATTATTAGGGGAAAAATATATGGGTCTTAACTCTTACTCAGTTCTACAGCTGGATTCACAGCTGTCTCTTACCAGTTTCTAGTAAGAGACTAGCATAAGGAGAGATAGTGGGGAAGAAAATTCTTTTTTGACTGGTGTATAGCCTATGATTTATTCCATAATGCAGAATAATGAACTGCTGCAGTTAGCTGCTACCTCTTTTGCTGGTTGCTCTTTTTTTGAAAAGAGAATTGAGGAGACTAGTGGCAAGCCACAATCCAGACGACAATGTTCTTCATGTATGAAAGAGTTTGAAAAACTCCCTGAATGGGCAAAACCCATAAGTGTAATGAATGGGGACAGATCACAGCAAGAAAGAGAAGGGTTTTATAACTACGTGAAAATGCATATRGGGTAAAGATGCACCAAAAGAGTTGAAGGAAGACTGAGGAAGAAGTTTAACTTCCCTGTTTTCCTGCCTCTTTGCTTCCATGTAGTGCAAGAAGCCATGGAAAGTAGAGGCGTGCAGAGACAGAGAGGCTGACCCAGCAGTAACATTTGAGGGGAGAACTTGGCCTTCCCCATAGCTACTGTAGCTTTCCTGTGAATACGTCCCTCTTTTCCCACAACTGCATTGCAGACTCTCTTACAGAGTTGTTGGCTTTGAAGTTGTTTAGGCAAAATTATCTGTGCTGAAGAGGTGTTCAGAGTGCTCAGAAAGGTGCTTACCTTTGAGATGACTTTGTTTTAAGCTCTGATCCAGAGCATTCASTCCGTGTGAGTAAACACTGCTGGAAAGCAGAAGGAGGCTGCTCTTGAAGCTGGCCTGTGCGTTCATGCTAACTGATTACAGGAGCTTTTGTGAAAGCACTTTAGGGAGTTTTCTCAAGTTTGCTCATGTAGTCCCAGGCGGGGGTGCAGAGGGKGTCGAGAACTGCTGCCCCTGTGCCAGAGGCTGGGGGTGTCCCTCATGGAGAAGGGATAGTTGTGCTGTGCTTTGTAGAACAAACTACATACTACAGAGGAGAAAAGGGAGGAGAGGTGGCCTGTGTGTGCCGGCCGCCTCAGCATGAGGGGCTGAGCTACTCCAGTACAACGCAGATGTTGCCAGCCCCAGCACATTCCAGTGGGAATGGAGACCCACAATAGCCCGCAATCCCATGCSTTTGGAGCACATGGAATAGGCTTGGGTCTCCTCACAAACTATCTATAGGTCTATTTTATTCTTCTCCTCCTCACTTCTCTTCAGGAACTGCTAAATACATATTTTTTCAGATCTTGCTTTATTTCCATCTTCTTGGGGGGTGCAATTACAATTTTTAGGTAGAAAAATGAAATGACTGGGAAATTAGGAGTGAGTAGAAAGTTTTTCATCTTTCACTGCTGCTATTGCTCTCAAAGTAAAATGTGTTTTAGGTGTGCCAGCTGGTAGCTTTTAAAAAATTTTCTGTAGTACCTGAGGTCTGCATTTGCTGCCTTACATATTTGCTGAAGTTGACTGCATTAGAAAAAAGGTGAGGTAAAATGRACAATTTACTTCAGCAGATTACAGTCTTGGATTCTGTATTATCGACATCTRATTTTTTTTTTTCTTTTTTTAAGTAGTACCAGCTTGTAAAAGTGACTGGAAAGTAAGGGGAAAAAAAAACCCTTTTCCCTTTGTWGTGAAACTATGATGTAGTTGTATTGTTATGTAAATTAAGATATGGCAATATTATAAAAAAAGGAAATGTAGTGTGCTAATTTAGTAGCCTTACAAGCGTTTCATGTAATGATTTTACTATTTGAGTCCTTGTATCTTACTAAGAAAGAAGAGCCTTTTTTTTCTTTCTTCTCTCTCTCCAATGGTCTAATTACTGAAGGCTGCTTGTCCCTTGTCCCCGTGCTTCAGAGTGCTATTTTGGTAAGAAAACAATTAGCAGGTAAAAGAAGGCGATGTAGGACAAGGAGAAACAAACTATTTGTGAAACGAAAAGTTGAAAGTAAAACTTTAGTACTTAAACAGGGGTTCTGATATGAGACAAATGTCTTTCCACAAAATAAATGTCGTACCCTCATATTTGRCTTCAAAGTAAATCCTTAAATTATTTCAAATAACAATAAGCCTATGACAGCAGCTACACACATATGTTTTTTTTGTCTTTGAAAGCAGAGTAGATGTATCCTGATGTTGGCAGCTTTATTGGTGACTTCACAGTTAAATATGTACTATATGTCAGCTAGAAGTGAGCATGACTTAAGCAATTTCTTCTGTCATACTTAAAACATTCTACATAAAAGGACTTGAGTTCCTGGAGATTCATCTCAGTGCCTATCTTAGTCTTTCTCTTTGCACTTTGTTTTTATTTTGCAGACCTCCCAGGCTGATGGGTGAAGGTTTTGTTGTAATGCAGTCCAATGATGTTGATATCTATTACTATATGGATGAACCAGGTATCTTCTTCAAAGATACAAATATAATATTTTATAGTATTCGAGTGCTATTTACTTCATAGCCTGAATTTTGTAGACAGTTTCTTTTTTTTTTCTTTCRTGCTGAAAAATAAGTGGGCTTCATCTGTTTGAATCTCTAGGCTGAAAGAGCTAGTGTAATATTAAGAGGTCARTAAGAACGATGTGAAGTAATACTTGCTAAATCTATTCTCTCTTTTTTTTTCTGCAAATGGGAAAACACAATTTTTACTGAGACAGAAGGGAGAGAGATGATGAGGGAGATGATAGATTATTATGCTGCAGAACTAACTGCGTTGTACATCAGCGCTTCCTTGGTGGATAACAGTGAGCAGGACTTTGGAAAGCCCCATGGGATTTTGGCCATGTTCTTGCCCTTCCCTGTGGTGTTCACTTGGAATTGCAACTTGACATTTACATACTACAGTAAACTAAGAACAGACATAGAATGCTTTAAATGTGCGGTGCTTAGAAAATGGGTTTCATGCTATTTTGAAGTAGCTTCACTTGATAATTTGTTTATTGTATTATGCAATGTAATATAGGTCTTGTACCAGAGGAGACAGAGGAAAGCAGCGAYGGAGAGACGAGCAATGAAGACAGCAAATTGCAGGATCTGCCGCCATGCTGGGGCTTGGACATTGTTTGTGGGAAAGGAACAGATTTCAACTACGGACCTTGGGCTGATAGGCAGAGGTATTATTGTGATTTACGTCTAGAGGATTAGTCTRTAGTCTTCCATTGATAAGAAAATGTTCTAAATTTTTCTTGGTGCATTTACTCAGATTTCTAGTTTGTAGAAGGTGAACCAGGGAGTCTAAAATAGGACTTCTGCCATGATATTTGAGGATCAGTAAATTCATTGTTTACAGTATTGGCCTTCCAAAATTAGGACCACTTTTTTAAAAAAAAACTTAATTTTTAAATATAGTTCATAATTTTATAATTGTAATTTCTATTTTATAATTTTATAATTTTATTATTTACCAAATATGTGTATCTAAGGGTTTAATCTTTTAATTGTTTACATTCCAACTCTTAGTGGCTGACTTATTTGGAGTTCATGGATGCAAATACATTGTGCATTAAAGAGATAATTTATAGAAATACAAATCTGACTGTGAAAATGATGAGATATCATTAACTATTGGTGAGGGGAATCAATCATTTAATGCAGTCCTCCCAAATATTCATTTTTTAGGTAATTGAGTGACAAGTAATAGGCCAAAATGATACTGTTGCTCTTCAAAAGCAAAAGGGGCTGACTATAGAGGGCCAGCTGAGTATTTCTGCAGGAGACRATGGGATTATTTACAAAGTAAAGACTCTTCAGTAAAAGTGCTATAATCACCGCTTTCTCATTTTTTCCCCTTACTAATTACAAATTGATACTTTTCTTGCCCTCAATTTATCCTCCTGTGAAACTGTTATGATTAACCATCTCTTAGGAATATGAGGATGGTGAACCAAGAGTAATCATTGTATCTGGCAGTGTGCTACCGTATTTGAAATGCCAGTTTACAGTGCAGTGGTTTGTTGGGAGCATGAAGTCAGTGAATTGTGAATGATAATTTTAGTACTACCAAGAAAGGCAGCCCTGTGATGGTATGCTCTTTGTRATTTTAACTGACTAGATAAAAGACCATTTGGTGCCAATGCAGAGTATATAGAGAATATAACTCTCTCACCATGGCAGGGATATGAGGTAGGATTTTAGAAAGTGCTGAAGTTTAGTGTTTTAGARGCACAGATCTATAGAAGTCTTGTGGCCTTTGTACTATCAATTCATATAAGGGCTTCTAAGAATACCATTCTTTAATACTGTATGACATAAAATTCTGGTGTTAACAAATGTCTTTATAGTGACAGACAGTTTCTTTAACACAGATGGTCAGATGCTGGGTGCTCGGGAAACTCCTGCTTTTCAAGTACTTAGTCTTCCCTTTTGAGAACTATATAATCTCTACTGTTCCTACTCCATTGCTGTGGGATCCACTTCGAGTAGTTACGAGTTGAGATCTGAGTTTACAGAAATATAGTCCTCCTTTCATTCTCATCCTGAAGTCTTAAACAGTCTGTTTTGTCTTTTTCCTGGGCTTTTCATCAATACTTACATGCAAACCCAAGCAAAGACAGCTGGTTTCCTGTTGTGTTTCTATAGTAGATGCTCAATCCAYGATTAGGAAGAAGAAGAAAAAAAATAGTTTACTTGCTTTCTGATTAAAATGTTTTTCTTTTAAATCACTTATAGACTGTCCATTTATGGCATTATCCAAAATTCTTTCTGATGGTTGGGACTTGAAGTCTGATTTCAGTAATGAGCTGGAAAGCTCCCTGCTGTTGAAGAGTGAAGGTCTTAGAACTCTCAAGGTTTAAATAAATGTTTGTTCTTTGCTGTACGCTGGCTTCTAAGGACTTGGCAACACAACTCCCTGATAGATCATTAAGCAACAAATACATGACTTTTATTTCCTTCTATGAATAAAAGTATTTCCTTTTTTTTTTTTTTCTCTTTCACTAGGGATTGCTTGTGGAAGTTTTTCTTTCCACCAGACTACCAAGTTATGAAAGTTTCAGAAATTGCAGAGCCTGGGAAACCAAGACAGATCCTCGCGTTTGAACTGCGAATGAATATTATTGCAGATGCCACTATTGATTTGCTTTTTACCAAGAATAGGGTAAATAATGAAATTTTGCCCAGAAAACATTTTTAGTACTGTAATAGCTTTAGGATTTTTGGTCATACGTGTGTTCATTTGTCTCAGAGGTTTGCTACAGGACTGTAGTTTTAAAAACTAAGAGACTCTGTTTTAATCTTCTGTAGTTTCTAGGTAAGCCCCTAAAAGAGAAATACTGTCTGCCATGTCCTAAGATTTGCTGCCTTATTTCCATTTTCTTCTAAGCTACATTTTAAGCTGTCTCCATTAGGCTCTATATAGCTCTATAAGATCTATATTTCTTAGTCTTGGAAATAGGTAACCCGATAAAATTCCTATGCAGTCTTCCATTCAGATAAGGCTTGCTAACAGCATTTGTTAAGCCTAAAAGTGATGAAAGTATTATTTAATATTCATGGCATGTGGGTAACTCTTTAGTATTTTTTCTGAAGGCAAGAAATCCTACAGTTATCATATGATTTAATACAGGAATTTAGGTGTGAATACCACTCAAAGGCATAAAATACACTCAATTTTGAGAATCAAGAAATAACAATTGGACTTTTTTCCTCCTCTTTTGCAATATAGGAAACAAATGCTGTACATGTAAATGTTGGTGCAGGATCATATTTGGAAATAAATATTCCTATGACAGTAAGTGAAAATGGTAAGTTAAGGCTAAATTTGCCTAGTTATTGTTTTTCCTTATTACTTACCATAATTGTTGTGACTCTGAACATCTCTGCAGCAGTAAGATGTATATTCTTCTGTAAAGATACAAGAACAATTTTCTTGTACCTTTCATTACAAGGTACTAAAGCATTTATGTATTTAATTCATTTGCCTCCACATTTTACTGGGGTTTGGAAATGTGCATTTCACTACATAACTGTGTATGTATTGAAACAAATTGAATATATTCTCAGCTCAGGAAGGAATTGYCTCAGGAAGGAATCCCACCATTTCTTGGTGGGATTGATGCAACAGATTAACTCTAGAAACGTGCTGAGAAATGCATTATAAAAACTAAATTCAGAGCTAGTATTGCATTTAATAAATAAAAAAGCACATGATGAAGTTGAGGTAAAAAGGTGAAAGTGAAGTATATTTCCTGCATTCCTACATTTGCTTTTTTTTTTTTTTTTTCCAGATATCAAAGCCCTTTGTTTCTTCATTTTTTTCTTATTTCTTTTTTTTTCTTTCATATTTGAGTTTTACTATGAAATTTAAGCCAAAATCTACAAAGCTCCAGCATTTCCAGGCACAGCAAGTTTTTGTCATCGCTCCTACATTCAGGCAGAATATGTTAATCTCTTAATTGCTGAATAATAGAGGACAAAACTATTAGTACTAATTTTCACCCTGATGCTTTTTTGTTAGCAGACTGCTAAAATCACTGGTGATGTTTATTAAAATATGTGTGCCATTCATGTTCTGAATGATTATGTTTGTATTTTGTTTTGTCTTGCTAGGCTATTCGCCTACCATCAAAGGGCAGCTTTTACACGTTGATGCCACCAGCAGTATGCAGTACAGGACTCTCTTAGAAGCAGAAATGCTAGCTGTAAGTTTGCGTTAAGCACAAAGCTTCACTCTCAGATGACTTTTATTTTAATAAAGAGCATTTATTTCACTGCATCACAGTTATTTAGATTCTTACACAATGCAGGAAGATGATCTTTGGATGTATTTCACAGAATCTTAGTACGTAAGGAACTCAGGTACACCTGTAACTGTAACTCCCGYTGAATTATGTAATGTGTCTGCAGAGTTAAGTGTATTGCACGTGGTGGGGGTTTTGAACGTTAAATACAAATCTAACTTGTCCAACTTAATACATAGCAATTTTGCTCATAGAGGTGCGACAGTCAGAAATCCTTGTGATTGTTAGCTGTGCTAGAGTGTGTTGCAATACATGATCTGTAGATTTTTTTTTACTAGYAGTTAGACATGAGAGACTTTTTTGATGCCTAGTTTTTGAACATCTTCTAAATGCTTAAAAGTAATATATTCCAAGAAATATAGTCCTTAGCATGTTGTAGAAATTGATGCTTTTAATAAAAAACTTTGGATCATAAATTGCTGGGAAATAGATGCAACAGATGGTAAGTTTGTTGAGTGGTAGCAGAAGTTAATAATATACCTTTCCAAATAGATGAATATACTAACACTTGACCTTCAGACACAGAAAGAGATTAAATTATTAAAGAACTGGAGTGGCCTTCTGTTCATCCCAGCAGGAAAACAGTTTTAATTATTCAGCAGAGTACATGTGTGAACACTGCTGAGCTGCAGACTCTAGTGCTGTCGTATTTTCAAGTAATTCTGATGCTTTAATATCTTGTTCACAGTTTCATATTAATGCCAGCTATCCCCGGATATGGAACATGCCACAGACATGGCAATGTGAACTCGAGGTTTATAAAGCAACCTATCATTTTATCTTTGCTCAGAAAAGCTTCTTTACAGGTAACTATCCTATTAAAAAAGTTACATACCAACCTGAATATTCTCTGATTCCTTCTCAAATCTTGCAAAGGCAAAATCTTCCAAAGTTTTGTTAATAAAAAAGCAGATACTATTGTTTCACATAATTAGGCTAAGAAATGGTCTCTTGGGGTGAAGTTCTGAATGTTTTCTGTTGGCTATTAGTGCACAAGTACACAATATTCTTGTATTTCAGAGCATCACCAATCTGTTGCTGAATGTTCCAGCTCCATTAGCAGAAAGAGTATGGTCACATCAGTGTGGCTCGGTCGGAGCTGATTAGCCCTGCTGAGTGAGAGGATTAATTAGTTCTTGCTAATAAAGTTTTCCCTTGAGAGGCCTGAGTGTTCACCTGCATAGTGCTGCAGGATGCACTAGAGTCTTCCAGTCTATTTTGAGTTAATTGATGAGCTTCTAGAGCAACACTGTGTTGCTGTAGAAGACATGGTGGTGGAAAACACTACTAATTTACACATTTCAGAGTGTAAGGGGGGAAAAACAATGAAAAGCATTTGGTAGTCCTGTGTTTGGGTGACTTTGCTATCCCTGAGCACAACTAAACTCAKAGAAAACATAATTAAACCTGTGACATTTCCACTTAAAAAGCAATGGATAAATGGGAGATGAGTACACACCAAGTAGCTACCTAAGAAAGTGCTGTTGTATATTGTTTGCTTTGTTTCCTTTTTCTGTAAAAAATATGGTTAATATTTATAGTTTACGAAAAGTTAGGTTAATTTAAAAAATCTGATTGCCATTAACTTGTCTTTTATTGCTTTACGTATTTTTAGATTTGATCCAAGACTGGTCCAGTGATAGCGCACCTGATATTTTTTCATTTGTTCCATATATGTGGAACTTCAAAATCATGTTTCATCAGTTTGAAATGATTTGGGCAGCAAATCAACACAATTGGATTGACTGTTCAACAAAACAACAAGAAAATGGTGAGGTTGCTTTTTTCTTTGGATGAATAATAACACAAGTGACAAAACTTTCAAGACTTCAAYCAAAATACATGCAGTCATTGATAAATTACCATTTTTGCCACTAGTGGTGTACACGCACTGTGCAAAAAACAGTGTAAAACTTAATTTATTTTGTACAAATATATTAGCTGAGAAATGTAGCTCTAGATAATGTTTTAGCATTCACTTTCTCTGAATCTTTGATTTAATGTAATAGTGTGCAGACAGCAACCATCATGTGTTGGCTTCTTTCAGTAAACTAAAAGCTTACACTTAAAAATAGATTGTTTTGGAGTACTGTTGGAAAAAATATTGTTTGAAATTCTATGTGAAGACTCAYTGTTTCATCAGAATCCCAAGAGACTTTCAACATATGCTTTCTTGTTCAAAAGCTGGCATGTGGAGCAATAAAGTCATGAGGTATTAACTGCAGTTGTTTTTTCTGCCTGGTGACAATTGAATTTTGCTAAGTACCATGTCCTTTTTTTAAAGGACAAATTAGGGGGAGTAAATAATTTCAGAACGGAGATGTTATGAACTCCAAATGCACAGTAGTTAAAATGACCCTTTATCGTAAGTTCTTAAATATTTTTTCCTTAATTCTCCCTGTGTATTTGGTAACTGTCTTCCAAACAAAAAAGGAGAAATTTTGACTTTTTTTTTTAATTTTTCTCTTCTGCAGTTTATCTGGCAGCTTGTGGAGAAACATTAAACATTGTTTTCTCTTTGCCGTTCACTGACTTCGTTCCAACTACATGCAATACTAGATTCTCTTTAAGGGTAAGTAGCTTCCCTGCCTTTTCTCCTTTTTCAGTCAGGAATTTTCTAAACTTTCCTCTAGGAAAAATGGTGGCAGTTTTGCATAACTTAATAGCAGAGAAAGCAGTGGTTTAAAAAAATATACATGTGTGAGTGTATATATACATGTATAAAAGTATGATTTAGGTAAGATGTAGGGTAGTTTTAGACCAGTTACTTAGCTTTTGTGTTATAGTTTGAGCTACATTAGAACAGGGATAACTAAAAGCTATGCTCCTGTTTTATAGCTTTTTATGGTGTGCTATATGCATGTTATTGCTCTTATAACTCTTAAGAATTACTGAAATTATGGGAAATTGGTGGGAACCACAGTCAGCAGTCATATGTGAAAATCAAGATATCTTCTCTCACTTCCTTGCAAAGTGAAGATACTGGCACATATGAATATGCAAATATTAGGAGCATTAATTTTGCAATACATTTGCAAAGTGAATGCAAATAAAATATTCTTTGGCTAATGTTTGATTATAGGGAGAAGATGTTGATCTTCACTTGTATCTACCAGATTGCCATCCTAGTAAATATTCACTTTTCATGTTGGTGAAAGACTGTCAGCCTAATAAAATAAGTCCCGAATCTTGCATTTCTGCTGAATGTCAAAGTGGTCAGAAAACAGGCAAACCCAAATGGAGGAACATTACCCAAGAAGAGTGAGTTTCATTGTGGTATTTATCTGTGATATGTATTTGTGAGTTTCCTTGTGATTTTTTTCGCTCTTTATTTATTTTGCTTGTGGAGAAAGTAAATTAAAAYGGTAATAGAGAATATTTCATGACATGTTTGTACTTCTAATAAAAGTGTGATGTTTCTTTCTGAAAGGGCTGGCTGGGTTGAATGCTGGACAGTCCCAAGTGTTGTGTTTACAATTGACTACTCGTGGCACCCAATTTATCCACAGAAGGCAGATGAACAGTTAAAACAGTCCTGTAAGTGGAAATTTCATTTTCTTATTTAGAATGTTCCATTTCAAAAGATGGTGCGACTTGGTTGGATTTGGATTCATTGGATTTTGAAGCCTTTTCAGATTTTATGATAGTCTCATGGTTTTAATATATAAATGCAATATATATGTACGACTGGGTTGCCTTTTCTAAATATGAAATGGAGCTTTTCGCTAAAGCTATGACCATTGAAGTGAACCATGAGGATCAGATAAGATTGTGTCCACAGAAAATAATTTATTTGTATATTTGTATGATTTAAAAAAAAAAAGTCTATTGTACTTAAAGAGATAAGTGCAAGTTATCATAACTGCAGCAGGACAGGTATAGTAAGTCATGGAGTTATATAAAAGTCTTCTAGGTTGAGAGGATGTAAGGACCAGTGAAGGAGAGTCAGAAGAATAGATGGACTCATTTGAATGGACCTCAGTGCATAAATACTAGGAAGATTTGAGACTAGATAGGGATTTTTAGGTTTTGAATTTCAGCGGTTCAGATCTAAAAAGGCTCAAACTTCAGAGGATAAAACAGAATAAGAAAGGTTCACCATACAGATACTTAAATAGCTTTGTAAAACTCTGGATCAGTTTCTTTGTTGGATTTGCAGATGTCAAACATTGAAAATATTTACTTATAAATCTAAAAGTTTATCTGTGCAATGGTAGTCTGTGCCACTTTTGTTGGTTCCTTTGAATAATCCAGCATAATCAAGATCACTTCTGCAGTTTTATTTCACCTGAGATGCTAATACAGGGGTTATGTATGTGTGTGGTATTATACTAATTTTCTTTAGAGTCAGTTGATATGACTCTCAATCCCTAAGAAACAAATATGTTGCATAACAAGAGACGAAATTTTCTAGTAAGTGGTCATCTCACTGTGTCGCTTAATTTCTAACAGATACAATATAATGCCGAGGCAGAGAAAGCATTCTAGACAATATTGTTAATTAATGTGTGTATTCACTGTAGCTCCACATGTTCTGGTTCTTCTATCTGGAACAATAATTTTACATAATTATTACATACATTACATAATTATTACAATTTTACATAATTATTCTTCCATCTTTACATAATTATTCTTCCATTTAAAAAAAAAGCTTCTCAGCGATCACTTTTACATGCCAAGAGCATTTTCAGTTATCCACTTTCTTCTCCTGGCTTTTCCTCACTTAAAAACACAATCCACTTTCTTTTTCCAAACTCCAAATAAAAAGAGGAATAGGAAATAAGCTTTAAATTTGCTAACTGTTTCGTGACTAGAGTAATTGAATTGTTTGAAATGAAATTTTGGCCTGCGTGTCCCTCAATTCAGAGTAGTTTTTTTTAACATAACCTTTACAATGTTCCTGTTGATTTACTTTTGTTTATTTGGCATTAGCTTTATGTTGTGGTTAATATGCTGTGCTGCAATTAAAACATGTTTTTGTTTAACTTCAACAGCAAGATAAAGAAATTGAAGTAATTTTCATAACTACAGATTTTCTCTTGCATAATTCATATTCATTAAAATATTTTGTTTCATGCCTCAGTCATTAGATGTAAGAAAACTGTGGCATAGTGCAGAAATGTTACCATAAGCATAAAATATTAGAGGATTACAAATGGTTTTAGATTCAACATATTTGATGGACAGAATTGTGGAAATGCAGGAACCTCATGGAGCTCTTGTTTCCCTCCCTCCCAAGTGTCAGAAATGGAGGAAACGATGTTGTCGGTGCTGAGGCCTTCGCAGAAGGCGGCCGAGAGCGTCATTTCGTCCCCCACGGCTTCCACGCGCCTTCCCCTTGATCCCTCCGAGCTGCCTCCCGACAGGCTCCACGTGGAGCTTGAGCTCTCCCCGGATTCTCAGATAACCCTGTATGGACCTCTGCTCAAAGCCTTCCTGTGTATAAAGGTAGGAGGAAGAACCCAGCTTGTGAAATTTCTGGATGGCCTTGTGTGGGAAAGGGAAGCAATTAGTTTGAGGCAGAAAAAAAGAGTATTCAGTGTGCAGAGGTGATGAATTTAAATGAAAGGTTTCTATAAGACTAGTTTCAAAGGACTTCATTTGGTAATGCGATATAGCTGGGATGAGTTCAGTTGGCATAGGCTCACGAGAAGACTTCTAATATATACGTGGAGACCTATATCTGCATAATTTTCTTTCTGAGGAATAGTATATGCTCCTGTCTGCTYGTGCAGAAAACTTCTGTGACTTTTTCCAGCTTTCAGGGCTTCTTTGTAAATTAACAATAATTATAAAAAATGATGCTTGCATTAACAACCACTATCTTGACAAAAATGTGCTTTCTAAGCTGTGCTTTCATGGCTTCTCTGAGTTCTCTGTGTCCTAATTTTTTTTTTTTTTCTCCCTGTGTTTTGTTTCAATTGGATTTAATGAAATTTCGGGAATTTCTAAGACGATAGGGAGGAAATAGGGAGGATGARAGGATTAACTTCATTTAAAAATTTACTTCAGTGGATATATAAAATTCTTTTTTTATCCTTTCATTTTCTTTTTTTCTTGGTGTCAGGCTTTTAAGCATTAAAATCTTGGTATATACTGCTTGTTTCACATTCTGTTCCATTACTGATCTTGAAGGCAGGGAGAGGGCGAGAAATAATTTATTCCTCTGCCCCAACAGAAGGAAAGGTGATTGATCTTGCTTTGATTTGGCTACCAAGGAAATGCTTCCTTTTATAGAAAAAGATCAGCTTCAATCTATGCTAAAATAATGTTTCTGGAGGTTTTCAGGTCAGAGGAGGAGMATTTTTGAGGCAGGTGATGGTGTCAGGATCCACACTGAAAGAATAATTACTTAGGCATTGCACATAYACATGATGATAATGTATGGTGTAGGACTTGCAAATATGCTCATTATTAAAATAAGAATGAGAAGAAACAGGCCAGTGCAGGATGGATATCTTGAAAATCATTCCTTTCATTAGATATGCCGAATAGTTGCACCCGTGCAGGTAGCTGCTTTAGTGTCTCTGTCACTTGTGCTTACATGGTTTTCCAGCGGCACTGATGGCAGTGTGTCTGTGAGTAGACAGCCTTCTGATTTCATTGGGTTTGCTTTCCTTTGTGTGGCTAAAATAGTTGTTTTCGGTGTGTCTTCATCTTCTCTTATGCACGCAGGAAAAGCTCCTGTGTGTGCACATTGGTCAAACCTGGCTCAGCTTTCCGTTCCTGAGGGTAGTTTTTTGGAGTAGTGCTCTGCTTCCCSTGGGCAGAGCCAGGGTGAGGTAGGTGCTCGGAAGGCCTGCGGCAGGTGCCAGCAGCAAGTTAGGAGCGAGCTTAGCACCCTCTGCTGGGCCTCCCTCCGGCTTTGAAGGTCTCCTGACAGCCAGCCCTTACCTTTTCCCTTGGGTAAATGCAAAGCTTGTGAGCTGTGCCCAGCTTCTGAGAGACTTTCCTGATGGGCCCTCGAGCAGTGCTTAGTTGATGCATGGTGTCGTAACACTGAAAATACTTTAGGCACAACTTGAGACAGCAAAATGACATGTCCAACTCTAAAATGTAGCTTATTACATCTCATCCAGAAAAATCTTCTTGAGACTTATTTTGTCCATTACTTTTTTTTGTGTAGGTCTAGCCTTTTGCAGAGCACAGAATGGTCGTGCATTTTTTTTGCTTCCTAGGAGAATATTTTATTTTTTTGTCTTGGATAACTGAGTGGAAAGTGACATAGAACCTTAAGTTGAGTTTTAGACTGGAGGGGAAATTTTTATGAACGAGTCTTTTAGAACCATATTTAAAGTTTTTGTATCTTCTAATAAATCCCAGAAGGGTGCACGAAAGACTGAAAGGAAGTTGTTCCATGTTAATTCTCTCAAAGTTACATATCTTAAAAACACAAAGTCTCTTCAAAAATGTGAATAGTAATGTTTCAGAATAGTTATTTGTACTGCATTCAGCCAGTATGTGCTTGCTTTGAGAATTTGTGAAAGCCCCTCTCCTGCAAAGCACATGACCTAAATTTGCACTTAAATTGTATGTGTATTAAAAAGGACCGTTCTTTCATATAAAAGGAAAACTCCTAATATTTCTTTGGCTGTAACTGTACTGCTTGTTTTACTGGAGATTAACTTACAGAAAACATCTAGGTTTGTATTTCTTTATACTGCGTGTATGTTTTTGCTGTGTTTTCCATGTGGTGATAGCAAGTGATTCCTTTTCTCAGGAAAACTATTTTGGAGAAGATGACATGTACACTGATTTTGAAGAAGTTATTTCAAGCCCTGTTTTGTCGCTGTCAACATCTTCAAGTTCTGGATGGACAGCTGTTGGAGTAGAAAATGATAAAAAGGAAAACGAAAGTTCAGTCAAACCAATTCACCCTCTCGCTCTGCGTCCATGGGATATTACTGTGCTTGTGAACTTGTACAAAGTGCATGGGCGATTGCCAGTGGTAAGTGCCTGGGAATCTTAAAGTATTTTCCTTCATCTGACTTTTCACTTGCCTAATCTTGAGTCAAATTTAGCTTCCTGCAGCTGGTAAGTAGGGAAGATGCTCACTAAACCGTGAGGATAAGGTTTGAATGGTGGTCATTTAAAATGATTTGATACGTAAATGATTTAGTTTATCTGAAAGGGAGAACGGCATATTTTTTTGTGCAACTGTGCTCAGTGAACTTGATTTTGCGTGATCAGTAGTCTATTCTTGACTGACGATTTAGATGTCTCTGCTAAGTAGCAGAGCTGTATTCTGCTGCTGCTTTCTGCATTAGAAGCAACTACAGCATATGAACTCTCCTAAATGAGTTTTAATTGCAGTTTGTGTGGTTAAGTCAAAAGGATTTAAGTTGGCCAAGCTTTTTCTTAAGTAACAAGTGAAGGATTAAGTAGCTTACTTCCCATTTATGCTTTTGCTTCTAATCTGAGAATTTCAACAATATTATGTTTTTTGAGCTTCCAACATGGATGTTTGATTTTATTTATTTATCTCTTTATTTAAGCACTGCAGTCCAGACGGTCCTGAATGCCCCACAGCCTTCTTGGAAAGATTGTGTTTTGAGATGAAGAAAGGATTTAGGGAAACAATGCTTCAACTTGTACTGTCTCCAGTGAATTTGTTTCTGAATGACAACTATCAGGTAACAAATTGATTTTTGGTTTTGTGTTGGGAAAGATGTGATAATTGTAGAATTGAAATCGGTTTTGATCAGAATCTTCCTGTTGCACACAAAAAAAATTTATTAAGCAATTGCAAGAAGCGTTGAAAGCATCTCGTGTGTGTCCTTTTTTAAATCTTTGTCTTTCCATCTTGCATTTCTAGCCATATGCAGAGATGGTATTTTCTTAAATTATATTTAGAACTTTTGGAGAAAACGCTTTCAGGAAATCAGAGTAGTATTTAGTTTGATCTGAGAAGTAGTGAGTAGATTTTCAATAAGGGCTCTCGACATTCCTGATCATATCTGAATTTTGTGCAATGGCTAGAGGACAGCTAAAAAATGTGTTTCACTTTTTCTAAGTATGTGGTTTTAAAGCTCCACAGGCTAGTAAATACAACAACTGCCCCTTTCACACAGTTTCTGTAACTTTTAATGGAATAAATCATACAGGTAGGTCTGTATCTTATAGTTGATGTTGTTATGACCTGTAATCTTCCTCRCTTCTTGGAGGGTCAGGAAAGAGTGGAGTCTCGCACCATGCTTTGGGTGTGAGACTCATATAATGAGACAGAGTTAAGCTTTGTCACATGTAACTTGTCAGCTAGCTGTGTGCTTACTTTTAGTAAGCTTACACATCCTGTGTGGATGAATTAGCTCAGTTGTGGACTGAAGTTTGTTAACACAAGCAATGMGTAGTGACCAGTTGGAATTATTTTGCTTATGCGCTCACTGATTCTACTAGAAGTGTTACTTTTAACATAAGTTATCCGTTATCTTATAGATTACTATATTTTTACTCCCTGTATCTTGATTATGTTTGACCCTTTATTTAAGTCTTAAACATGCTGCTAGATGTTTTACTGTTTTATCCCTAAGTTTGTGGCTTTTTTAACAAGTATTGCATCCATATTTTCCTATCTGTAAGCACTAGCTTTGCTGTAGGTAGCCAAGGCATATGTTGGTGGGAAGTGTGATCTAGAGGAGGGTCTCTGATTTATTTATTKAATTATTTTTGTAGTGTGCAAGCTGCATCACAGTAGCAAACCTTCCTAAGTCATGGTTTTTATGCTGCTGATCTACTGGTCGTTAAACACTATTTTGTATTTTTTACTATATTTTATTGTGATGATGCCTTACAGATGTCACTGTGCATATATAAGCAAGAGAAGTTAGCTTCTCTTTGTATGATTATATTTGCCAACCTGCCTGGTTAAAAGCGTTTTTTTTTTGGGGCTTGTGTTAGCCTTTCCTCCCTACAGAACATTTGTACATATGTTGTTGCACACACAGTGCTGAGAAGTCTTGGAACTGTYGAACTGTATAGAAAATGACAAAACTTAACGGGTGAAGGCGAATGGGTACAAAACTTCTCCGAGAACTGATGTTGCACTTTCTGTTAATAAACTTCTGCAAATAGTCCCTTGACGTACCTGTTCTCAACAGCGACCTGCAGTGGATGAAGTTCTTCGGGAGGGCCACATCAGCCTGTCGGGCCTGCAGCTGCGCGCCCATGCCATGTTCTCAGCAGAAGGCCTCCCCCTTGGCAGTGATACGTTAGAGTATGCTTGGCTCATCGATGTGCAGGCTGGGAGTCTCACGGCCAAAGTGACAGCACCACAGGTACCTTCCAGGAGCTGTTCAATGCCAAGTGTTATTCACCTTCTTTCTCAAAAAAATGGTGTAGCGATGACTTCTTGAAGTGTAAGGAGCGGCTGAGTTAGGTGCATCTGTACCTTAGGTAACTTCAAACTTGTAGTTTGAAAACCTAACCACTTCTATAGATGGATAGGGAATGCCAAATAAGATTAATTTCRCGTTCATCTTAAATCTAGATATAACTGCATGTCTCAATTATATGAGATTTTGAAAGACTGATAGTAAAAGAACATGAGGAAGTTGGTAGCAAATGCACCAGTTGTTACACACAACCATAGTGTATTTGTTGCATATGTGTAATTTTTGGCTTTACACAGGATAGGGTAGTTGGTAGCTCAGTAATCCTTCTGCCCTCAACTTCTGATACTTGGAAGCCCTCCTAGAAGACAGCTTCCTGTCACACCATTAGAATTTCTGAGGTCAGTCTCGCTGCTTCTTCCCTTAGTTTTGCCATTTATGTTGTATTTTCTTCTAAAACCAAAAAGGGCTTCAGGCGTACACTTCAGGGAACACACTTTGGTTTATTACTGGTGTGAACAGGCAGATCTTTAGAAAAGATTGCTTTGTCACAAAGCTTTGTTCTGAAACATGAGAAAAGTAAATTAATTCTGTATATTGGTTATCCCCCTACTTTTTAAGACGTTCTTACACTACCTCATTTGTGCAAAAGCTGGCATTTTTTTCTAGAATTTAAAAGCTGCTTTCAGTAGAAGACTTCGGCAGCAAATAAAAAGAAAACAAGGCACAATTTGGTAAATTAACATATAGGCAATTTCAACAAATTTAAGGAATAGCCTTGAGAGTTATTTTTGTGCCCTGATACAGATTTGTAGAGGCATTTCCCAAAATGCTACCACCGATTCAGGGAATCTGTGGTACTTACTCCATATTCAGTTTTACACATTGCATGTGCTTTTTCTTTTTCTTTTTTTCCTCCTTTCATAGTGCTCTGTATTGCAAGAATTGATGAAGGTGAGGGAATGATGAGAGAGGTTTTGTGCAAGGCAGTCAGCTGTATTCTGGTTAAATTACTGTTGATTTTAAGTGCACTTTCCTTTRGGTAGCCAACGAAAACTCATTTCCCTTTCATAATAGAGACAGTCATGATTCATTTCCTTTATGAAGAAGCTAAGTCTATAAAAGATTTAATTCAACAATAGGCTAATTATTAGGTCCAGGCACATTCAGCACTATTTTGTTCCGCAAGTTACTTCTTGTGCTTGCTAAATGTAACCTTGTCACACRCATACAGGGAAGTATGGTATTTAAATTATGAAAACTAATAACTTTTTTTTGTGTGTGTGTGTGTGGTAAAATAAAAATGAGCCGTGTCTTAATAACTGCTCAGTTGGCTGTGAGAGTAAAGCTGTTTTCTTGGGTAACGAAATAGTTTAGAAAACTTTTTTAATATCACAGTGCTATCCATGATCAGGAACTTGCATGTCATTGCACACATGTACACACAAAAAGTACAATCCTGAATAACAGGAAGGAGGTTGTGTGTAAGCAGACTTGTGCCACCAGTGCATTATGGTGACTTTTTCCCTTGTTTTTGTTTTGTTTTTTATCCCTCATCACCTGCCAGTCTTTGTTCTTTCAGTAACCTGATGAATGCTACAAGTGTATTTTGAATACTTACTGCTAGGCAACTTGTTGTTTGCTTACAGCTTGCRTGTCTTTTGGAGTGGGGACAGAGCTTTGTATTTCACGTGGTGTGCCGGGAGTTTGAATTGGAAAGGCCAAAATCTGTAGTGATATGTCAGCATGGAATCGATCGTCGCTTTTGTGACTCTAAGGTAATCCTTTTGTCATTCTTAATTTGTCATGTGCACTGTTTAGAACATTTTTTAAATTTTGTCTTAAAATAATGGAGATATGGAGTATATAAGCCAATTCAGTAAATTATAGTAAATTATGCTTTAAAAAGAAAAGAGATTTTTCTGTGGATGTTTTTTTTCGGGTGCACCACATGTTTTTATGCTGTATGAATTATTTTTCACTCAGTATCCATAGATGGAATCGTGTCCGATTTCTAGCCCCATCAATGCCATTTGGAGTTASAGCTCCTGCTATATGAAGCAGTGCTTTGATGGGAGACTTGAGCTGACAGTTTCCATGAACTTTTCCTCATCTTTTGACCTTTTCCTCCTTTTAATCTATAGATTTCAGCTTTTGTTATATTGTGTCAGAGGACTTGATTTGCCTTTTGCTGGTGAAAGTCAGGAGAGCCAAGAGAGTCTGCTGATACTGCTGGCAAAAGCTCTAAGCATGCCCTAAGGAAAAGGACTGTCAGCAGTAGAATCCATGCAGACACCTCATCCCTTGCATCTATGTTCTTACTGTAGTATAAGTAACTCTTGCTTTGGTGACAACCCTCTGTTAAACAGAAGATGAATAAAAGGATAAGAACAAATCTAATTAGTTTCCTAACATATGTTTCAATCTTAATTTAGATGAACTGTGTCCCTGGACCATGCCCTACATCTGATGACTTAAAGTACACTATGACGCGCTTAGCCATGGATGGAGCAGATCTGTATGTGGTAGAACACGGCTGTGCCACAAATATCAAGGTAAGAGTGTGTGACTTATAGGCATTATAATAATTCTTTATCAATAGACTTCTTTATATGTTTATATATGACTTGTTGTTTTACTGCAGCTATTTGTTGGGTTTTGATTGATTGTTATTTATTTATGTATTTTAACTTTGTTTTTCCTATTGCTTCTGTAGATGGGTGCTATACGTATTGCAAACTGCAACCTCCATAACCAGTCTGTGGGAGAAGGTGTGAGTGCTGCTATCCAAGACTTTCAACTGAGACAGTACGTTGAGCAAGTGAACAATTGCAGAAGTGGTCTTCAGCCTGTATTAAGGAGGGCATATTGGCTCGAAGCTGGATCCGTCAACTTGGGGCTCATCACTGCAGATATTGCTTTAGCTGCAGATCACCCCTCTAAACATGAAGTACAGAGACATTTCTTAGAAACACACGATAACCGAACTAAGAGGTAAGAGGCACTGTTGAAGGAGATGCATTTCAGTGGTTGTGTTTTTTGTTGAAGGTCATGTATTCATCTAGAGGTGTAACTTTGTATTTTTTACTTGCAGAGACTACAGATATTTGCTTTTTTATTTGTTGAAGTRTGTTGAATGCTTAGCTGTGACGATAGATGAAAGAGGATGTTCGTGTAGTTGCTGCAATTTTAGATGAAGACAGGGACACACAGGTGGTTAATTGCAGGTGCCCAATGGGAGCTGCCTACAGGCTGTGTGGTTACARTTAGCCAGCAGGGTTTATCCTGCAGCAAGACCTGGAGGCCAAACTGTGTGTGCAGCATAGTACAGCASAGGCCTGCACATACGCAAGGTGGTTTGTGCATCACCAACCCCTCAGTGCACAGGGGTATTCTAGATAGGACCACTGCAGGAGGAAATCCAGTTCAGTTGGGCTGGACTGAAAATGGGCCTTAAAGAGTCCTGGGCAATCTGCTGAGCAGCCTTGAACATCATGTGGACAGTAACTGCTCCCCAAAGAGCAGCTGCCTCTGAAAGGAGCCACAAATAACCAGTGTGCAGTGCTAGCAGCTGTGCTGAGTGAGCACACACTCACTTGTGTTGTGGCAGGTGGATGTGAGCGGTGTCTCAGCGCGATTGCCTGAGCCCTTCACACGATTTGTGACTTGTTACTTGTGGAGCCAGCCCTTCGTGTTATGCCTGGTATCTACCTTTCAGATACAAACCTTGCTTGTTCACCTCATGCTGTGTGAAATAGGACCCCTTTTGTAAAAGAGGAATATCTTCTGATCTTTTTTTTTTGCACTGACTTTAAATGCACTTAAATCTAATGTGGGCATATTTTTGTTTTGTTCTGTGTTTTTTCTGGCTTTTTGTAGATTGTGGTTTTTGTGGCCTGATGATAATTTGAAGAATAAGAGAAGCAAGAACAAGTGTGGCTGCCTTGGTGGCTGTCGATTCTTTGGTGGCACAGTAACAGGACTAGACTTCTTCAAGCTGGAGGATCTAACACCTTCAAGCAGCTCTGCTTTCTCAAGTACAAGTGCAGAATCTGATATGTTTTATGGGCAGTCTTTACTTCAGCCTGGAGAATGGATAATTACTAAGGAGATTCCTAAAATTTTAGAAGGTGAGAATGTGCATGGAAATGCGGCTTTATTCTGTTGACACAAAAGTTGGGTTTCTTGAGAGAACCTGAGTAATTTTATTTGTGTAGTCTGCATGTTTGTCATTAATGAGCATTTGTTGCACTCTGGTATAAGGGGTCCTGTAGTAACACAGGCTCCYGTGAGCTTCTGAGAACTTACACCTTGTTGCTTGGGAGTAGTGAGCAAACTAGCTACGTTCCTGAGTAAAACAGTTTTTTTGACTTACAGTTCTTTTACTTGCCTAGAAAGCAGTCAATCAAATTAATCTGATATATTGTTACTATAAATTTATTTGCCTTTGTTAGTGTGAGATGCCCGGATGTGCACTATTGGAACCTGGGGCTTTTGTTCAATGAGAATTTTCATTTCAGGGGTCAGGGAAGAGGCCATTGCAGTTGTGTTACCAGATATATATGTGTGTATATATATATATATATATATAAAATATATTTTTTTTCTCTCTCTGAATCTAGGGAAAGCAAATGGTGTGAAACGAAAAGATTGGGATTGTAGATCTATGGGAATAGACATAGAAAGAAAGACGCAACATCTGAGCCTGCAGGTGCCATTACGTTCCCATAGCTCCTCCTCATCCTCTGAGGAAACAAGCAGCTCTAGTGCTGCACTTCCCCTGCTTGCAGGTGAGAAGGAAAGCCCGTCTTCTGCTTCTGAAGATCACTTGGGACCCAAGGAGTACTTGTCTGGTGCAAAAAGAGAAGATAGTCGTGGAAGGTTGGTATTCTTCATCCAGCATAGAGATGTAGTTGGTCTCTTGAGCACATTATGCAAGAATAAATGTAAAATTTAATGACTTATACAATATTGATTATGTTTAATGTCATTGTGCAAATTAATTTCCTAATTTAAACGCAAGCTTGGATTGCTAATAGGATTTTAAAAGAAATCCAGCTTGTATGACAACAGTGCTTGCAATATGGCTCGTTCACRCTTTGTCTCCACATGGACAAGCGCGTTGATGAGTGGCAGAGTTCACTGCACAGCCGTTGTTACAGAAATAATTGCTATGCTAATGGAAAGTCACGGAATAGCTTAAACATGTGTAAAAGCCAAAGCACTGATGACGAATAATGAAACGAGCTCTTGGTCTCCGATTGCAGCGCCCTGGGTGAGGGTGCGGAGGGCAGCCCGGCCTCCCCGGGCCCGCAGGAGCGGTGCGTGGGCCAGTCGCCGCTGCGGTCGCCRCTCAAGCGCCAAGCCTCCGTATGCTCCGCTCGCCTGGGCAGCACCAAGAGTCTCTCAGCCGCCTTCTACGGAGACAAGCAGCCCGTGCCCGTGGGCGTGCAGTTCAGCAGCGACGTGTCTCGCAGCGACGAGAACGTCTTGGACTCTCCGAAGCAGAGGAGGAGCTTTGGTTCCTTCCCCTACACTCCCTCCGCAGACTCCAACTCGTTCCACCAGTACCGCTCCATGGATTCCAGTATGTCCATGGCTGATAGCGAAGCTTACTTCTCTGCAGCGGAGGAGTTTGAACCCATAAGCAGTGATGAAGGGCCGGGAACTTATCCAGGGAGGAAGAAGAGAAAAAAGCAAGCTCAGAAAATTGAATATAGTAGAGGGTCTATTTACCACAGTACAGAAGGGCCCTTAACAAGTACGACCCATGGAGAGATCAGTCAAGATGTTAAAGCTTTGCCAATTAAGACTCATCCTTCACAGGCATCATTTGTTTCTGCTCTGGGAGGAGAGGATGATCCCATGTATATTGTGGAGTCTGAGAAGACTGCGGATACTGAGCAAATAACTTCTCAGCAGCCTGTAATGGCATGTTACCAAAACTACCTTACACAGTTCCAGGTGATCAACTGGTCAGTAAAGCATCCCACTAATAAAAGAACTTCAAAATCCTCATTGCATCGTCCTTTAGACCTGGACACACCGACGAGTGAAGAAAGTTCCTCATCTTTTGAGCAACTTTCTATCCCAACTTTTAAGGTATGGAAGATGAGGGGTTGCGGGGAGGAATAGGACTACTTGAGAAAGGAATAAGAATTCAAAACAAATTAAAATGATCAGATATGCACTGTGAATTAAGTCATGAGAAACTTGAAATGTTTGTGTTTAGTTGACAAATACCTTGGATTTCAGACTTCCTGTCTTTGACTATGTGGCTGGGAGGCTGTAGAGAAGAAAAGACTAAGTTAGGATTCTGTGGATTACGTGTGCTCCGAATTCTCGTTATTGTACTTGCAAGTGCTTCCTGTAGAACAGTATGCAGTTGAAAGTTATTTGCAAGAACTCTGGTTGGGTTTTGTTTTTGTTTTTTTTTTTTTTTTTTTGCAT
>NW_020455547.1:538329-588248 GCF_003342845.1 Nothoprocta perdicaria
AAACAGGGTCTCACAGCTAATTCATTACTGGACAGAGGCATGCAGCTTACAGGATCATCATCCAAGTAAGTTAAATAACTGCCTAACACAGTTAACATAGTTTTTAAAGAGTAAAAGAGGAGTGTTTTCCTGATACTCTTGTTAAATATTTTGGATCTCAATACTCTGCCAAAATTTAATTTGTCAGCAGTATTTTCAGTACCATCCTATTTTGGAACAAATAGAAAAAAGCGTATGTATTCTTGTGCTTTCTGAACTGCAGTAAAATCTCAGACTCCCCCCTAGTAAGCATTAAAATCATACTGAGAATACTGCAAAAGAATTTTAGCAATTTGAAGACTTGGTTATACCCTGTTAATCATGAAGAATACTTTCTTATTTGCATAACATCAATTAATTATGCATAACTACTTGAAACAGTCGACTCCTGAGTGCTTGTAGATTCCTCCCTTGAAGTGGATTTGCATTTGTTTAGTCTTAGTTCTTCTGTACAAGATTGCTGCTTTACTGTTGAAATTCTATTAAAGTATAAGATTGTTATAGATACAAAAGTGTTTTGTGATGCATATTTTCGTATTTCTTTTACAAATCTAGATTATTAATATGTATTTGACTTGTTTAGCACACCTTACACACCTTTGGACAAGAAGTCTGCAGAAAACACAGATGATGAAACAATAACAGAAGAATGGACCTTGGATCACCCGATCTCCCAGACCAGGACAACAGCAATTGTTGAAGTAAAGGGCACTGTAGATGTAGTTTTGACTCCTCTGGTTGCAGAGGCACTAGACAGGTAACTAGTTTYCTCTTTAGTGCTCTGTTTAAGTGATTATGCTAAAAATGGTCTAAAATTGTCTTGCACCCAGTGAATGTAGTTCTGTATTTATTGGAAAGAAGCTAGGAAAATACTTTGCTGAATGAGGAAGTATGCTTTCTCTCTCYGTGTTGAATTCATCTCTTTGTAATGTTAAATAAATGCTTTTGGTGGTGTCTCATGTGAAACTGGAAGTCTGAATAGTTATGGGGGCTTTCTTCCTTTCACAGATATATCGAGGCAATGGTGCATTGTGCTAGTTCCCGACACCCGGCAGCCATCGTGGATGATCTGCATTGCAAAGTGCTGCGCGACGCTGTGCAGAACAGCAAAACAACTTTCTCAGAAAATGTAAGGAAGTGACCTAGAAAAATGCACAGCGTTTTGTAGGAAYAATTTTCTATACTTTATATAGGGAAAAAAAAATTAATGTTTTGGTGTGCAGTAGATAACTGCATRTATTAATTTTGGAGTACATCTTTATTTTATCCTGTGTGTACACTTCTCTAGTGAACTGTTACATACAATCTTCCAAATATAAGAGATTTCTATTACTTTCAGGATCAAACTGAAGTTTTAGCAATATATAATTTATTAGTTTACAAAAGTTAGGGAGGTAGTTGCYGTGAGGCAGAGGAGATTCCAAAATACGCTATAGAAGTATGTGTGTTTTTCTTGCAGTTCACCTGATAACTTAATTTTAAGTATCTTGAAAGTTGTATAGTGCTTCTACAGGAATTGGAACTCTTTCTATCCAAGTTAATGCCTATTCCTATATTTATACTTTTGGGTTTGTTACATATCTTATACTTCATAATGTAATAAACATACAGTGTGTAAGGAGTTGCGTATGTCTTGTCTATGTAGAAGACAAACTTGAAGCTTAAATCTTATTGCTTGAAAGCTTATTGGAGATTGGCCTAAGCTTAATCCTTAKCTTAAGGTTAATCAGTAGGTGCAGCAGTCCTTGTTCCCAAAATCATGGTATTGTGCTTTAAATGAAGGCAGAATCTCTTATTGCTTCAGTGCTATTAARTTATCCTGTTATTCCTTAGCTGAGCAGCTCTGAATCGCAATCAGAGTAAACTATTAAGTGATTACATGTTTTTTTTTTCCTCTCCAAGTTATCTTCTAAGCAGGATATAAGAGGAATGAAAATAGACACTACTACTACAGGWACAACAAACCAGGGACCAGCGCAGACCAGTCTTTCACTTAAGCAAGATAATGTGACAATTAAAGGGCTTCAGGCCAATGTCACTGTACCGAAGGTAACAATTTTTTGATTAGCCTGTTAGTAATGTGCATTTCAAAAACTACACTTGTTCTGTCTTTGTTCCTGAAATGCTTAAGTGAAGCTTCCTATTWGTGATCGTTTGCTGTACACAGAATAGAATTTATATGAACTGTGTAATCGTATTGTGATAGAAGCATAAATTAAGTGATAACCAATATAGGTATTGCTGACTGCTCATGTCTTTAAATGATGTTTTTGTTTGTTCTGAGTGGGACTATTTTATCACAAAAAGAAAAAAGAATGTCATCATACAGCAAAATTATATCAGAAAATTGTGATGCATGTTTAATATAGCACTTTTTTTCCCTAAACTTCTTAACTCTTTGTGGGACTTTTACATATAGGTGAACCTGTGCTTATTGCAAGCATCCGTTGATGAATCCCCAGGAGTTACATCTGGCAAAACTGTGACTCACGTTTCATTAGTAGCCCTGTGTTTTGATAGAATTGCTACACAAGTTCGTATGAATAGGTAAGAATCATGTGCGTAATTATCCATGACTCTTGATTGTGATGTTAGTCAAAAGACAGTGCTCGTGTGCACCTGGAGTGGCACCAGTTTTTTTGACCCACAGTTTGGCAGTTCAGAAACAAGATCTTGAAAATATTTCATAATTGAGTTTAACAAGATAATGTGCCTTTAGTGCTTTTGTAAATTAACCTCTAATGCCTATTTAGAACTGCAGGTTTGGTGAGAGGTGGAAGAACTCTTTTGAAAACATTTTGGAAGTTCACTTTAACAGCATAGTTTTTTTTTTCCTTTTTTTTTTTCCTACCAATGCATATTTTATCTTCTGAATTCTGAAGGAATTCTTAATACTGGTGGGCCAACATTACATTAAAAAAAAAAAAATGTGTATGTGTAATTTCCTTGATTGTTTTTTCCCCTTCTTTTCAAAGGGGCATAGTTGAGGAGACTTCAAACAGTGCAGAAACTGGGAGGAATTCTGTTACCTTTGATCGTTACATCCAAGCCAGTAAAATGCAGCCTCAGTCTTCTGGCTCGCTCAGATCCAATGCTGGAGCAGAAAAAGGAAAAGAAATTGCAGCTAAATTGAACATTCATCGAGTTCATGGACAACTTAGAGGCCTTGACACAACAGGTTTAGGATATTTACTCKGAATTATTTTCTGTTATTTGATTAATAACATTGCTGCATGAAAATGCATTAGTGTGTTATAAATGTAGGCAGAATACAACTCATTGAGTATGTGTGGAAGATAGGTTGCTTTGTAAGAATTGAAATGTGTTGATATTATTTTGGCCAGGCTCCCTTCTTCCTAGTTGATCTCTTTCCACTGGATCTCTTGCCACTGGTTGTCAGTTTATGCGGGGTGCATTATGCTTGTTTTCATTCTTCTCGCTATCTAACARTTTGAAGATATAATTTCAGGGTATAATTTATGTGTTGTGCTGCCAACTTCAGCATGACAAGCTGTATGTTTTTAATTACAGCATCTTTAAAACTGAAAGCAAGATACACATTCTTGCTTGTGATCTGTAGTATGCTTATGATATGCTTCTTTCTAAAGGTTATGGGTTAAATTTGGTCACTTCAACTTCTGGTCCTGGAAAAGCTTAACATGGCCATAAGCAAAGCAGAGATGATTTTTGTTCTGTTGCAGCCTGACAAATAGACTTGAGTATCTTCTGCATACCTACCTTTTATTAAGTTAATTTTGATTCAGTTTTGATGTGGTCTGCGTTAGTGCCRTGTTTTATTTTGTCCTGTAAAGTGATCTGTGTGAAAAAAGAATACTTTAAAGTCAAACGACAAGTGAAAAAACACATGCATAGATGAATGAGCAAGTAAAAATGGAAAAAAATAAAAGCACCTAAATATTCATTTCCATTTCCTAATGGATGGACCCTTCACAATAGTGTATTATATTAGGTATTTAATGCCAAGCAGTTATCTAGTAAAACATGTTATCCAAGAGACAGGGCAATATCACCAAAAATTTAACAGCAACAAAGGAAAGACACTRTTCATTGGGATAGGTTTTTGGTGAAGTATGAAATAATTCCAGGCCAGTAACCAGCTTCAGGTAAAAATTTGAAAAGATTATTTAGACACATGTCAAAAAAGAAAGATGAAGATGGCAGGTGTGTGAGGATTAAGAGTGTCCTAAAGCTTTAGTTTGTTACTTGGGCCTTGCATTTTCAAACTTAAAATTTGCCCTTCCCCATTACTATTGCTTCCATATGCTGAAGGAGTGACGCTCCCCCAACACTCCGAGCTTCAGAGCATCACCTGTCGATGTAAACTTTTTTCATTTTATAACACAGTGCTAAATACACTTGTTTTCACAGATATTGGAACTTGTGCAATAACAGCTATTCCTTTTGGGAAATCAAAAGTTCTTTTCACTTTGGAAGAGCTGGATGAGTTTTCTTTTGTGGATGAAACGGATCAACAAGCTGTTCCAGATGTAACTCGAATCGGTCCTAGTCAAGAGAAGTGGGGCTGGATAATGTTTGAGTGTGGGATTGAGAATTTAACGATAAAAGGTAAAACTGTTTGGGCTTTATATTATTTTGCTTCATGAAACTGATAACAAATCTGTTATTAATRCTTCTACTTACCAATTATGTAAGTAAATGCTGCTGATACTAAAGAGTACGTGTTTAATCCACAAACAGGATCAAATAATGGGTTTATCTAAAAATGAACTGTTATAACAATCATTACCACTTCTGACATTGTTTAAAATAATTCTAGAGAAATGGTGTTTTAAAGCTTTATAATGTACAGATAGAAATTGGTGCTTTCACTCTTGTCTTATATCATGACCGTACAATCATATTCACAGTAAGTTTTGGGAAGGAAAGTTAACTCCRTAAAGGGGGGGAAGAGGGGGAAGTGGGTATATTCTGTAATCCAAACTTTTCTTTTTAGGGAACAGTGTTTGCAAGCAGTCTCTGTGCCTTTTGGATACTCTGCAACTAGCTGTTAAACTGTTAGGTATAATTACTTCTTGTTTAAACAAAAGCATAGACATTTTTCCTCTGAAGTGCAGATCTTTTCTACAGGACACAGGACCTGATGGAAGTTTGTGCACAGCGCAAATTCACGCCTGTGGTGTGTGTGTGTGCTTTTACAGGAGGAAGACAAGCTGGAGCAGTGTTGTATAATGCGTTTGGAGTCATGGGTAAATCGAGTGCTACAGAGAGAGGTGGATTGCTTGCATCAAATAACTCTTCAGATTCTCCAACTGGTAGTGGTTATAATACTGATGTGTCTGATGATAATCTGCCTTGTGACAGRATAAGTCCTGCTTCAGATATCAATGGAAATTCGGTTTCAGATGAGCAGGTATGTACGTACTGTATTGAGTTCACTGGTACCTTTTTTTTTTTTTTTTTAAAAAGATTAATAAGTGAATTCTTAACACAGAATTGACAGTTTAATTGATCTCTTGTACAAACTGGATGAAAACTGCACACTAAACTTACAGTTTTCTGAAGCCTCTCTTACATTAGTGCCTTTTGACATAAGTGCTTTTGAAAACCTTTTTACTCTCTGGGTTTCCTTTTTACAGGATGAAGGAGTTGAATCTGATGATCTGAAGAAAGATTTGCCCTTGATGCCTCCTCCCCCTGACTCTTGCAGCATGAAGCTCACAATCAAAGAAATTTGGTTTAGTTTTGCAGCTCCTACCAATGTGCGCTCGCCMGCCCATATATTTTCCAGGTATAACTTAATCTTATTTAAGAGAAATAAAATAATTCTGCCATGGTAAAATATAGTCGTATTGGTAGCATGTAATGTATGTAATGTTGGATGAATTGTCTGAATGTGATGTTAACAATTGTTGAAACTTCTATGGAAATAACAATATTGGAACCTACACATACCGCTGTAAAGGGACTACTTGAATTTGTCGGATGTGATATGGAAAAGTTGCCAAAAAAGTTAGGTMGTTGTGATTTAAAAGTAAAAACAAAACTCTTTGAGTCTTAATGTGATTTGTGAAGGAGGAACACAGGGACCATTGTTTTGTTTGGCAGAGAGATGTTAGAGAAGTGAACTACCCAGCACTCGGGTCCTCAACCAAGGGACTGTGATTTATTGCTCTTGCACTSTGAAGTGTGTGAGTGCTTGAAAACTTGAAACGAAATGCTCTATAATAGATCCTAAACATCTCTAAAGCTCCAAGGGAACTATGATGAAGCTTAGTACATATTTATATAGAATAAACCAGTTATGTACTTATTATGATAGAGCAAACCATATGTTCCTATCTCGGTAGCTAAGCTCAGCATATAGCTATAAATTAGAAATATTTGTGATTTTTTCTAATATTTTTAGCTTTTTCTGTAGCAGAATTTCTCAGGGATGTATTATATAATAGTTAAAGCAAGATTCAATCATTTTTGAGAATTTCAAAGTTTGTTATAGGCAGGGAATAGAAATAGGAAGACAAGGAGCAGTGGTGACAGGAATGGATGAGAGTGTGTTATATAGGAATGTATGAAGACCTGCCTTCTGCATTATTCCAGTTTCTGTTTTGTGTATTGTAGCAATTTGACAATAGTTCTTCATGATAATATTAGAAAATCCTGCTAACTGGTGCTGTTGATTGTGAATAACTACTTCTTGGTGCTCTTCTCACCAGGCAGCTGAACCTTCTGAGTACTGCAACTCCTGCAGTTGGTGCTTGGCTTGTTCCCATTGATCAGGTGAAATCCTCGCTGAATAAACTAGACACTGAAGGAACTCTGCGGATCTGCGCTGTTATGGGCTGTATTATGACAGAAGCATTAGAGGTAAAAGACCTCGAGAAAATAAATCAGAATAGAGGAGTATAATATCTATTMATTTTCAGTGACAAAATTAGCATCTCGCTTGACTCTTCACGTGCAGAATTGGTCATAGTTTTGTGCTCCACTTTGGGCTGTACAAAATGTTTTTTGCGAGTTTGTTTTCTGCCTTTCTTCCTTTTTATGCATTAAACCAAATTAGAAAAATCATGTATTTTTTTCTTACTAGGACTGAAAAATGTACTGGAAAATCTCAGCTAGCTTTGTATATATGCCCATTAGTCTGGAAATAACTTCACAAAGTGAAATTTGAATCCAGTTTCTTTCATTATTTCATATAAGTATCAAAAAAAAATCTTTTCAGATATCACTTCTTGAAGTTATACACCTATTACATTGTATCCATTTTGAAAACTGACATTATAGTTTATGCAGCAGAAAAACAGCTTGTGACATGTTAGCTGAAATCTTGTACTTCCTGCAAGGGTGTTACATGCAAATGTTTTCATATATATGAACCTTGTTGTGTTTTATTCTAGAATAAGAGTGTGCACTTTCCTCTGAGAAGCAAGTACAATAGGCTTACCAAAGTGGCTCGTTTCTTGCAAGAAAATCCTTCCTGTTTGCTCTGTAATATATTGCATCATTATCTTCACCAAGCCAATTACTCTATTATTGAGGATGCCACTATGGTGAGTTACCCTGTAAAAATGCAAATAACACAGCATGTCAGCTTCAAATATATAAATTCTAACATTTGAAAATAAGTAGCTGTCTAAGGAAATTAAGAAAAAGGAACCTCTCTCCTYACCCCCATGTTACATATCCTTCACAGAAAAAAAAATATCTTGCCTTGTAAAATTTCAGTTCGGTTCATATAGGGAAATTGGGGCTGATGTGAGTTCTAGCATTATAATTGCTTGACTACGTTTAATAACTTGTAGTCCTGTTTGCTGCTGGTAATTTTTGACTCGTTAGGTTAGATGTTTAGGTTATGTACACTTGTGTACTGTCTACAATTAAGTAGGAATTTTTGTTTTATCTGAATGAATGCAATATTTTGCCAGCATGTATCCACATGGCCATCTTGAGCAGAGGGGTGTGAGGAGGGAGAGGATTCAAGTCTGTGTTTGGGCAAGTAAATTGCAGATTGGTTTAGTGTTGCTTAAAATGCCGTGATCCCCTTGGGTTTTGTTTTCAGAGTGATGGCCTTCCCGCCTTAGTAACCTTGAAGAAGGGTCTCGTTGCGCTCGCGAGGCAGTGGATGAAGTTCATCGTGGTGACGCCGGCCTTCAAGGGAGTCAGCCTGCACCGGCCCGCGCAGCCCGTGAGGCTGCCGCCCAGCGCCTGCGCCGAGCACGACGACGGCCTCGACAACGGCGCGGGGCTCCAGAGCGACACCAGCGCCGACGGCGCGGAGTTCGAGTTCGACGCAGGTGCGCTCGTCCTCCTGGCGCCCTCAGAGCCGCCGCGCGGCCGCAGCCTCGCTGGCGGCGCCCGTCTCTGCCAAGCACCTCCTTTAGATTGGAGGTTTGAGTAGCTGGCATTAAAGCTGCTTAAATCAAAGCTCTTTTTTAAAAAAATCATCTCATTTTGAAGCTACTGAGGATAGTATTATTGTAATACTGTAATTATAATTGTCACTTATTGGGGTCAGGAACACAACAAAAAAGCCAGGAGGCCTAATCTTTTGCTTCTCACATTTTGTTATTTACAGCACAAAATGCTTCAGTGTAATTATTTGCCTGATTTCTGTTAGGAYTTTGTTTAGTTCTCCTTTTGTTTTAGAAGTGCAATGTGCAGTTTTATGAACTCTCCCGGAAATCTGAATATCTCCCAATCCATCTTCTTATTTGTCTTCCTTTATATAGACATATTTTTCTAAATCCTATTTTTTCCTATATTGCATTCATCTGTGATAAATTGCACATTCTGCACAAATTTTCTTTGCAAGCTTGCACGTTGCCAGTTTGACGTAAGCAACTGATTTAGTTGTCCCATTTGTCTTTGATGTATAGCTACTTTAAATGAGAACCGTAGAGAGGAAGGATGTGAATAAACATACCTTGTTGGAGTAGTCTGTATTGCTGACTTGATTCAGTTATTTTGTTTTTGTAGCATCCATACACTACAACACCACATCACTCAGAAATACAATGTTTATGTTTTTCTTTTCTCAAATGAGATGTATGTAATATTGAGAAAACATAATAATTGAAAAAAAAAACTATGCCTATAAAGCCAAATAGCAATTACCAGCTCAATGACAGCAACAACAAAGCTGTTTGTGTTACCTGTGTACAGTCGTGCAGTATGGAAGTTCTTGCCATCTCCTGTAAAATAACTGCTTTTCGTTGGACAGAAACTATTGGAGTCAATGAACTGTTTTTTKTTTTTTTTTTTTCCTTTGTTTGTTTTCTGTGCATGGTCTTCTATTCACCCGGAGTTTTTGTGGACTGAAAATTTTGCTGTCTTGTATAGAGTTTAGAGATAGAATTTGTTTATAAATAAATTTATCTAATAGATATTATTGGCTTTTTATATATATATATATATATATATATATATATATATAAAAATACACACACACTAACGAGAACAATTTGCTTGTTCCAGCTACAGTCAGTGAGCATACAATGCTCCTAGAAGGAACAGCCCATCGCCCTCCACCTGCTGGTGGCTCTTCTGGGCCTGTGACTGGTGCAGAGATCATGAGAAAACTATCCAAGACTCACACACACAGTGATTCTGTTCTGAAAATAAAGGTAAGTTTATAGCAGCACCCATGAGGGGAGAGTAGTGGCTTGCAAATGCTCTTGCAGATGAATAAATACTTTTTAGAAAAGTAACTGTAATGTGTGGACAACTCTGGTCAGGTGTGGTTCCTTCTGCTTACTTGCTTTAGTTGAATTCATACACCGGCAGTTCTGTTTCATACTTTGTTTTTATAAAGAAAACTATTTTTACACTATTAAATCATTAATATTTGAGAATTCAGTATTATAATGCATGTGTGTGTGTATACATATGTATGCACACATACTCACATATTATATATTCAGAATAYCTATATGGCGTAAGGCCTGCCAAAATGGAAATACAACTGGTTTGAAATTTCTAGAAATGACATTTTGAAGTTCTTGTGTTCCAGTCTTGTGTTAGGCAAATAGCACTTATTTCTGTTTTGCAGTTTACACATAACTTGATGACTTKGTCTGTTTTGTCTGCAAGGGTATCCATCCGTATCACTCCTTAAGCTACACTAGTGGAGATACAGCTACGGATTCCCCAGTGCACGTTGGCCGGTCTGGAATGGCAGTCAGAGAAAGTCCAAGGAAAGAGAGTCTGCTCAGCTATCTCACTGGGAGCTTTCCCAGCTTGCACAATCTTTTAGAAGGGACTCCTCAGAGAAGTACAACTGCAGTTAAAAGCAGTTCTTTAACAAGAACAGGTAGGACATATGCTAAGTTGAAGGGGGAGGGAAGCTGATTTTATTTTAATGGTTTAAGTACTTTCACTGTGAATTGTCATTTTTATTTAAGCATTTTTTTCCTCTAAGTAAACATGRCAGTTATTATTAGCAGTCCTTAGAAGTCACTGCACTGTTCTGAAGAAGCAACAAATATATCAAGTTGGGGAAATAGATGACAAGAACTAAATGAAATACTCCCATTTTACGTAGGATTTTTCAGTATGTTTATACCATATCTAATTATACAATGATTCTTTCTAATCATTAAGAAATTTTCATTTCTTAATGACTCCCTCTAATTATGCTAAAGATGTGCAAAGGCAAAGACATTTCCACTGCAACAGCAATTGGGTATAACCTCAGTGGTAGTGTGTGTAGTTTGCAACAGTGTTGCTTGACTTAACTAGCTCATTAAAATATACCCTGAGGTTTACTGTGGGCTTTTTATCAGTGAATATATATTSACTGTAAAGTGGTGCCACGTACCTGCCATTTGCTATGTCTCTGATGCAGTGAATGTTAAAGCTTGTCACTGATCTGCCTAGGAAATACTGTGGCCACAGACATGTTATCTGAACATCCCTTGCTGTCCGAGCCATCGTCGGTGAGTTTCTATAACTGGATGTCGAATGCCGTGGGCAACCGGGGCAGTGTGGTGCAGGAGAGCCCGGCCACCAAGTCTGGACACAACAGTCTCCCAACAGGTACTGCCCGCTGCCGGCTTGGCCTGGGGCTCGGGGTTGGTTGTTCCCGTGTTGCCTCATCCTGTTCGGTTCATTCTGGAGACTAAACATAAGGAAACATAATTCTGAGGTTTGTGTGCCTTGTTGATCTTTAGGGATGGAAAGCTGGTGTAAGGATAGGATATCCTAAGGAAAGGATACGACAGTGAAAGGTTTAAGTATACTAAAGCAACAGAAATGTAACAAATTAGTGCATCTTATTAATTTCATAAATCTTTCCTAACTTATATTCCTACAACATGCAAATTTTAAAATATGACTTTTTTCTATTATTATTCTGTTTTTCTATTAATGATTTTATTTTTTTCTATTAAATCTTTCAGACTTTATTGTGTTAATCTTGGCTAATAACTCTGGAGTTGGCTTTCGTTTATTATTAATTTTGTACAGGTCTGGTTGTATGAACATTTTTGTGTTGTATGTGTTGCTCATGCAGTATGGCTCTTCCGTAAACTGTTCAACCGCAGAAATTCAGAGAAAACAGTGGCTTTCAGTTCTGCTTTTAAAGAAAAGTTTTTTTTCCTCTACTGCAACTGTGGTAGCTTGTTTAGAGTCTCACATTCCTGAAATTAAACTGGCAGTAACTGACAGTCTACCTCAGACTGATCTATCCAAATCACTTGTCTGTGGGGATATGCAGTCGTGGCTGTCAGAGCTTACAGCACCTGACAGAAAACTCAGGCCTGATGGGCATTGCAGGACAACTCTGTCTCATGGTCTGGGATGCCAGTGGTTCACCATTGCTCTGCCCTTGGGTTGCTCTGTTGTCGAGCACTCAGACTTGCAGCTGAGGGGAAGTGGCTGTTCATAATCGTTTTTACAGAGACCATACTCAATGACAGAATGATCCATAGAGATCTAATCAGTGGGTCTTGCATTGGGTCTATGAATGAACATTACATTACACATTAAGTGTTAACCTGAAAGCAAGTATGTGTAACTGGTTAATCTTCACGTTGATTGTGCAGGCAAGTATTTTCTGATTGCATTTTAAATAGACGTGAGGAAGAGCTTCCAGATTGCAGCCTGGACAAAAGGCCTTGGGAAGCATCACAGAAAGAAGGAAATACTCTTGTGGTTTTCAAATATGAGTTGGACTACTTGGAGTTACTTGCTTCAGCGATATCAGACTGTTTCTTAATCCTAGCCACTCTCTTTGTGAAGTTATGGACTTGACTTTCTCTTTGTGCCACATGTGTTTGTGCAGCTCACGCAGCTGAGCCAGCGGAGTTGCTGGTGCGAAGGTTTGCCGTGGTGTTAGTGTTCCATGGGTATTTATGTTTCAGGGGTGGCACCCAACCTTCCTACAATACCCTCTGCCTCAGACTTCAACACCGTTTTGTCCAGTGACCAGAACACCCTGGACGGCACCCATTCGCAGCACAGCACCAGCCAGGATGACATTGCAGGGGTAGAGGAGAGTAACCAAGGGTTTCCTGCTGTCCAGCTAGCGGATGCACAGGTAGGGCTTTTCTCCTGTTGTCTTTTGGAGTTGTGGTGGAGAAAACTAGTTATTGCTTTTAAAAAATAAAAAATATGGAATATACAATAATAAACAACAGTAAAGCTTCTGCATTTTTTCTTCTTTACTGTTTCACAGCACTGTCAAAGAAATTCTAAAGCTTTTTGTATTATGTAGCTCATGTATTGTAAATGATGCAGATCAACAAATAATGGAGGCAATGAGAAATAAATGAGTGGATTTTTGTTTTGTAGGTTGTTTTCAAACCTCTTCTAAGTTACACGGGAATTCAGTCACAGGATGCAATGCCACTCTGCTACAGGATGTACTTTGGAGAGCACCTTTCATTCTCAGGAACTTTGGATTGCCTTAGAGCAGATATTGTTGATTCAGATACAGCTAAGGAAAGGAAAAGCAAGCGAGCTCGAAGGTATGTTGTTAAATATTTGAAAATTTCTGAAATTTTTTCAATGAAAAATTAAAAATATCTAAAAATTTGAGAGTATTTGAAAAGGGGCTTTTTTTGGTAATTAAACTCATTTAAAAAAAAAAAAGTTATTTTCATGGTAAATACTGAATCGTCTGCACCATCCCTCCATCACAGTTATCTTCAGCAAAGCTTGAGGATATAATTGACAAATCACCTCCAAAATTCAGTTTTCTTAGGGGGAAAAAAAAAGTGACTATCTTTATAGTAACAAGTAATATAGTAGTATAAAAGTCCATTTGCAGTACATAGAACTGTAGTGAGAAGATGATGCCCTAAAGGAAATAAAAGATTGGATTCAGAAAATCAGATGTACCATTGTGTAAAAAAGATTGGACTACATGCTAGCCTTAGAAACATGGTAGTAACTTGTATCTTTCCTTTCCCTAGGCAAGGAGCTGTCAATCTTCCTCCTCTTGAATTCAAACCAGCTTTGATGCTGGAAACTTTCAGCATTAGTGCTGTTGTAATGGAGAAATCAATGTGCACACCTCAGAACTCTACAAGTGCCTTTTCCTTTCACGACCTGAACAAACGATACTACAATACTTTTCACTGCAACTTTACCATCTCCTGCCAGTCCATAAGCCAGCATGTGGATATGGCACTGGTTCGTCTGATCCATCAGTTCAGCACCATGATTGATGATATCAAAGCCACGCAGACGGACATCAAGCTCAGCAGATACACGGCTGGATCAGCCTCTCCAACACCTACTTTTAAAACCCGCAAACACAGAGACTTCCGCTCCTCTGATTTTAGCCGAAGCTCTCGAGGAAGCCTGAATGGAGGCAACAGAGTGAACAATGCCAAGAGCAAGCGAAACAACAACGAGAACAATAAGAAGGAGTCTCGGAACAAGAATTCCTTGGGCAGGTCAGAAAGAAGAACTTCCAAAGTATCCAGGAAAGGTTCCAAAGATGTAGTTGACCACATGACTATTCATATGGATGACTCTGACTCTATTACTGTGTCAGAACAGAGCGAACCTTCTGCTGAATGCTGGCAAAATATGTATAAGCTATTGAACTTCTATTCCCTTATTTCTGATCCAACTGGGATTTTAGAGAAGTCTTCTGAAACTTTTGGACCAACAGGTAAACAGCCTTAGCCAAATAATTTAGAGTGCATCCTTTGCTGAAATGTATTCTTCTGAAGCTTGCCACTGATACACGTCAAAACTTTGATTTGACAGCCTTAAAAAATAATGGTATCTCTCATTCTTTCAGTCCTGAACTTGGTCAAATTCAGTGCACAGTTCCATAGTGATTGATTGCTTGTAAATTGTTCCTTGATATTCTTTTCAGCTCTGTTGCACTGGGTGCAACCCAGGCAAAGTTGGACTGTGTTTAAATGGATAACTTTATCTCGTTAATTGTGTGCTGAGGAGATTGATGTTCCTTCATAGGGGGTATTTTCCTTTCAACAGGTTGATGAAAATGCCTTATTATCATTCTGAGAAAATGTTCAAGTGCATAAGGAAGTGGTCTGGAGTGAGATCATTTCTGCGCTGTGAATGACTTAGCTGGATTTCTTTCTAGGAACCTAGCTTTTGAGATGAGAGTGGGAAAATGGTAAAACGAGTTTCACTGAATTCTGGCAAAGTTTGCAAATTTGGGACCAGAATTTCACCTGTGATCTTTAGAACTGCATCTTGGATTTGATTCACCTGACTATTTCTGTTAGAATTGAAAAAGTGGGGTCCAGTGACTTGCCTAAAGACTTCCCTTGTGCCAGTTGCAGTTCTTGGTTCCACTTATAAATGGAAATTTTGTAAAGTAGCCCTGGCTAACTCCTTTGCATTCGCGCAGGTGTCCGAAGCCCAACGGAGCCTGCCTGTAGGGTGGTGTTTGAGAACGAGCAGGATAACGGCAGCTTGAGCAGGACGCAGAGGAAACGCAGTCTGGTGACCTCGGAGCCGCAGCACGTGACTCTGATAGTCTTTGGAATAGGCATGGTCAATCGTACCCACCTGGAGGCAGATATCGGCGGCCTAACCATGGAGTCCGAACTCAAGAGAATCCATGGCAGCTTCACCCTGAAAGAAAAAATGAAAGGTGACACAAGCTAGAGCTTGCATTGCTGTGCAGTCAAATTACATAGCGGCTCTGYGTGCTGCTTGTATGTTTGTAAACATATTGCTGTGTATGTACAGGCGTAAGATGCTTTATTTGTATGTATGTATAGTATGCRTTTGTGGCGCGAGTGTAACAGCATTCGATATGTCTTTTAAAAACGTTTTTAAAAGACATATCGAATGCTGTTACACTCGCCAGCATGATGTTTCCAGCATCTAGGATTTTAGAAGATGCAACTTTTTTTTCTGCAAATCACACAAATTCATTTCAGAAGAGGTAGCTTTGCATTTTTGAAAGCTTTCTTCCTCTATTCTTAATTTAAGGTTAATTTATGTGATTTTCAAAGCTSTTATGTATGCATTGTCTTGCTACTGCCATATTTTTGAAAGCAGAAGGCATCCTGGAAGTGCTGTACTGAATAATTAAGTGCTGCTATATTGCTTTTTTTTTCCTTAAAGATGTATTGCATCAAAAGATGACGGAGACATGTGCCACTGCTCACATAGGAGGTGTCAATATTGTCCTGCTGGAGGGGATTACCCCAAATATCCAGTAAGTATGATGCCTAACAATTCAAAATGGTAAAAACTCTTGCACGTAGAAGTGTGGCATACATGGGATGTCAACAAAGGTATGTATCTTGCTACAGAGAAGACCTTGATGATAATACATTTTTTAGATAGAATCCCTGAAGTCATAAAGCCTCAGGGGCARCCTTGCAACTGTTGCTAAATTGGGCCCGAGTTTGACTCCTAAAGATCTAACTGTATTGTGCTCATTGACAGGAGGCTTTTCTACCTGGCATATTATCTTGTAAACAGGCAAYTATAGTAAGAAAATACTGTGTGTGTTTGCCTTAATTTGCAGAATCTGCTTRTGATCAATATTTATGTTAATAGCATAACAAAAATTTGAGATAATGTGGTTACTTGCTGAGTATGCTGAGAACTGTGGGATTTGATGAATATATGAATAGTGTTCAGCCTAYGGCATCCAGTCCCCAAGTTCTAGACGTACAGGTATTTAAGTGTGATAAATACCAACTCCTGCATGTTTCTATTAAAAAACAATAGTGACTTCAGAACTGATTGTGGGTCCCAATGTAAATGGATAAGTGACTTGGCTATCTCACAGGAGGTAAATCCTCTTCAAAAACATTAAAAAACCTCCAAAACTCAAATTAAGACTTTCAGAAACAGTTTTCTTCCATACGATGTACACACAGAAACTTTTTTATATTGTGTAAGTATTGTTTCTGTTATGCTTCTCATTATTTTTGAAGCTTGTAGATTCCAATGATGCAAGGAATTTTAGAGGACTATTTGACCTCTTGATGCAGATTATTGTTATTTAAGATTTCTGTTGCTTCATGAATAGGTATATTTTCAACTCTCATATCACATGTTTCTTTGTGTTATTTTACCATTCTGATGGTTATTCATCCTTTATACGATTGATGTGATTTAACTCAAAAAGCAAACAAACAAAACACTCCCCAGTGCTTCTTTATGCACAGACACCTTCCATGACTTGATCAGCACCGCACTCTCATTTTTGCCAGGTTTGCAGATTCAAAGAAAGCATGCATATTTATTTTTTCCCATCTGATTTTCTTTACATTTGAGTTGCAAAAAGTCAAAAAGTTAAGCTACAAATGTTTGTAATACAGATCACCCTCACATGATTTTGGTGTTAGCTAGGTAACCCTCAGTATGTGACCTGAAATACTAGTGGTATTTTAGAAAAAGGGCTAAATAGTGACYTGAGTCTTTTTTTTCCTCTTCAATTCCTGTTTAGTTTGGAAGATACTGTAAAGAACTATAAGCATGTAGTGATTTATTAGTATTGCCAGCTAAATTGTTTRTCAAAAGTGTCTCAGAAGCATTAATACCAGTTCTCATCTGACAGCCATGTATTTCTGGAGTTGGCTGGGTTTCTGTTTTTATGCTGTAATTTTACTGAACTTCCATAAAAGAGCAGGTTACAAAAGAAAAGGGTGAAACAGAAAAAAAGCCTCCCCTTCAACTTGTTTAATTTTAAAATATTTGTCATATTGTGGGTTACAAGTAATTACCTAACTAATTTTGCATGAATGTTTATTCTTTATTTGCTTTCTTTTTATTTCTCTTGCTTTCTCTTCAATCTTCATCTGTAGACTGGAGGATTTTCCTACATCTCCTACAAGCACAGCCAAACAAGAGTTTCTGTATGTGATATTATTACGTTTAATAGTCTTGCAATAACTCTGTGTTGTGTAGTTAATGGCTCCCTTCCTACTGTGTGTGACTAGCCAGAGGCTGCTTGAATTTAGTTTAACATCTAATAATATCTATATAAGATTTTATGTAGCCTCCTAATATCTATTAAGGAAAAATTGTATATTTTCATTTAACCATCTAGCTCGTAGGGCAGATGTTGCACTATCTGATCACTACTGCATTGGCAGAATGSTTTCACTGTTCTTTAGATCTTTTTCTGTGAGATCTACTTCTGTGCTTATTTTAATGAGGGGAAATGATGTTGATAACTGTAAAGCAATATATAGATTAGATTATTTTTTAACCTAAGAACTGCTATGATTGAAGTAGTAGAACGTGTCCTGTTTTCAGCGTGCGCAGGACCGCTCCTTCTCTCTTCATTTATGTCAGTGCAGGGCCTAATTGCTAAGTAAACTGACTTGAAATGTTTCCCTTAAAACTATGCCAGAGCGTATACTGTACATGAAGGTGAACCCCAACAAGTCTCTCAGGTTCCTATAGTCTGTGTAGATCTTTCATGGTGGAAATGATGCCATGTTCTTTMTAGCTGCTTTCTTCCTGCTGCAGTGCCCAGAGGACCTAACTTAGGGTAGCGTTGAAGATGAGAAATGGTACATGATGGTACTGTGGGCAGCCTGTGAGGCTGCAGTGCTTGAAGAAGAAAAATAATGGAGGTGAAAACTGGGGACTTTTTTTTAAACTTAAGTTTTATTCTTTGGACAAAATTCTTTTTCTGCATTAGACCACTTCTGTGTATCTTTTAGTAGGACCTAACTCGAGTTACAGCTTGTTACAGCGTTTGTGCAAACTCAGCATCATGATAATGCAGATAAACTTCAAAATGCCTATATAAACGGTGATCCTGAAAGGAGATACAGTAGACTGAAAAATCACAAATGATGTAACGACGATGGATAAGAAGCAATTACTTTCTTATTTATTTTTTCTCACCTTTTGACTACTGGCAGATTGAAGCCAGTAAAAGCAAGTCCTTTCTCCTGTTGCACATAAATGAACAGTGGAGTTCAGTGCTGTATTATGTGATCAGTAAAAATAAAAATGAGTTAAAAGGCTGGGCAAGTTGATGTAGGTAGATCTGCTGATGAGTCTTGAGTACAGTACAGCTTCTGGTTCAGAAGAAATTCTCCTGTTGCCCGAATTTCAGTCTGTCGTAATTCCTGTGTTTGTTAGTGGCCTTCCACTGATGTTTTTCTAATGCTCCCTAATATGTTTTACGTTCAGTATTTGTGTTGTTGTCTCTTCTGTAGTAGAACAAAGCTTTGCTCAGAGGTTGGCTGGAGAGGGATTATTTATGGAACAGGTTTAAGAACAAAGAATTACTTATGAATGTGTTATTCGTGTGTAACCAGTCAATTATTTTAAAAAGAGCAAACCAAATCTGTTATGGACATGTCACCGTATGTCACCTAACTGCAGGCACATAACGTGCAGGGCCCGCTCGGAGTGAATGCGTGGCCTTGTGGCTGCTCCGCGTCGCCGTAGGAGCCTGAGCTACCGGGCAAGTGACACTGCCCTGGAATGTGGAAACTCCTTGGCAGAGAAGCACAGCCAGTCCTGCTGAGTGTTTGGGAAGTCCAGAATAAATAGGATTCTTTCTCATCCAGTTCTCCTATGACAACAGTATAGATWTTTTTTTTWAATTAAATTCGTATGGATTCATATAAATTTATAAATTTAAATTTATATTTATTTAAAYTTATTATAGATCTGGTTTTAACTCAAACTTTTAACTTCTTAAAAAAGAAGAGACCAACTGCACTGTCTATTTGGGACAGATTAGGAAAAGAGCTTCCAGTTTCCTGAAAGCTGAAAGCTTTAASCTGAAAGTTGTCCTTGTGATGTTTGAGCAGCTAATATAGTTGTTATTAATGGAGAAAATGTATTCTTGGCTGGCTTGATAACAGGTGAATCAGAATACTAGCACTTTGAGGGGCAAGTTTGAGTAGAGAACATGCCAAAGCACCAACAGAGAAATAATCAGTTATWTTTTAATTTACTTTTTATTTTAAAGAAGTAGAGCAAGCATCTCAATATTTCTTAATATGTACATTTCTACTTTTTTTCTGAACATTCAAGTTGATTTGTCTCCTTTAAATCCTTAAAATAGTATCCTTAAAATACTCTCAAATCATTTCTGCCTGACCTTCTACCCTAAAATTTAAATCAGTAACTGCTTTAGGTCTCTTGTAACTTTTGCATAGCTGTGAAAATCGGAAAGTTTTCTATAGCCTCAGTAAACTAATATCCCGTTGAGAGGAATGTGGTTGCATTGTGCTCTGGACTGTGTTGTTATAAGCACAAAGTCTTTCTGGTAGGYATAGGCCAGAGTTAAAATAGAAGGCTCTTAGTTGTTTCAGTGTGTGAAACTTGTCTGTGTATGTCGAGTCTGGTGTGTGTAAACTCAAATGATCTCACGTTACCCAAGATCCGGTTTGACAGCTGTTTTTGCATTGCATGCCTGGTAGTTCCCTTAAATGTTCCGTAGTTGTTTGTGGCATGTAGTGCATCTGTGTGTAAAGTGAAAGCAGAAGTAATATGTATGTTGATACTAAACAAAATCACTTATGTTTCTACTTGACAATGCAGCTAACTTTGTAAAACTCATTTTAACATAAAAGTCTGATTGTTTTGGAAGACATGCAAACAACTCCCTTTTCCTTTTCTGTTAGAACTGTAGTGAAATGCAGTATTGCCAAATCTCAGGCTCTGTACAGTGCCCAAAGGGGGCTGAAAACAAACAACGCAGCAGTGGTCAAAGTGGGAGCCATCAGCATCAATATCCCGCAGCACCCTGCCACCTTGCACAGCATGATGGTGCGGAGCTCCCATCAGCTCTCCAAGCAGATTTCAGATCTCATCAGGCAACCATCAACAGCGTAAGTTTACTTGGAAGGTGCTTGTGGATGCTCATAATTGTCACCAATTTCTGGGCTTGTGTAGCTTTTGAGTATTTTGGGGACAGTCAAAGTAGTTCTGTGTAATGCTAGAGTAACACTGTTTTCTCATCTTTGTCTTGATAAATAGCACCCAGTCTACAAAAGAAGATGTTGCAACTCCCTTGCCCTCTGAAAAGACTCCAACAAGTATTAATCAAACACCTGTTGAAACAAATGAATTTCCACAGCTGCCAGAAGGCTTAGAAAAGAAGCCTATAGTTTTAAAATTTAGTGCCATGATAGATGGTATAGCTATTGGAGCAGCACTTTTGCCCTCKCTAAAGGCAGAATATAAAATGGGAAGAATGAGGAGTCATGGAATGACAGGTAAWCCTTCTGTGAGACTTAAGAAAAACCCGTAGTTTTTAGTTTTCTTTTGCCAAAAAAATAACAGGAGGACTGAAGATCTATGTTGAATTAATGCTATAATTTTGACTCTGTTGCTGCTCTGTTGGCCTAGTTTTTTTGTTTTGTGGGTGTTTTTTTTTGTTGTTGTTTTTGTTTTTACTTTTTCTAGTTTTGTTTTTTTGGAATGTGGACATCAAGTGGTAGGTAGATATAATAGGTAATTTGACTTCCTTCTTGATCATTACCAAGAGTTTGTAATCTGTAGCTATACAGATCAGTGCCCCTAACTTTAACATCGCTTTAAGATTTTATTCCAAAAATGTTTTTAAATTTAAAAACAAATGAGAACTTCTCTTCTGTGATACTTTTTCTCCCAATCTTCCGTTTGCAGGTGCCCAAACAAGATTTACTTTTGAACTTCCGAGTCACAGGCTGCGCTTYACTTCAAAAGTCTCTGCAACTGATATGTCAACCATTCCTCCTTCAGCAAGTCTCAACCTTCCTCCGGTCACTATGTCAGGCAAATACATCATGGAAGAACATGATACCTACTCAGACCAAATATGGAGCATAGAYGAGCTTCCTGCTAAGCAAGGCTATTACCTACAGGGGAACTACCTACGTTGTGTGGCTGAAGTAGGTGTAGATTGTGGTCCTCTTTGGTAACTTGTTCAATATTTCCATCTGTTACATTTCTGTATGTGCACCCTTTTGACTTGCTTAGTGTAATTATTTGACTGCTCCCGATCTCTTGGGTTTGCAGGTTGATCCAAATATGGAATTTGTAGTTGCATGAAACTGAAGTAGAACTTCTTTCAGCCTGTAGTTGGATGAGTAGCCAACGTATTAAACAGTCGAGAATACTATCTCTGGAAAATTTTGAACGGGGAAAGATGTGTTGGGGGTGAATGACAATATTTCTTGTGAATGAAGCAGACAAATACACTWTGCAGGCGATTCAGATACAGTGTAGTTTTCAACTGATGCGTTAGATCAGGTAGACCATTTTTGTTCTGTACTTTGAAGGATTTATTAAGTTTGAAGACTACTGATTTATTTCTTCATCCATACAGTTATAAGAAGCTACAAATAACTTTAATAGTTATCTAAAATCTTCTATTTGTAGACATTCTGCATTGTATACTGTATTTTTATAGAGTATAGAAATTATCTTGTTAAAACTAATTGGCTGAGTGGTGGAAAGCCTTTTTAATAGCCATCCTTATTTTGTCAGTCAAATTGTCTAACCCACCTGTAATGCAGACTTGCTATGTTCATATCCATATGGTAAAAGTGTATTAGGTGCTGTTCTTTGAACAACCCATTTAGATGTTATCCTTACTAGAGGAAGATGTTAGGATTTGTGCCAACTTTGAAGGTGTTCAGCAAAAACTGAAATTAAGTATCAATTCACAGAATTCCATGAAATTCTGTGAAGTCTTGCATTTCATTGTTTAAACCAAACTTGCAAGACAAGAGAATAAGCTCTTCAGATTGTTAATTGTTCTCACTTTTTTACATAAAGTATCTGATGTCAACCGATTTTTCTGATAGGTATTTACAACAGAGAAATTACAAGACAAAACTATTCCACATAGTTTTTTTTTGGTTTTTTTTTTTAAATACCAATAATAATGCAGTTATATTATGACTTAAATATGTGTGTATAAAAAATTTAAATGGTACTGTTTTGAAAACCTAACTATGGTAACTGTTTGGACTTCATGTTTTAAAAAAATTTTTTGGCAGGTTGGCTCCTTTGAACATAATCTCACAACTGACTTATTAAATCATTTGGTATTTGTACAAAAAGTGTTCATGAAGGAAGTAAATGAAGTCATACAAAAGGTTTCAGGTAAGGAGAAACACTTAAAGCTGGTACTTAAAGATGATTATAAGCTTTGGCTGATGATAATACTACCAGTTTCTCTGGTTTATTTCACAAGCACTACCACTTTGCATCTAGTACTGCTCAGCAGCTAGCAACAATGTTAGTTTGAAATAACATTAGGGAGTCTGGAAGCATTTAGGTATTTATTTGCCTCGTTTGTGTATCATCTGGTAAATGGCAGAAATTACTGCTATTTCTGCCATTGTAGAYTAGTTTCTGTCCCCCAAAGTGTTTTCTTTTTTAGAAGAAAAGCTACGTTTTGATCAAAATCTCATACAGAGAACAACTGCAGAATTATTCAGTGCTGTCTCTTTTATCAGTGTGTTATGGAAACATATGTTATTTCTTAAGCTATAAACATTTATGTAAATTGGTATGCAATATGCCAGGACTGGGAATCTAACAGTATATGAAAATTCTTTCTGAAAATTCTTTCTATTCTTTTCTGACATTAGAAATTATGCGTATGATAGCAGTGCTTTTCATGCAGTTTACACAATACTTGAAGCGTTTACTAGTTATTTTCAGTTCATTTAGAGGAAGTTCTGTCTCGAACCTTGTGTATGTGATTTGATATATTTCCAACAAAATATTGGTTGAAACTGAACTTGATGGTCACCTTTTACTTTTTACATATGTATATTTATTTATGTTTCCTTTGCTAAAACTGAGTATGTACACTTAATATATACAGGAGGGGAACAGCCGATACCTCTTTGGAATGAACATGACGGCACAACAGATGGAGAGAAGCCCAAAATTCTTCTTTACTCCTTGAGCCTACAGTTTAAGGTAGTCTTGTAATGACAAAATGATTGTTTCAGATGTAATCACAGAGTGCTTCGATCTTTACCTCARAGCTCTGAGCTGAGAATTCTCTGCATGAAGAAAAAATCTCAATCTTAAGTTTGGTTCCTCTCATCTTTTTAAAATAACTTAGTGACGCCTATGATACCACATGAAAAATCATTATGCCGTCTGTTGTTTTTATTGCAAAATGAAGACTTTTTTCCCCCAGAATTCTTTTTATGTTTCTGAGCCAGATCATGAGTAACTTTATACCTTTTTTTATTTGCTAGGGAATTCAAGTAACAGCCACAACTCCCTCAATGCGGGCTGTGAGATTTGAAACCGGATTAATAGAGCTTGAGCTCTCCAACAGGCTCCAAACCAAAGCAATGCCAGGAAGCAGCAGCTACCTCAAACTGTTTGGTAAATGCCAGGTGGATCTAAATCTGGCATTGGGACAGATTGTAAAACATCAGGTTAGTGCTCAGCATCTTGGCATGCAGCAGTCCAGAATTTGTTAATCAACTGGGGGTGATTGAAAAATGCAGAAAAAAATGGAAACTGTTCCTTGTCTTTCTCATCTGGTTCTGGAGTGGGTGTGGGGTTGGGGGGGGGGGGGGGTTGTTTTTTGTTTTCTTTCAGTTTCTGAAAAGTTTGAGTATTCTGCAACATATAAAATTTTGGAGTTTATCTTGTATATATGGTAGTGGTTCAAAATGAATTTTCTCACTTCAGTGTGAGAGGTAACTGAGGGTGGCTTTCTTGGAAGAGTTAGCAAATTTTTCCTATGAAGATCAGTATGCATGTATTACAGAAGAGACAGTAAAGTGCTTTGCCTTTATTTTTTTTTCCCCCTCATTCCTCTCCTACTCCGCCTCCCCTTCCTTTTCATCTTCCATTAGTATTTTGGAAGTTATTTACCTTTTGCAATAGTGCTGGATTTGTTACTGAGCCCACTTCAGAATTTTTATTGATATCATTATCATTTTTAGGGTGCATGTGTGAAATGATAAGGTTAGATGTGACATAAATTTGTATTAACCTACATTTTTAATTGGTTTGTCTGGTGTAGTTCCATTGTATYTCTAGGATTCTTAAATCCACTGTCACCTCAAAGCACAAAATACATGATACAATATTTTGTGAATCCTCCCCCAAAAATATAAGCCTTAAAACTTGTAAATGCCATTACRGGGGATGTGGATATATAAACAGGTATGTTATTTAATTTTTCATGATAAAGAAATAYAGCAATCAGAAATTAATGGAAGTTTAATTTTCTTAGAAATACTTTAAATAGAAGAGGAAAAAAGGAAAAGGACATACTGCTTATTGTAATGTTACTTACTGTAAATTTTTCATTTTGTCAAATTCAGTAATCTAATTTTTTCTCTTTCCTCACTCCCTCCCTGTTGCAATGTGCTCTCTTGTTTTTGTCCCTCTTTTTCCTTTTTTGTTTTTCTGAATATTTTAAGGTTTATGAAGAAGCTGGTTCAGACTTCCATCAAGTTGCATATTTTAAGACAAGAATTGGATTAAGAAATGCTCTTCGAGAAGAAATCAGTGGTTCATCAGATAGGGAAGCTGTGCTTATTACTCTGAACAGACCAATTGTTTTTGCCCAACCTGTGGCCTTTGACAGAGGTATTGAGAGAGTTGTCAAAATCTATTTTCTTATTGCCCAAGCTATATCTTTTATAGAGGCTTGATTATTCAAGYCTTAGTTTCTCAGGCTGAGAGAGATATCATCGTTTTCTGTATTTTATTGTGAGCTTTGTCTGTCGTGGTCCTTGCAGCACAAGACTGGTGTGTCCGCATTCTAAATGAGTGTTTATGTGTTTGTACTCGTGTGTAGAGATGATGCAGTCTTAAAGTAATGGAAATCAGTAAAAATGAGAAGAACAAAGATTAAATGAGCATGTGCATTTTTTTATTTATTTTTTTTTTGTTCACTTCTGTTTTTCGTCATAAAGCTGTATTATTTTGGCTGAATTACAAGGCTGCTTATGACAACTGGAATGAGCAGAGGATGGCTTTACATAAAGATATTCATATGGCCACCAAAGAAGTAGTAGATATGCTGCCAGGAATCCAGCAAACATCTGCCCAGGCTTTTGGAACCCTTTTTCTTCAGCTGACTGTCAATGACTTAGGAATTTGCCTGCCCATCACAAACACACCTCAGGTAATCAGAGATCTGAAGGGAAGGACAGTAGTTTGTGAAATATCAATTTGTACATTGTGTGCRATTATTATGAAGAGAAATTAATTTGCCACCATACTAACATAGAAATCATAGGATGCTGGCATTGCAGTAGTGACRTTGCTTATGGCAGAAGTGGTATTTTTGTTCAGGAAAGGCTGAGGTTGTGCAGTGGTGAGTTGTGCCCAATCTGAGACTACATAATAGTTTCTTGCTTACACCACATATGAGCTCAATACCTCGAGAAATCCTTGGAAATGTTTCAGGTGGAACATATTTTCTTCAAACCTGCCATCAGAAATTTCCATTCATCTTTTACTTTTTGTGGGCTTATTAACAGAAAAACTCTGAACCTCTTGGCTTTAACATAGTTTTCTAACTGTGTTTTTATTTAATCAAASTAAGGAATAAGAATATTGTTTTATTAAACAGAAAAATATACATGTTATCATTTCCATTAAGTTATAGTTGACTTTGCAGTCACCATCTTGACTTTGCAGTCACCAGTAAATTCTCTCTCTATTTTTACTTTCCAGTCTAACCACACTGCAGATCTCGACACTGGCTCTGCTTTAGTCCTGACCATTGAAAGTACATTAATCACTGCCTGCTCCTCAGAGTCTTTAGTTAGCAAAGGTCATTTTAAAAACTTTTGTATCCGCTTTGCTGATGGCTTTGAGACAAGTTGGGATGATTGGAAACCAGAAATACGAGGAGATCTAGTCATGAATGCATGTAAGTGCTTGCGATTTTCTGGACAATAGCATTTCACTTCTGAATCCCCTCTTACACTTGTCTGTGCTTTCAAAACTACCGAAAATTTATCCAAAAGATAAAGAGAAGATTTCAACCTTTTGAAACCAAAGTAATATGGACCTCAAAAGTTGTATTACTGCCAAAYGTTATTTTTCTTTATTAAGGATTTCATTGCGTTTTTCCTTGTGTGTATTTCTCTGCATTGGAGGAGTTGAATGTATTGCTTTTATATGTACTTCATAATATCCTAGTAGGTTTTTACTAATTACATATAAATTATTTTCCACTTGGATGATGGAGATTGTTGAATTTATACAGAATTATTAGAGTATAGCAACTTGGATGTTACCAAGTAATTTACCAGTAAAAATAAAACAATTTGATTAGAATAAAAAATGCCACTCCAGTGCCACTCATACTTCATTAGTGTAGGGCCTGAAGCAGAGGTGAAATTYGACAAGAGTTGCTTAACAGTAATTTTGTCTCTGTGCCTAACCAGTGTGTTCCTTATGCAGGTGTTGTGCCCGATGGTACGTACGAAGTATGTTCTAGGACAACGGGACAAGCTGCAGCAGGTAATACCCTTTTGTGTATTTGTATGTTCACTCTGTTACAGCCATTTTTGTATTTTGATGTTGAAAAGTGTCACTCACTAGAAAAATCCTGGGAAGATGTAGTATCCAGGAGAGATGTTATTCATACAATGTATTATGACATCTTCCAGCATTTTTATTCAGCACTTAATCTGTAAATAGCTCAGCACTTCTTGATGTAGAGGGACATGCTTTAAGTTTTTTGCTGTTAGAAACCCTGTTCTTGAATAGTGTGCTTGTCTGAAATTGTGAGAACTGAACTGTGAGGTGCTTATCTCCTTTCCTGGTGATCAGCTTGGCTCAAGGGATTTTAGTTTTTTCAGCTGTGTTTGTGTGCAAACACACAAAAAAGCCACAAAAATTTGTGAAAGAAACATAATTTACCACCTCTGAGGTACTTATAAAGAGCATTTCAGTTTAGGAAGAGGTTTTCCTCAGAGTTTTTCAAGGTGGAGAAGACAGTTGTTCATAGCCGATAAACATGGTCTTGGCAAATTAATGGGAGACCCAATGTAGGAACTCTTTACAGGAGGAAAAAAACTGTTTAAGACTTACTTATTTCTTTTTAACCCAGAAAGTAGTAGCGCTGGAACCTGGACACTCAAYGTGTTGTGGAAGATGTGTGGTATCGATGTCCACATGGATCCAAACATTGGGAAGAGACTAAATGCTTTAGGCAACACTCTAACAACATTGACAGGAGAAGAAGATATTGATGATATTGCTGACCTCAACTCTGTAAACATAGCCGATCTGTCGGATGAGGACGAAGTTGACACTATGTCTCCCACAATACATGCAGTAAGTGAATCACCCAAAATAAGTGCTAAGAGTAAGAAAAGGCTTGTCAACATTTTCCATCAAATGGAAAGGTTTAGGCTTGAATTTTTGCATCCAACATGCTCCTGTCTGTTTGCAGACATATATATGTGTGTGTGTGTGTGTGTGTATATATATATATATATTTATGCCTCTGTGTATATATGTCATATATATAGTTATATATATATGTTATAAATTAATATAATTCATGTTATAAATTAAAGCAGTTTGTTTCTAAGCTTGAGAGTTAGAGAGTTAGAAACAAGAAAGCATAGATTGTATTTCTCCTGGTCTTTAGCGCTATGGATTTGGAAACATGGAAATATGGCACCTAATTTCTGATATCTTCTTTGGAAAAACTGTGCCTGTAGATRTGTTTTCTTAGAAAACAGGAGAAGAAGTTACTAACGAGATAAGCCAACTAGAAGAATTTTCTTTTGCTACCTTTGCTCAAGATCTTGTTAACCTTGTTTTTTGGTTTCATGTAAAACCCATTTAACAGATCCTCTTCAATGGCTGTCTTCAATGTCTCTTGCCTGCCCAAGGGCAAACTTAACTCCAGAATACTAACGGTCGTGTTTGTTGTTCAGAAATCAGGTGGAGGCTCGTTGTGTGGAGATGCACGCAAGCTAACATTTGGGCAGCGGATTGTAAATCACCTGCTGGGTTTGAGCCCCCCAAGCCACCGATACTCTGTTCCTGTAGAGTATCTTTTGGGGTCAGCGAAGTGTGACTCTCCTCAGTCTAGCACATCCCATAGGAAAGCAGGCAGATCCTGCTCATGGGGACATGTATGTAGCAGCTAAAGCGTGTCTAATTGAATGATGGGATTYGGATCACTGGAAAAATCCAATCAGCTGCCTTTTGAGTGGAGAATGATTCTTTTTGCATGCACTACTCCAAAATTTAAGGTGTAAAATTCAGTTTGTCTGTCGTTAAATAATACTCATGTCTAGTTTTTAGGAGGACACTAATTACATGTTTACTTTAAACAGGAGATTGTTGATCACCGACGGCAGGGAGCCTCTAGTGTCCAAACTGGAGAGCAGCGAGGAAGAAAATTTGTGAAACGTCTGGTCGATATTAGAGAACTCAATGAGCAAGCGAAAGTAATTGATGATTTAAAGTAAGTTGGGTTTCCTTCATGTGGATCTGCTTTAAATTACGTAAGACAGGGCAACAACAAAACTGCACCTGAGGTTGTTTTTTGTTTCATTTTATCTATATCATATTTTGCAGCATTTGTGATAGTCAATTGGAAATTATTGTTTTGCTCAGAAAAAACTGTCCTTGATGACTCCCTAAGAAAAAATTAGATGAGCAAGTACCGTTAATTTCAAGTGAATGACAATCTTCAAGTGTCAGCGTTAGTCTCTCTTCCTTCTAGATCCTTAGCAGTTTTTTTACCAATCCCAAACTCTAGTTGCACCTTTGTTTCTATCGCACTAATTAATAAATTAATAATGTCCTCTTCAGTGAAAGTAGAATAAATTTAATTTAAATTATCTATTTTTGTATCTCATGTTTTTTTTTTAAATTAAAACTTACTCAATATGTGATAACTTTTTCTAAATTTCTAAAGACATTAATTTAAAAATACTCACAGCCGGAGGGGAATGCAAATTGTATTCATTTTTTAGCAGGTTTTTCCTTTCTTTTCTTTTTTCCTAAGACACTTCTACTATAAATGAATCTGTTTGGGATGGTAATACAGATCTTGGAAATTATGTATTAAATAATACAGAGGAGGTATATTTTAGTGTTTGTACTTGAAATAAAATTGCTCTGAAGCAGTTAGAAGGCTTCAAACTTTGGATTTTAGGTTAAGTGTTTCTCAAAATGTGAATGCAAGAGTCAAAATTAGGTTTTATAGCTTTCTATTCCAAATGTTTTAATGCCTTGGTAAATCTTGATTTATTCAAAGTAGCTRACACCAGAGTTTTGGGAATTATATAGCGGTGATATTCCTGCAGAATGTAATCTTCTGTAGAAAGCTGTCACTTCTGTGATGGGACTGTTGGGCTGCTACAGCAGCATCTTCCTTCAGCCTGCTGGCAGTCCTCTGATTTGGCATAGCTGTTTTTAATAAAAACTAATGGGACTTGTGACTGAAAGGGCATAGAAAGCCCTKAAATGTAGGGCTTTTGGAAGTACAGGAGTTGCTGCACTATCCGTTCTTGTTCTCCACCGTGGTTATCATAACCACTGGCAAGAAGTTGTATACTGAAATAAGTGCAGATCTTCTACAGCTGAATTCAGAAAAGGTGGCACAGATCATAAGTAACCACTGAAAAAATGATGATGGGATGTTTTACAGGGATAGTAGTGTATCATTTTAACGCAGTGTGTGAAGTGGTTATCTATTTGTGAGGTACTCAGCCATAACTTATCTCCAGAAAACTAGGTGCAAGTGAGGGAACTATAAATCAGGAGATTCAGCGGTATCAGCAGCTGGAGTCGGTGGCTGTGAACGACATCCGCCGAGACGTTCGCAAGAAGCTTCGGCGATCCAGCATGAGGGTAAGCAACATGAAGTTACGTGAAAAATACAGCAGCACTTGAATTGTGTGTTTCTGTCAGCTAGTGCAAGGGAAATGGTTAGAGATGTTGGTAGACAGTAGTCTGCCGGACCTGTGTTTTTCTTTTCATGGTGCCTCACCTCAGGGTTTCATTTCAATACYCTCTTTTCTTTTAGGCTGCTTCCTTGAAAGACAAATGGGGTCTTGGGTACAAACCCAGCTATAGCCGCTCTAAGAGCATTTCAGCATCAGGGAGACCACCTCTGAAGAGAATGGACAGGGCAAGGTAAACCTCTGGGGTTTGGGCTCCATGAAAGCACTAGCAGCAGGGGTAATGGAGAACGTCTTGGATTTGAGCTTTTACTTTAGGCTGCAGTTGTGTGTGGCTGGGTTGGATAGGAGGAGCTCTGTTTGGAAGACAGGAGTGTTCTGAAAATGAGTGTTTTTGTGTGCAGCCTCACATGCACCCTGGCAAAAGAGTGTGTACCTTCCTTCCTCCTTTCTGTTCTTTCTCTTCCATTTTCATGTACCTTAAAGCTTCAGTTCTGATTTAATATTTGATTCCTTGATAATATGCCAAGCGCTGACCACGCTTCTTTAATTGTTGTGTGTTTGCGTAGTTAAACGTTTACAGGGACACTACATCCTGTATTAAAAACTTAACAAGATTATTTTTACTGCCTTGGCTCATAGCTCTCGTCTTGGAGACAGTGAAGATCTCCCAGATATCCGTGTAGATGCAGCATCTCCTGGGCCAAGAGTGACCTTTAACATACAGGATTCTGTAAGAATTACTTTATATGAGCTACTAATTAATGTCACGGGCCATTTGCCCACAAGTGCATGAGACAGGAATACCCAGGCAGACCTGGGTGGCTCGAATGTGTGGGCATGTGTGTAAAAACATTGGTAGGTCTTGAAAATAGATTTGTTTGGATGGAAAATGGATGTTTTGATTTCTTAACATGGAAATTAAATGAAATGTTGAGGTGGAAATTAACTGAGTTATTTAGAGCAATATTTGAAAGTGATATTTTTCCAGGCAGATACATACAAGTAATACTAAGACTTGTTTTTTTGTGGGTGCTTTCAGCAGAATTGTGCAAAAATTGTCTAGTGCTTCTTGCTTTCAAATATATTTAGAGTTCTGGAAATGGGTTCGCTTGTTGCAGTCCTACAAGTATATCCCTTTATATGTTTAAAAAGCATTGTGAAATCTTGTTTTGTTTTCACATTTAAAAAAAATGTTGCTATTGCTTTTTTATTGTTTTATTTTTGGTTTTTCTTTTCCTTTGTGTAGCTGAGGTTACTGCAATTGTTTTAATTTATATTTTTCTTTTCATTTCTAACAAAGTTGAATAAAACAGTTTTGGGGATAGAACAACAATCCAGCTGTCCAGGGGAAGGGTCTTTTCAGGTATTTTTGAGAAGAACCAACTRCTCTTTGCCAGAGAACTAATGTTTCTCACAGGGAGCTGCTTTTCAGCATTTCATCTCTTTCTGCACTCAGCTAACCAGAATGTATATCAAATTTGAAAACAGTTAAATTTGAATTTGTAAAGTGAGCAGAAGCATATGACCCCCCAGAGTATATAAAGTTTTATGTAGAGTTAAAACTTAGTAGTTTCATAAAATAAATTAGCAAAATGTTGTTTCTGTATTTGCGAAGACTCTGAGTAAAGCTCATGGAAAAAGGCAGAAGGTCTTGCCTTGGCTGGTACCTGTCTTGAGCATTACCTACTACATCTACGTCCTTTACGTTACAGTGTTCCAGGACTGCAGGCATTGGCACCAGTACAAAGCAACTGTTAGGTGGGAGGGCATCTCCTCCTCGTCCTTCGGAATTCCTGTACCTGCTCCAGCTTAAGACACTTCCAGATAATACAGAATAGGAAATGTGCTGAAACTGAATACAGGGAGAGCAAACTGATTTTGAAATGCTCAAAAAGAAACCCATGTTCTAAGTATAATAACAAGAAGTTTACTAAAAATAACTTCTTAGATAAACTGCTCTTTCTCCCTTCCAACTCACTTTTCTGGGAACAAATTCTCATTTCCAAGGGGGAAGGAGAAATGAATCCTAGAAATGTGCTTTGCACATACAAATATCTTCACATATAAAAGCTGTCATAATTTCCCTCCCCATACATAATTATAAGTACAGTTATCTTAAGTTTTGCTGGCTTAACAAAATATTATCAATGTTAAATGTCAGCTGTTGAATAAAAAAAAAAAATCTTAAAATGCCAGTTCTTAATATAAACTTAAATACAATCCTAATTTGAATTTGCAGACACCTGCTATGTAGCTCTGTAGTAATACAGAATGGTGTTAACCTAACACTTCTGTATGCTTTTCAGTTGCATAATGATGGTGTCAGTGTTCCAGAAATGGTTATGTGGTGCATGTGGTATGATTTGTGTGAAAAATTGGAGGTCTCTTTTGGAAATCTGGCCCAAAATTCATTTCATATTAAAATACTTTCATCTGAAAGTTTGTCCAAGATCAGAGTCCAAAATTTAAAATGACACTGTGCATTCTGTGTTAGCTTTCTGCATGTATGTATCACTAACCCTTCTGGGTATTTCCCTCTGTTACAAAGTTCGTGATGATTTTTTCGCTATCTTTTGTTCTCTTCCTTCAAAAAATATGTATTTTTAATTTAAATGATATTTTCTCTTACTTCTGACAGTATGAAATGATCAGAGMATGATATTTATTTAGCTAACAAATTCGAACGAATCATTAGGCAGTGGCAATATCTCCTCAGCAAGCTTTAATTTCTTGAATTTTTTTTCCGTAACTCATCTTGCAATTCCTACATCAAGTATCTCTCTACTATGAGAAACTTAAGTGCAAGAGTTTCTCAAACCATTTCYCTTTTCCCTTCCCTGAGCTATCTAATACATTCTTGATGGAAACAGTATGTTTGAAAACTAACTACCTTTTTTTTTTGCAATCAGTTTCCAGAGGAGACCGAAATGGACCTTTTGTCTGTAACTATTGATGGTCCCTCCCATTACTCATCTGCTAGTGAAGGCTCGTGCTCGGTGTTCGGTGCATCCAAAACTGGAGCAGCCTTCTCACCCGGCATTCCCTTCCAGCCTGAAGAAGGCCGTCGAGACGACAGCYTATCGTCAAGCAGTGAAGACTCTGACAAGGAGGATGACCATGAAAGGGAGAGGACTTACTTTTATAGGAAGCCTCCGTAAGTAATGATCCTGACAAAGAACATATAAAATAAGCAAATACACTTGAGATACTGACTTKAAGTCTACAAGAACTGTTATTACTGCTGAAGGGTTGATTTTTGACTGAATGTCTATGTGAAAGGTGGGTTGAAGTTGTGTTCAGCAGGTATAATTTGGAGAGGGAGAAATACTGCCTTGAAAAGTTGGGTGCTCRTATAAAGATGCAACTACTAAAAATCTTCAGAAACAGAACATAAGAACTTGGAATAAAAGATGCTTTGAGGCAAAAGGGCACATTTTACTGGAAATRACATTTGTTAGAGCACAACTTCCAGTTTTATCCAGCAATTATTCCTCTATAAAGTGATACAATAATGTAAATATGATATTATAAATAATTGCATGTTTGTTGTCCTATCTATTGCTTATTGAGAATTTAAAGTAAGGAAGGCTTAGTTCTTTGTAGTACTCAAGACCATAGAAGGTTAGGAAGGCCCATTGAAGGACACACGGGGAGTGGCCAACGAAGGACCGCTGAGTGTATTGCTGCCCATCAGTTAGAAGGTTTCTGAGCTTTAAAAGTGTTTTATGCTGAGTGTGAAAGCAGCCTAACAATACTTCCTAGTTTCTGCTCAGTTAAATGCCACCCTGTGATCTAATCCCCAATTGTGGCTCTGCAGGAATACCTCTCGCAAGAAAGCAACAGGCTTCGCTGCAGTCCACCAGCTCTTCACTGAGCGCTGGCCAACAACGCCTGCCAACAGAAGTGTGACTGGCACTACCACCGAGAGAAATATTGACTTTGAACTGGATATCAGGGTTGAAATTGACTGTGGAAAGTGTGTGCTGCATCCTACAACGCTTCAGCAGGAACATGATGACATTAGTTTGCGAAGGTATGAAGCTTATTACTTAGTTAGCCTGTGCAGGACAGGGTATCAGTATTTTATTCTCCTTTGGCTATAGCACTTGCATTTCCATTGCTTAAGTTACTGTTATGAAATGCACAGCAACTAATAATTCTTATGCACCAACCTGTCTGAAAAGCATGAAGATGCATTAGCTTGCTAGCATCACATTATTCACAGTTTACCACAATTTTGTAACATTACTGTGAGTTGCCACTGTTATGGCCGAGTATGGCACAAGGAGTTGCACTTCATATAGTTGATATTACAAGTTTGTTTCTTCTCAGTCTTCATTTTTAATTGCAGGTAATGTACTTCTATTAAAAATATTAAGTTTATATTAATAACCTCCATGTATTTTAGGAGTTATGATCGCAGTTCCAGAAGCTTAGATCAGGAATCTCCTTCAAAAAAGAAGAAATTTCAAACTAATTATGCATCTACTACTCACTTACTTGCTGGCAAGAAAGTGCCATCATCTCTACAGACAAAATCCAGTGATGTGGAAACCACAGTGTTTTATATTCCTGGAGTGGATGTAAAGGTAAAAGTAGCACATAATTGTACAGGAAAACACACTTTCTATCTCAACTCAAATATGACTGAAAACCAACTACATTGTTATGATATGTACAAGCTAATATATCCAACAGCAAAAAAACTTTTCAATTCTGCAAATACTCCTAAAATAGGAATAATGTTTCTGTGATACATCTAATAGTTGAAAACTGTTAACAGATTTTTCAGCTTAACAGCTTTAGATCCTCGTTTTCTTTATGTATGTACCCATCAAAAGCAACGCTAGGTCAAAAGGTGCTCTGTAAGGAACAATGTATGTGATACTACGTAGTATAAAGAAATTAGTTACTTTTCCTTTGGATGTTTTCTTCTCCTACCAGTTCTCCTCCTATTCAGTACCTTCAGTACCTCTCCTATTCAATACCTACAATTGGTAGAAGTACAGGTTAGTACATAATACATAAAGCTCTCTTTCTGTGGCTTGACGTTTGCTATACCAGTAAGAATCTTCCAAAATAATCTTCTTTTCTTACAAAACTTCCAGGTAGATGCAGCAACTATATCTATAATGCGATGGGAAAGTAATATATCTTACAATGGCATTTTTGTAAATACTTCAAACAAAATAGAAGGGAATGATAAAGCTGCTATGCAGAAACTGGGTTTTTTTTTTTTTCTTTTTTTTTTTTTTTTTTTTTTTTTTTTTTTTTTTTTGTTGAAGTAATGAAGTATTATTTGCTTTCAGTTACACTACAACTCTAAGACTTTGAAGACTGAATCACCAAACACTTCTCGAGGATCTTCTTTGCCAAGAACCCTTTCCAAAGAGTCCAAGCTGTATGGTATGAAAGATACTGCCACACCTCCTCCTTTACCTAGCACTAGCCACAGCAAGACTAACACCTTGCTTCCTCCCCAACCCCCACCCATCCCATCAGGTACTTATAGACAATAACCTTTTAAAACTGTCACAGATTTGTATTTTTCCTTTATATAATCTACTAGCTTTAGATCTGACTGCGTATTRATTGAATCATGATATTTATCAAGTCTGCAGAACTATTTGCTACAGAGACCAAATCCCAGAAGCATGAATGCAATTCATAAAGCTGCATTTTTTTTTGCCTTTTTAGAAATCTTCTGTTGAAACAATCTCAGTAATATCTATCATGGTCTGTCACAGTGTATCACAGTGATGGGCCATCACTGAGTTGTCTCTGTTCTCGTATAACAAAATAATGCTCATTATTGGAAGGTAAACCTTAAGTATTTTTATAAAATGGGCATGCTGATAGCTTTATTCATAATCCAAGGAAAATAACTTAAGGGAATCCTTACATGCATACATTACATCATTTGAAGAATGATGTTTTAAGATTTCTAGTGCTTTTTGCCATGAACMTACTGTATAAAAAATGCTTTCTGGAATTTGGTTGCTTGCTGTAATACTGCACAATTATAAAGAGGTGTTTGAAATAATCAAAATACTAGACTAGCAGTTTCAACTTCTGCAGTCCCTTAAGTTATTGTGAATTGGAAGAATGCGAGTTCTAATACCCAAAGCTTGTTGTATCTCAAATGATTCTTGTTTTCAAGCAGGAGTTCCTGCTCTRCATCATGTCAGATCTAGAGGTATGCAGATTGCACCTCCACCTTCTTAGAGTTTCACTCCTCTCTCCTTCAGTATTTGAATCATACTTTAGAAACAAAAGAGTCAGAATTTGTGAAAATTTGAGCAGGGAGAAGTAATGGCTGAAGAAGCTTTTTACAAACAGATCTGAGGTGCTCGGAGAGAGGAGTAGAAATGGGGACACCTTCAGTTTACCCATGCTGTTTAGCCATTGCCTCCGACCCCTTAAAATGTTCGTCATCTTTTGATTACTGAATATTGCATAGTCTTGATGAATACTACTTTTCTTCAGTTTGGTTTTTATATATATATCTTCTTTTCATTCTTTGCCTTTAAATTATTACCATGTCTAGTTAACAAGTTTTGCTGTTTTTGTATCTGTTAAGTCCTACCTCTGAGGGACTACAGTAATCTACATTTGTATGACAACAGAGTGAATGTCTTCCAGAAGTAAACATTGCAATTATTGCATTATGCATTTATGTTTCTTATTTAAAAACAGTAGGATTTTAGAACAGGTAAATATTATTAAATATTATTATATAAAAACACTTAAATATTTATTATCTGTATTGCTTTTTCCCTTGAACAGAAACTATTTTGTCTTAGTGTCTGTAGTCTGCAGTAAGAGCAAGATGGGACAATCTGTGTCAGAGGCACAGGACAGAATAGCTTGCATAGCATGAAAAGTCGTGCTTAAGAAATAAAAGAAATTGAATTCAAATGTTAGCCTTCTCCAAAGATTTAAAACAGAGCAATCTTTTACTGTGGTTGTCTCCAGGCTTTGAAATTGCTTGTTCAGACTTGTCAGTTGTTCTTTGCATAAGTGCAGTTAGACTTGACCATTCAGAGGTGTTGTTTTTCTGTTTTTTTTCTTGGTTCAAGCTGACATTTTTCCCAAAATCTTTTGTGTCATCTTCCTAATATTCTTTCATCTCCAGTCAGCTAGTGCTCACTTTGTATCATCTGTTTGGAGAAGAATTTTACGTGGCTCATTTCTGTGCTATTTGGAAAGAAGCAAAGGGATGAAACTGGTGCAAGATCACCTGGTCAAGAACAGGCACAGTGCAGTTACCATCAGGCATGATAAGCAAATAGGGGTTTTTGCCTTTTTTTTTTTTTTTTGTAAAACCTTAGTGTTTATTTATAATTATTCAAATTTATGTCCTCAGATTATGATGATGATGCAGAAGATTAGAGGAAAGAGCTGTTAGTTATGAAATATCACCTGAAGTTTATCATTCGTAGTTAAATGGACTACATTAGATAACTGTATCTTCCCCCTGTTGCAGCCAAAGGGAAAGGAAGTGGTGGTGTGAAAACTGCCAAGCTTTATGCGTGGGTTGCGCTCCAGTCGTTGCCAGAGGAAATGGTGATTAGTCCCTGCTTGCTGGACTTCCTAGAGAAGGCTCTTGAAACCATTCCAATTACGCCAATTGAAAGGAATTATGCAGGTAGGTTTTATTTATATCTATTTTATATTGCAATATTTTAGGCCATTGTCTTTTTAAATTTTATGGCTTTGAGGTGCTTTTCCCTTTAAATTCCACTTTCTGATGAATCCTTGTGCTTGTTTAAAGCTGTTAGTTCACAGGATGAAGACATGGGGCAATTTGATATGCAAGATCCATTAGAGGAGTCCACGACGTCATTGGTATCATCATCGACATCAGCGTATTCGTCCTTCCCTGTGGATGTAGTGGTTTATGTACGGGTTCAGGTGAGGTTTTAATCCAACATTTAGTATAGTAAGCAACTTCAGTCACAGTCTTTGAGACAAGCCAGGCTTCCAAAGCATTTTTCATTTTGTATTGTTTTCATTTGAATTATTTTTGAGTGCTCATTCTGACACAGGCATGCCTAGTATGATAAATAACACTTCCTGCAGCAGTTCTGACATGTTTCTGTCGCAAGGAGACCAATAGAAATGAGCTCTCCTGAAAAAATCACACAAGTTCTGAGCATTTTTAATCATAACTACTTGCTAATTTTTGTCAGAAGCATTATCTTTGTTCTTGCACATTTGAGATCACACTTTCGTCATCCATAGGTTCTTTTTGTGTATCTTGGGAGTCTTTTGAAAATATCTTTCATAACTAGCATTTACATCTGTTATTTATAGCTACAATTACAACATAAAAGCACTGCTTACAGATTGTTTTCAGTTTATGCTAGGTATAAAAATGTAGCAAAATGCCGTTCTCATCTATAAGACGTATTCACATTACTTAATATTCCATATGTTTGAGCTTTATGGTGTAAGTCTGATTATGTTTCCACATTGAATATGCTAACAGTTTCTTTTATGCATATGAAAACTAGCTACAATGATTTGTAGCCTCCCTCAGCTTATGCCAGCTCAGCTCAGCTGGCCAACAATGTGTGTGTGAGCAGAGAGCAGGGCTTCCAGGATCTGCTCAAGAGTAAATTGTTTTTGCACAGTTCTTTGATGAAAGGAATCAAGCTGTGGATTGASTTGCAGAGAGTGGAGATGGGAATGGACGTATTATCTGCTGCATCCAACAATCTTCTGTTTGAGTTTTCTTATACCTTGTCCCAGATAATAGATCTGGGGAAGGAGGCATTCCCTGAAGTCAATCTTGTTCCCTCTAGGCTGTCTCCCATAAACCTTTTTGAGTTACCTTGTTAATTCTAAAAACAGTCTGAAAAGATGTAATATGTTTATATATATTTTTTWAAAAGTGGCACTCTATTATAACTTAAACTTGGTGTGTTTTTAGTATTAAGTATTTGTTAATTAAATCCTTTATTTTCTCTCTCTGCTTTAGCCCTCCCAAATCAAATTCAGCTGTTTGCCGGTATCAAGAGTTGAATGTATGCTGAAGTTGCCCTCCCTGGATCTTGTGTTTTCTTCAAACCGAGGAGAACTGGAAACACTAGGCACAATATACACAGCAGAAAATGTGCTAGTTGGTGGCACTGCTTCACAGAGTGGTTCAAAGAATTCAGTTAGTAAGTCTGGAGCACCAGGTAATGCACATATGAGTGATTACACTATATGCAGCTTGTAACAACAACAATAAAAAGTCAAAAATTATAACAATATCAGTTTTCTCAAAGCTTATGTTTAAGATAGGTTACTTTTAGGGGGATGTAGTTGGTTGGAGACTTGATCTGTTTARTTATGTTAACAGTATTATTTCATGTTTGAAAATGCTTTCATATAAGACTAACCTTTGGAAAACAAATGATTTCAGGTTCATCACCTGGACTAGGCAGCCCTCTGGGGAGAACGCGACACAGCAGTAGTCAGTCAGACCTGACCACCTCTAGTAGCAGTTCTTCAGGCCTGAGCTTTACTGCCTGCATGTCGGATTTCTCCCTTTACGTGTTTCATCCGTATGGAGCAGGAAAACAAAAATCTGCTGTTACTGTTCTAACTCCTGGATCAGGAGCCTTAGGTACAGAACGAGTTTGTGTTTGTCTTAATGACCATTTTCAAAGGCATGATTTTTGGATGGAACATCTAAAAGGGTCCTTTGAGCCTAAATTTTCTCCTTTCTTTTTCTAGGTAATGTAGATGAGGAACCTACTTCAGTCACAGGCCGGAAGGATTCTTTGAGCATTAACCTTGAGTTTGTGAAAGTTAGCCTGTCGCGAATAAGGCGCTCAGGAGGTTCCTCCTTTTTTGAGAGTCAGTCTTCAAGCAAAGCTACAAGCAAGATAGATACTACACTGATAAACATATCTGGTAAATGCTTGTTTCAGTTTAATTTTGTTCTGTCTTATTCGTCTGAGTGAGCCTCTGTTCCAGTGGTACACTTTACTCTGAACAGCTCTTGTGGATGTTATTTGGAAATCTGTTGTGTTGAGTAAAATTTTTCTTCTTTTAGAGTGAAGTGATGATTGTCATGAAATGTTCAGTTGTTTACTTGCAGTACCTGTTGGCAGATGCACCTTGTTATCTTCCTAACTCATTTAATGTAAGCAAATAGAGAGACATGTTTCTGACATAAAACTGCAGTTTTTAATAACTCTTTTCCCTTACAACAGTGACTGTAGTGCTCACAGGTAAAATGTTTGACTATGCTAAAAGATAATGCCCTCACACCCTATAAAGTGGATCTGGTTAACAAAACCTGGTACTACTGAGTGCTTACGGTTGTGTGTTTGCTTTATCTTTGCCAGCTGTCTGTGATATAGGATCTGCCTCTTTTAAGTACGACATGCGGCGACTCAGTGAGATTCTGGCTTTCCCAAGGGCTTGGTACAGGAGAAGCATTGCTAGGAGGCTCTTCCTAGGTGATCAAACAATAAATCTGCCAGGTAAGATACTCTTGGTTTCTCCTAGTTTTTTTTTTTTTGTTATTTTTCCCCCTGCTTTTTTTTTAAAAAAAAAGTTAGGTGGATCACTGAGTTGTTTAAAGAGCTGATAATACTTAAAACATTAGAAAAAGTCAGTTATGATGAGTTAGTTATTTCAAAGCTTGATGCTTGACRCTCTGCAAGCATTTCCCAGTAGGTGGGAGGATACTGCTAAAGAAAAGTGAAATAGTTTTGCTTCCTTTTCATATACTGCTACTTTTTCCAGCAGCATCAGGTCCTGGGACACCAGATTCCATTGAAGGGGTGAGCCAGCACCTCTCTCCAGAATCGTCACGGAAAGCGTATTGTAGGACATGGGAGCAACCCTGCCAGTCGGCCTCCTTTACACACATGGCTCAGTCACCTAATGTTTTTAATGAGCATAGTGCAAACAGCAGTATGTCACCTGGGACAGCATCCCACAGCTTAAAATCTCCATCTGTTACAAGATCCAGGAGTGTGTCTGACTCTTCAGTGCCTCAGAGAGGTTAGTAGAACATGGCTTTATTATTATTTAGAGTATTTCCAGCAGTTACATGAAAAATCAGTGTCTCTACTACTTCGTAAGAAGCAGAAATAAAATGTTTTTCAATCTTTGGAGTGCAGAGCCAGTACCTTAGGAAAATGTCTGGAATGTGTGATGCAAAATATAGTTGATGAGAATACCTTCTGTAAACTGTTGGAATTCCTTTTACTGGAGCAGGAGTTACTTAGCTGAGTTCGGTTGAGTGCTGATTTTTAACCTAGGAAAAATATCTAAGAAAAGAAAGCACAGGCAATTAGCCTGTATTTAGAAAGCAAGTATATGAACACTTTTTAAAAGAAAATATCTTTGGAGAAAGATTTTTGATGTGTGAGTGGTTTGTTCATAAGCAATGCAATTTTACAGACTTGTAAAATTACAATTTTTGTGAAAGGAGTAAGGAAGAATATTCAAATTACATRAATATTCACATGCATGTAATTCTTGTTTTGCATGCACTTTTAAAAGAGTTTAAGAATTAAAAATCTTCTGCATGACCAACTACAAGATTTTGGTAAAAATAAGTGTGTAGATAGACTGCATTCCTATGAGTTGTGCTTATTTAAATCTATCATTACTTGACATTTCACACTACACTTTAAAGGCCTGTCCTGTAGTATCTTTTAATGTATATACTCTGCCATTTTTCTCCCGTGCAATCTTYTATATTTTTTATTTACTTCATTTTTTTTAGATACTCTCTCAAAAACATCAACTCCATTTAACAAGTCCAGTAAAGCTGGAAGCCAGCAAGGAACACCGTGGGAAACACTTGTTGTATTTGCCATGAACCTTAAGCAATTAAATGTCCAAATGAATATGAGCAATGTAATGGGCAATACTACGTAAGTATAAAACAAGATCAAATGTGTTTAAATAGACCGTGTTGTTTTGGGATAAGACTGTTGCTCCCTCCATTTAATAAAGGCCTGCCATCGTGCAGCTTTGAAACCCTGCCTTTTTCTGTTCTGAGCCATGAAGCCCCTCAGGGATACGGGTAGATACTTAATCTCAGTCCCATGTGCCTAATCCAGATTATTATTACTCTGCAGTAAGTAATTTTCTGTTGCTTGTCTGGTAGATGGAAAAAAATACTCATTTTCATCTCTGTTCTAGGTGGACTACCAGTGGTTTGAAAAGCCAAGGCCGTCTGTCTGTGGGTAGTAGCAGAGATCGGGAAATTAGTATGTCTGTTGGCTTGGGAAGATCACAGCTGGACTCCAGAGGGGGAGTTGTTGGAGGTACCATAGATGTTAACACCTTGGAGATGGTGGGTAAGTTGGAAACTTGGTCAGCATTAGTGTCTGCCCTGGACAACAAGCAATGAGAAGGTTGCAGTATACATGCCATACCTTCCTTTGTGAACCTTGTAGTGCACAAATACTTAGGAGTCTCAGTTGTGCCTTCCAACTGCTAAGCACACATCTGAATTGCAAATTTCCTGATTTAGTCTCAGAATTGCTTTAAATTACAGTAGCTAGCTGTGCCCTCTTGTGCTCCCCTCAGCTGGCTGGATAGATGGCAACTGGAAATGTTGGATGGCATTTGAGCTCTTCCTAGAATTTCCCAAGTACTTATGGCCTAGGAAATGCAAAAGAAGCTTGGGGAGGGATGGACCCTTATAGTGCCTCACAGTGTAAGGATCTTCCAGTGCATCTGAGTGTCTTCACAGTCCCTTTGCATCATGTGGGTGGCCTTAAGAGTGAGATCTATTGGCAGAACCTCCTTGTTTTTAATGCTGTATTTCTGTATTGCTTTGGTTCTATTTCAGCTCATATTTCTGAACATCCAAACCAACAGCCCAATCATAAAATTCAAATCACTATGGGTTCTACTGAGGCACGTGTTGACTATATGGGATCCAGTATCTTAATGGGCATCTTCAGTAATGCRGATCTTAAACTACAGGATGAATGGAAAATTAATCTGTATAATGCTTTGGATTCAAGCATCTCTGATAAAAGGTAAAATTGTTTGCTATGTTTAGTTTCCAAATTCTGTCTGTATGGATTCTGTCCAGTGGCTCTAACAGAAAGCAAGGGCATGCTAGAAAGCAAAAGATCTTTTTTTATTATCATGTATAAGACACAATTTAACTGTGAATGTTCTTGTTGTTTTTAATATCTAGTGAGATATTTGTCCATGGGGACTTGAAATGGGATATTTTCCAAGTGATGATTTCAAGATCGACTACACCAGACCTGATAAAAATAGGAATGAAACTCCAGGAGTTCTTTACTCAGCAGTTTGATACAAGCAAACGAGCTCTGTCTACCTGGGGACCTGTTCCTTATCTTCCTCCAAAGACAATGGCCAACAATGTAGAGAGAAGCTCCCATGAGCAGTGTAAGTGGCACAAAAGTTGTCCCATAGCGTAATTTTCAAAAAGGATTTTTCTAATTCTCATCTGAGCGACTTCATGCARTATTTTAAATAAAACAGTGGCCATCTTGTCTGTATCCGTTTTTTTCCTAACTTKCTTTTCTCTTTTGCTACTGCATGTCTTTCTAGTGTTGGATGCAGCTCATCATCGCCATTGGCCAGGAGTTTTGAAGGTGGTCTCTGGGTGCCATATATCCTTATTTCAGAAACCACTGCCAGAAGATGGAATGCAATTTGGAGGATCCATGAGCTTGCATGGAAACCATATGACACTGGCTTGTTTTCATGGACCTAATTTCCGTTCAAAATCTTGGGCCTTATTTCACCTTGAAGAACCCAACATTGCATTTTGGACAGAAGCACAGAAATTTTGGGAAGATGGTAATTCAAAGCATGTCGTCTCTCTGCATTTTCTTCCTTTAATAAATTTAAAGATTTTATTAATGTATATGAGGAAATTAGAGAAAAACTTAGAAGTCTGAATCCAGATGATTTTTCCAAAATTTACTRCTTACGTAAAATATTTGTTCCCTCCCATGTATTTTTACCACCACTTGCTTGATATGTGGAATAAAGAGGAGTCTTCTGAGGATGCATAAGTCCTTGGAAAAATGAAAGGGACTGCCTGCCTGGGTAGCTACACAGTTGTGTTTATGCGGTCTTGGCTTCTAAGTGTTGAATCTTCCAAGTCTTCTATCACTTGCATTTGCCATAATATTGAGAAATCTTTAATGGCTGTACCTGCTGTGAGGATTTAAATTTTGTTGTTTGCAAGCTTTAGGCCCGTTTTTAGTGGCACTTGCTTGATAATTATTCGTATTGTTTATTTACATATTTTTTCTCCAAACATCGTGTGCCTTCAATGCAGGTTCCAGTGACCATTCTACGTACGTCGTGCAAACCCTGGACTTTCATTTGGGCCACAACACGATGGTCACCAAACCGTGCGGAGCCCTCGAGAGCCCCATGGCAACGATCACCAAGATCACCAGGCGCCGGCACGAGAACCCCCCGCACGGCGTGGCCAGCGTGAAGGAGTGGTTCAATTACGTTACAGCAACCAGGAACGAAGGTGAGATTGTGCTCAGCTGAACTCCTCTGCATAGGAGAATTGCAGAATGTGACATATAGGCAGAGCTGTATAGTTTGTAGTCCAAAGAAAACAAAGAATCAAGTTGTTGATAGACTAATATTTATTGCTTTTGAAAGACACAACAGGATGTAGTGGTTGGTGCTCGCAAGTAGAGGCACTATCTGTTAAATATTCTTGCCCCGCCTTGTTTCACTACATCTACATACTGCAGTATTTAAGAATATAAACAACCTAATTATTTGATTGTTTGACCTGTTGTGGTCATATTGTAGGGTGCAGGGTAGGGCATAGCATCTTTTTAATCATTATACACCAATATAATTAAATAGGAACTTTGTCTTGCCGTGATTTTAGAAGTTGGTAACTAATTCAAATAATGTTGCATGTGTGTTATGGTCAAATCACATGACAAAACTGGATTCATGCTTAGCTGTGATTTTGATATTAGTATTAGACCAGTGAATTTAGGTTCTGTATCTAAATTAAATCTAAATATAGACTGATGAAATAAATAAAATTTGGACTGTAAGCTTCTAAAAAAAAAAAAAATAGATGCTTAGATGCTAGGGTATCAAGACCTGTTCCCCCACCCCACTTGTTGAGTGCAGATTCTCACTAAAGTRTATTTTGGTAGATGATATTGCCACTGTGAAACTAGATTTATCSCAAAACCTGTCACCGTCCATGCTGACAGGACTTTATTAAAAAGGATTGCTGAAATGAGGATTGTCTTATTGCCCTTGTAGAATTAAACCTGCTTCGAAATGTTGATGCTAATAACCCAGAGAGCAGCACAACGGTGAAAAGCTCTAGCTTGTTAAGTGGCTTCAGAGGAGGCTCCAGTTACAACCATGAAACTGAAACTATCTTTGCACTGCCAAGGATGCAGCTGGACTTTAAGTCTATACATGTTCAAGAGCCACAGGAACCTTCATTACAAGGTGCAGTAAATGCCATCTGACTTTCTTCAAAGCTGTTTTTCAAAATCAGAAGTTAAATACAAAGATATTTCACTGCAGATCTGCAGGAAAGAACACCATTTTGAAATAAAATACAGAGGGAATTCTGATGAGAAAGAGAATATCTAGTCCAGACACTGGTCACTGTAGAACAGCCTAAGAGAAATGAATGCAAATGTTTCAGCTATTTCTTTTCCTAACTATTAATAAAATGTTAAAGAGAGGACTATTTTGGAGAGAGGAGGGGAAAAAAAAAAAGGAACAAAATTTTCAAGTTCCTTTATAAAGTAAAATAAATTAATCTGGGGAAAACCAGTGAGAAGAACGTTCAGGATGCTAAACACCATTTTTAATTGTGGTCCTTCCTGTCAAAAAGTGTATCAATACTGTTTTTATTTGACTGTAGATACAGCTGCTAAACCAAAGGTGGAGTGCAGTGTGGTAACTGAATTCACRGACCACATTTGTGTGACCATGGATGCAGAACTGATTATGTTTTTGCATGACTTGGTGTCCGCTTATCTAAAAGAAAAAGAAAAAGGTAAGTTACCGTATGAGGACCAATTTGTGAATGTCATACTACAACATTATTTTATAAGTATACAAATAYATACTATGATTTTTTTCAAATGTTTTAATTGTAAAGAAAAAAATAAGTATTTTTTGTCTATTGAAGTCAGGACAAGTAGGATCAAACATTTGGACCTAGTAGTACAAAATGATAGTTCTCTTTCAACTACTGATGMGTGAAATTGAATTGCATATTAACAAAAAACAAACACAACTTTTTTTCCTGGTTGTTTTGGACTGAAAGACAAGAAATCACAGGTATTTTTGCCYTTCATAAAAATACAGCACTGTTCAGGAAAAACTTGGTCTGGCTTCAAGTCTGCTGATACAGAACTGGAAACAGGGCAGTTGCACCCAGACTTGTAAGCTGAGAAGAGCTGCTGTGTTCATGGAGCTACGATGCTTCACTGTGCTATCTAGGTGCAGGAGGTTCTTCACTGTCCAGTGAGTGACCTCCAGTACAGCCCCTATGTGCACTGTGCCTCCAAGGGCAGACATATCCCTGGATTTGTGTTCCTTATCCACTCCTGATGATCTTCTGCAAGTTACTTGAAGTGATAATCTTGTTCCTATTTTACCATCTGGAGTTTTATTTAACTTTCTGTTGGATGATGTATGCCTTAAGACAAATTCTGTTAGGACTTGATTATAGAAAGTGATACACATTTCATTTAAAAGAAGGACCTCCAATTATATATGATTTGGGCTGATGATTARAGAAGGACCTCCAATTATATATGATTTGGGCTGATGCAGAAGAGAGAACTTGACATTCTAGTGTTATCTTTTTAAAACTTCTGCCCATTTTGCAGCTATTTTTCCTCCTCGCATTCTGGCTGCTCGTCCAGGACAGAAGAACTCTGTTGGTGTCCTTGACGAGAGCTCCACTGACGGAGAAGCAGAGGAAAGCATTACTTACACTACAGTCGACTGGAGAGAGTTCATGTGCAATACTTGGCATTTAGAGCCCACCCTCAGGTAACCAGCGGGCGTATCTGCAGTCAGTTCTATGTGCTTTATCTGTGGGTTCTGTCCTTCAAACCACAAATGTTTCCAGCTGATGCTCTTCATCTACTACATGTGGATGCTTTTACAAGTTGACTTTGGTTCTTAGTGATGATATGAAAAATAGCTGTTACAGGGCATGACAAAAGCTGGCTAACTGCCCAACTGATCACATTAGTTAATCTCTAAACTAAACTTTGGAAGCTAAATTGCTTAGAGCTAATACTGTTAGTAAAAGCAACGTTGGATATTCAAAATGAGTTTATACCAAAATTCAGTGCATTAAGGACTACAGATGACTTTCTTTATTCTTTCCTATGACATCCCAGTTTTGAAAATGACTTTTCTGGCATCCAGTTTCTCAACTTGCATCTTTCATTTACTTTGCTGTTTTTCTTCTGAAAGCATGTAGAGTTGCCTTTCTGCTTTCCCACATCATTCTATAATAAAATTTAGTTTTTGCACAGTATAAACATTAAGATAAGCATCTTAATGAGAAATATGCTTGAAAAAAAATCAGGTGCTGATAAATYGATCGTCCTCTCAATTTCTTCCTCTACCCTGATTTTTTTTTTTTCTCATGAGACACTATGCAACAACATCCTTTTTCCCATGCAAGATGGGGTAATGTCTGTCTGCCATTGCAGAGCAGGAATGCAAGCAATTCTATTTACTAATAAACCATTGTCTTAAAATAAAAAAGCACTGCAGATCAGCTGCTAAATGACTGTTTAAACTTCGCATTGAAGAACTGTGTGTATACAAGCAACCCACTGCTCCCAGTGCACACTGGGAATGACTTTGGTCTTTATCAGGGTTTTTAATCTCTAATGAAACTGCTGGAGCACCCAATATCAGAATGTGAACCCAGGCCAAGCAAATCTGACAGATAGATGACATTTATAGCTAGTAATAGTGTGAAATGAACTCGGAAAGGATTTGGATGCTGCCACTTCTATTTTCTTTGCTTCCTCAAGCCTCTTGTTCCTTCCTTAAGAAAAATACTACGTGGTTCAACYTGTATAAATGAAGTTGGAAAGAATGCCTGTCGAGCTTCAGTTGTTTGCAAGTGCCAATGATAAAAATGGATGTTTGCTTAGACAAACACATGCTGCTTTATCTGTGTTTATACACATATGTGCATTTGAGCTCTCTATTTTTAATTTTAGATTAATCTCCTGGACTGGGAGAAAAATCGATCCAGTTGGCGTCGACTACATCCTGCAGAAGCTGGGCTTTCACCATGCGCGCACCACTATTCCCAAGTGGCTGCAGCGCGGCGTCATGGACCCCTTGGACAAAGTTCTGTCAGTTCTTATAAAGAAACTTGGTACTGCACTACAGGATGAAAAGGAAAAGAAAGGAAAAGACAAGGAAGAATACTGAAGTAGACTGCAATGACCACAATTCCGTTTGATTCTGTTGAAGTGTTTTGTTATATATTGAGTTTAAATATGGTTTAAAGAGAAACCTAACAGCTTTTTGCTACTCTATTTAAAACTTACATTGTGAGTAACTGTTTACWGTGGTACATGCTACCATTCTGTATTTGAAGTATTGCATGATTATGACCAATGTACATYCTGTGAAGGGATAGCTGGAACACTGTAAATCTGCTCCTGGGCACTGTTTTATTATGTGCAATATGATTCCTGCATCTTTAAAGTACTTGCAGATTAACTGTGAATTTTCATAACTTTATTTGCCATAACACAACCCCCTTGTTGATAATGTGACTGGTAATTGCTTTGTCATTGTAGACTTGTGTAAATTATATGTAYATAACTTACGAAACTGTGATTGCCTTAGTGCTTAAAAAATATAAGTTTATTATTACACTTGTAATAAAATTTAATGATTGTACAGGCTTTTGTTCCGCCGCCTCCGGGAGCGAAGTGACGTGCTGGGCTTCCCCTCCGCCCTGGAAACAGTGGGTGCCGCCGCGGCCATCCCGGCCCGGCGCCTCCCGCGCTTCCTGCTCGCGCCCCGCGCCCGCGGGAAGGCGGCCAGACAGAGTGGGAGCAGCGGCGGCGACGGCAGGCGCGCGCGGGCCGTTGCGGCCGTTGGGTGGGGGCCATTGGGCRGCGGCCGTTGGGCGGCGGCCGTTAACCGGCCCACAACGAGGCTCCCGCCCCTGCGGCMTCGCGCCTCGGCCGCGCCGCACGTGGCCCGAGGGGCGGGGGCGGCTCCGTCCCGCACCTCTCTTCCCAAAATGGAGGGAGGGAACAAGGGAGGGGGGAGCCAGGATAAGAGCCGGGCGGGGGGCGGCCTGGCGGGTGCGGCGCGCTGCCCTGGTGCGCGGGCCGCGGCGCTGGAGAGCCGCGCTGCGCGCCGCGGGACGGCGGTGAGGCGGGGGCAGGGGCCGGGCTGCGCTGCGCTGCGCAGGAACCGCGGGCTCGGGGAGGCGAGGGAGGGAGGGAGGGAAGGAGGGAGCCTCCTTTCAACCCCCCCCGCCACGTTCCGCAGCGGAGCGCGGGTGCGGGTTACTGGTGCTGCTCTTGTGGAGGGGCTGAAGTGTAGGAACGGTGTAAGGATCAGGACATGTTAAAAAAAAAA
>NW_020455547.1:588521-607036 GCF_003342845.1 Nothoprocta perdicaria
TGTTCCCCTGACCTTATGTCCCCCTGTTTCCCTCTCGCTGTAGCTTCAGTCTTGCTCCCCAATGGAAGGTTATTGGCGTAAGCAGCCTGACTCCGGCGCAGGCTGTGAACCTGCAGCGCTGCCAACTTGCAGATTAATTCYGAATTACGTGTTAAAAGCGCTTAGYAAAACATACGTGCCCTGCGCTGCTGCCTTAATTTTTGTAGCCATCGTTGAGAATAACAGTACCTCCCTTAAATTTATTTTAAATACATAGACCAAGGTAAAATCACCTTATTTATTTATTTATTTATGAAGCATTTCAATTTTATCTTCCTCTCCTTTTAGATTAAATATACCAGTTTGCCAGGAGAGATTAGTGTACCTAGGCCTGAATTTATAGGTACCCTAAAATCAGTGACTTTGTGTATCCTAGAGCTGATAAAGGGAAAATATTATTTTTTTCTTTAATTTTAATTGTATTTTAAATTATTTTGTCTGCTTTGTGAGCTTTTATACTAGCTAAAACTTCAGTGCTGTTTGGCAGGGGGTTCCACAGCTGGGCTGTTCAGYGTGAAGAACCATGTGCTGCTCAGCTATGCGTCTGCCCCCAGCTGCTTTCACTTGAGCAGCTGGAGGGAAAACACGTGTTTACATTTAGTGTTGGTGTGTGCCATAATCTAATGGATTTAGGTCTCAAAAGTGTTGGTGATTTTAAAATTAGAGCTGCAGACTTTCAAACTTCTGCAGTGCCGCTAGTGTTTAAATGTAGGTTTCGATATCAAGAAATACTGTTCTAGACTATTTCTTTTTTCTACCGCTGTCATCAAAAGTAGTTAACTGTTGAGGGGCTTAAGTTTAGTCCTAATAAATATATATATTTTTGGTTATATTCCAGAACGTTTGCATTGCACAGCAGCTTATCCGGCTCCTGTATCATCACTTCCTTCAAAAAAGATGCTAGAGGAGTTTATTGCAAAATACAAAAGTGGAGTAGTAAACCCGGTATCTGCTTTGTATCAGTATGCACAAATGCACCATGTACCACTTGAACTGAAAGAAACGAGTGCATCAGGTAAATACTAATTTCCTTAGGCAAAAATACTTAGTTTTTCTATTCCTAACTCTTTGGGAATGATGGTTGAAAAGGCAATGTGGCAGTTCTGCAAAAAGAGCTTTTTTTTCCTGCATTTTTTTTTTCCTGACTGTAGTGGAAGTTTTTAACAATTACCATTCTGTACTTGATGTAAGCAATTCCAATGTTTGGAATCACATCTCCTTGATTTGGTGCAGCCCTTTGATAAATTGAAGAGCTCATGAGCTCATTATGAGGGTGTACTTTGATTTATTTCTTTACTTAAATCTTTCTTGTCAGTTGGCAAAGGATTATTTTTCTGAATTTACCCTTTCTCTGAAACTCGAATTCTTACAAAACCAAATAGAAAACAGTTGTTCGTTACTGATTGTGCCTAGTTCCTTCCCTGACTACTGGTAGTCCCTTCCTTCACAGGTGCTTTGCTTTATACTAGTAAGGTGTTTTTTTCATGCTCTTATTTGTTACTAATGAGCACGAGAGTCAGCTGTCATGTCTCTGAGAAGTGGACCCTATAATTACAGCCACAAGAGCAGAGCTGTGTTGCTGGTTATTTAGGAAATGTAGCTCTCTGTTAGTGTTTGTTGAGGCTCAAATAAAACATAATGAACGGTGCAGAAAAAAGCCGTAATTCTTGAGGGTACATATATTTCCTAAAATTGTTTTTCTGTCATTTGTCCTTGTAGTGACTACAAATGCATGTAGATACAAATAAAAGTACTGTGCTGTARTTTTACTCATCATGTGTTGTGTACCTTTTTCTCTATTAAAGGTGATAACATAGCAACTTATTTTGCTTTCTGTGCTGTGGTGGATGGTGTTTGCTACAAGACTGGGCTGGGACAAACCAAAAAAGAGTCTAAAGCAAATGCTGCTAAACTGGCTCTTGTTGAGCTACTTGACTTGGAGGGTGCAGAGACAGTGAGTTCTGCAAAGTCAGGTAAATATTGTAACAACACTCCCTGAAAGTGTGAAGAGCTTTGCTTAAAAATGTTCTATGCAAGCTGTATTGCTTACTAACACTTCTGTATTGGGGCCTTCTTTGGTCAAAATTATGTAGCGTGTAGTTCTGAAGCTACTTCTGAAGAGGCTGTGATATGGGAGAAATGCTCAAGGGAGTATTTTATTTGTACCTGTTGCATTYGATGTAATTCTCACAAGGTAACAGCAATATGAAGTTAATTGTAAATGCTTTTGAGTTTTTATAATTAMAAATCTTCAGCACTGAATTGCTGCTTCCAAAATAATCAGTTACAGTAACATTTGCCTTCTGTTAAGGGTCTCTGCTCAAGAAAATTATTTTTAGTATTTTTTGCAAGTTTTTTTTTTTAAGTTTTGATACTCTGTTATATTATTAGGTCCTCCCTGTATTCCTGTTGAACCCAAAACACCAGCAAACCCTGTTAACGTTTCCAAGATACGTTTTGGTAAGAAATACTCTTATTGAGATTTATAATTCAGTAAGTGGTTAATACTGCCAGATTTCCCCCAGAATGCTTACCTATTTATTGTTGAATTTAGAAGGAAGATCRCTTATATATCAAAAGCTTTTGCAGACGCTCAAAGGAGTCTTTAACAGCCTGACTGCCAAATACCCGGAGTACCAGAGCTGTGGCAGTTCCCTGGCTGCCTTCATCATTGAAAAAGGCAAGTCTGTTCCAATATTGGTATTGGGGAGCAGAGGGGAGAGCCTTGGCTGCTTGTGCCCCCATAGAGCCTTGGTTTTTTGGTTTTGTTTTTTTTCAGCCGGACAGCATGAAGTTGTAGCTCTAGGAACAGGAGAATGTAATTACAGTCAGTGCTTTCATCTTCGTGGGAGAGTGCTGCACGACAGCCACGCCGTGGTTATTGCGAGGCGCGCTCTGCTCCGGTGAGCGTCCCTGCGGGCAGGGAGCTGTTGGCAGCTCCCGCCCTTTTTGAAAAGTCAGTCTCGAGGAAGTTGCATTCTGCAATGGAGAATTTGTATTACTGCATTAACTCCTAACTTMTGGTTTCATATTGCATTTCTTTTTTATTTTCCAAAATCATAACAAAATGTGAATTAAATGTGAATGTTCATATCTTAATTGTACATTTGTGGAAAAAAATGTTGTCTTTAACATTTCTTTTTCCTTGACACTTTATTTTAGATATTTTTATAGACATCTTTTGCTGTTCTATAGTGAAAAAACAAGGGCAGAGAAATCCATATTTTGTGCAGTGCCAGATTCAAAGCTGCTTGCCCTGAAGCAAAATATAAATATTTTTCTCTACATGAATCAGTTGCCAAAAGGATCTGCTCAGTTAAAATCACAGCTGTAAGTACATGGGATTTTTCAGAGATGCTGTAGTGGAAGATTATTCTGTATCACAGTGAGAAACACTCAATGCATATGAAAGTACTCATCCTTACATGTTTCTGAAATAGCAAGGGGACTCTGAATAGATTTTCTTATTTTGGGAGCAACTTAACTTACAGGATGTTGGTGATRGGTATGTGTGATATTGCTCAATATGGTACAAAAAATTGATGTGAGTTAAATCTTCAGGATGATGTTTTATTAGTTAAAGATACCCACTTGCATTTTAAATCCCCTTCTGAAATATTGTTCAAGTACTAATTCATCGTTCGCCTCTGAGGAAAAAGATATGGTGGCTTCATCTAGTCCGTATTGTAGCACCAAACAGCAAGATCGTGGAAGTCTTGAACTGTAGCTTCTGTTCTGCTTCCTAGAAAAAGGAGGTAGTGAAAGAAACTCAACAGAGAAAACCTACTCCTATGCTTGCCCTTATGCTTCCAAATTCTGTTAGAGCGCTGAATATTTTTAAATAGTTTTGACATTTTAAAGCAATAAACTACAAACAATACTGCAGCGCTATAATGGAGRTAAAATGATGCAGTCCCTGCAAGTCCCACAGTTGTAACTTCTTTGTATGTGCAAAATAGCAGGCTGCTTTACTTGCTTCCATACTGTTCTTCTGATGTTCGGAAGGAAGAATTGTGATAGTCTGTGGACTGTAAAGTTGTGGACAGTTTAGTGCAAGTCACCTGGTGGTTTTGGAAGGCTGTATGACTTCAGTCTTGAAGCCTATAGAAGGAAATAATTAATTAAACTGGATTAAGCTTGTGTGCTTCACAAATCCCGCCTGGCCTGTTTTCTCATGGCTTTTTGTCTAGCCTAGTCAGTGTATGTGTATTTGTTAGGACAACTTTTGGAAGTGTTTTCTTCTACCACAGCAAATTTGTCTACTTATACAGTGATTAAAGATACTTTTTTTGTGACGTAGCTACTTGCCCAGGTAATCCCTTGAGTAGCAGAATGTGGTCTCTGACTAGCAGGCTTTAGTACACTGCCTAAGCAAAGCTTAAGCAGCTGCAGTGTAGCAATTCTTGCTGCTAGCATATTAAGTTACGCTGACGTTGGGGATAGCACGAAACCGCAAGCTCTCACTTCTAGTTGCACTGCAGGKAAGAGGGGAAGCAGTTTTCTGCTTGAGTATAATCACTGTCTGCGTTGTTGGGCCTCACTGATGCGTTGCATCTGCTTGTTTTAAATAATGGAGAATTAGAATTAGGTTTTGATGGCAATGAACAGTCTTACAGCTGATTCTTTGCAAGATAACAGCCAGCTGCTGTCATAGATGGTGATAATGTGCTTGCAGTGTGTGTAGAGTTTATTTTCTTTTTTTAGTGTTATAAGAATGTGATAGCTATGATTAGATAGAGTTACTATTTCTTATTTAATTTGGCATTTAAATCRTTTAAATAGCTGAATGAATTGATGATAAAACTCACCAAGTATTAAATATAAAGCCCAGATCTCCAGTGAGTGTTTGCTGGGAGGAAACAGCRTTAGGTATGAATTTATAGCAGTCTGTAATGGTACTTTCTCACTAGAACTTGTCTTTATTTGCTGCTGCTGTTCTTTTAAAGACACCTCAATCCACAATCTGTATCTGCTTATGAAGCCAATGAAGAATTGAGCCTTCATGTTGCTGTGGAAGGCAAGATTTACCTGACTGTTTGTTGTCCCCCTAAAATCGTTAGTGTGAACAGCATGTCAGCCAGTGACAAATTAACAAAATGGGAAGTGGTTGGCATTCAGGGAGCCTTGCTCAGTCACTTCATTCAACCAGTTTATATCAACACTATACTCATGGGTAAGTTTAACRCACATTTTCATGACTTGGAGGAATTCTTTATTTTCCATATCATTTATATTTTGTAAAAGCATGGATTAAGCAAAAGTATTTCTTTTAACAATTACAGATTCTTTAAAACATACTAAATATTGATTGGTTTTTTGTTTTGCTTAAACTCATTTTTGGAATGCCCAAATGTACAACTTTTTTTTTTAACTTGTCAAATTGATCTGCTATTATTAAGTGTTAGTAGCAGGAAATTCAGCACTAATTCGTAACAAAATAGTTAAGAAATTGCTTAGCAGACYATTTGTGTGTTTTCAGTCACATAGTGGAACTTGGAGTGACACCSTTAGACACTAAACTGTAGGACTGAGTGATGGTGAAACTCCTCCCCAGTACAGAAGCTGTAGTGCTTGTCCGTTTCTAACACAGAGCAATATTTCTGCCGTGCTCCAAAAGGACTTGCAGCCATGAGTGCTTTGCCTGCCCTTCCTTCTGAGGAAGTTTGGGCACTTTCTGTGAAAGGAAATTGAAAATTTTCTTGTCTCCTCACTTGATTGATGCTTAAAGCATGCATAAGAAYGCATAGTACATAATAATATGCATAATAATGCATAGTAATTCATTACTGTCCTATCTGATAGATATTTATGACCATTACTTGAGATGCTACAGGCCACTATGTTTATTTAGTAGAYGATCAGGAATACTGTTAGTTTTTTTGAAAAAAAATAGTTTCTAGTATAATACTCTCAGATCTTSCCCAAAATAAGGTGAAATATACTACAGTATGGAGTAATGTGAGCAAATTAGTGGGTGTATTTTATTATTTGTTGCTTTTTAAARTCTAGAATGTCAAAATTCATCTTACTTCGCTTATTGTAACAGTGTATTTGCATAGAATACAATGAATTAATGAACAATAAGTGTCCTAAAAGAGAGACATTTAGTTAAAATAATAATGTCTCTGGAGAATTGGGAAAGTATTTTTGTTATGTGAACTGAATATTGGATTTTTTTTTTTTTTTTTGTGGAGAAATGCTTATAATTCAGGCTAATTGCAACATTTGGGTTCTGGACATTTTTGAAAAATATGATGATGTACTTATATATGAYTGGTTTTGCTCTCAATAAACAGGAGATGGAAATTGCAAGGATACAAGAGGACTAGAAATAGCTATAAAGCAACGAATTGACGATGCACTTTCAGCCAAGCTTCCCATGCTTTATCTGGTCAATAGATCCCATACTTACTTGGTGAATGCTGCTCACTCCGTTCAAATGGACGCTGAGCAGAGGTCTCTCAGTTTGAATTGGTCTTCATCAGACCCATCATTGGAGGTTGTGGATGGGTTAAGTGGAAAAACCATCGGAAGGTTAGGATTCTTCTTCCTTATATTAAAAACAGTGGCTGTTGTTATTATCCGTGTGGATCCATCTGCGTATTTGACTTTTAAATTGTATGTAGAGGCCACAGCATTATCCAGGTGAGAGGTATTCTTACCTCCACTATCTGAATTTAATCTATATTTAGATGTCATTTTAGCAATCCAACTCATCAGTGACATAGCAAAATATGGAATTAGATAGTTCTTTGAATTCTTTGATTTTAAATAGTGCTTTGAATTCTGTCTTTATGCTAGTGCATTCTTGATGGTTTTAGAAGTGCTTACAGTAATTATTGTATTAATTCAGATAAATTCCAATTCAGAAATGAGTTTCACTTGGGTTATTTAAACTCACAGCTGCTGACCTGTCTAATCATCTATTCATTCACAGTTAAATAGTAGTATCACCAAATTCAGAAAACATGGGAGTGCAAGATTCCTGGGATGATCACAGCAATAAAACTGTGATGCTTAATATGTTCTTCATGAGTTTTACTGTGTTTTTTTTGTTTTCCACTCCTACTCTACCTGTAGTTCACCCTTCAAAAGTGGTGCTTACATGGCAAGTCGCCTTTGCAAGGCTGCCATGTTCAGTCGTTTCAGATTGCTGGCCGAGGAAGCCAAACAGAGTGACTTGCTTCGGATTGATACGTACCATGAAGCTAAGGTAAGTTAATAAGGGGGAAAATTTAGGAACTAGTCATTTAGGAAGTAGGAATACTTCATTGGAAGTATTATTTTTTTCACCTTGGGACAAGGGGCAAAGGTTTTTTTTTTGTTTGTTTGTTTGTTTTATATAATATAGACTTTCATGAAATGTATATATCTTGTTTTTCTTGAGARAGCTTGCTGTAATGCATTTATTAAAATAATTTAACTACTCCTTTATAACTGAAACGCCTATTAATTCAGTGTTTATTCACCATATGCTTAGCTTTTGTTAAATAGTATTGAATGTTAACATATTTTCTGGGTAGAAATATTACTGCAGCTGAAAAAGATGCTGAAAAAATGCAGATTTTATCAGCAATTCAGCAATCTAAAATGATACTTCTTAAAAATTGTAAAAACACTGTAACACTCTTGTTAGCTGTCAGCAATTGAATGAATTTTAAAATTTAGTCATTGATGTCTGTCAGGGTTGTGCTTATGTCTACTAGATGCTAATGTTAAAGAACATGAACCTTGTTAGATGTTCAAGATTTTTTTTTTTCTTAGATTAAATCCGAATCGTACCAAGAAGCTAAAAACTTGCTGAAAAGCTACTTAGAGGGGCATAGYTACGGATCCTGGATTTTGAAGTCTCCATGTATTGAACAATTCAGTGTCTGACCRTGAGGTTTGCCTGACTTTGAGAAAAACTAATGGTGATTAACTGAAATATTTACCTGTTGGACTCATATATGTTTGCAGCATGAAAATCCTTCTAGAACTTCTTTTTGTCAATTGAAATGCACTTGTTAGACAATGTGTAACAGTTMAGTCTTTTCACAGAGTACCTTACAGTAGCTTAGCAAGGCTTGTTTTCCCTTCTCGATGGTCTGGTGGAGTTCTTGGCATTTTCTTTCATGTTAATGTGAAGATCCTTATGCTTTGATTTCCTCCCCTTTTTCTCCCCCTCCGCTCTCTATTTTTTCACAACAATTTAGTATTAGGAAGAAACTCAGCAAAAACAGGGTTTCCTCCAAAGAAAGAAGTATATTTTAAGGTGAGAATCACTTTCAAGAACTAAAGATAACAATTTCTGTTTATCAGCATCTGACCTTTGTTAGAATAGTTTGGGACTTTGTTTAGCATACAGCCAAGGATTTAATAGTACATTTTATATTGCTTCTGTTGGAAGAGCTGGAAACTAATCTGTTAATGCAGATGTGAAATTTGGAATTACCATGTTTTTGCTCAGGCGTCTTGTTACAAGCAGTATTTGTCATAACTGTTTGATTATTGGTATTTTCAATATGTCAAAACTGCAGATAATATTTTGGCCTACTAGAGGCATCACCCTAGCTTAAGTTACCATAACGCAGATATTAGTGCTTACTGACTAGTTCAGCTCTTCCTCTCWCAAACTTAGTTCATCAGACTGATTAGCTCTCACAAAACTGTCTGTATATGTAATGCATCTGTAAGGTGTGACCCATCGAGATAGGTGGTATTTCCTTGTATGTTATGGTAATGCTTGGTAATGTTCAAAAGGATGTTAAGTAACATACTGGGTTCTCTGTTATGGTAAGGTATTAGCACATGTAGACCAGATAGTAAACTTGGATTATGCAGCTTCATTTAATATTTCATTTAAGTGTTGGAAGTTGTTAGAATAGAGAGTGGTATTCATTTTTCAGCTTTTTGCTGAAAACCTGTTCTCAGTATTTCCTTTTTTTTTTTTTTTTTTTCCCCCTTAATCTCTTCTTGCCATTAGTATATGGGCTCTTTACTGCAAATGGGTTTTCAGTGCATTGCAAGTTTCATATGTCTGGTAACTACAGTGATCTCAATAAAATTCACTTTGTTCCAACTACTGCTCTTAACATTCCTTTTTTTGGTATTCACTTCTGTTACTGCGTTTTAACTAAGTTGTTAAATCTTTTTGTTGTATCRGGTCCTTACTTTCTAATATTTTGTTTCTAAGGATGTGTGACAGTGGACATCATATTGTGGGCTTGAATACAGCGTTGCCTTTTTTTAATGGTGTTACTACTTCACTTGAATACCCTTGATGATGTGCTAGCATTTTGTCTACATTTGGACTATTTTATTTTTTTATTGACTTTACTGTCTTAGATTTTTCTCTAGACCACATGAAAGTATTTTCCTCAGTTAAACTAGAAACCTTAAATGAAAACAAGTAAGTGAATCAGTCTCTCCCACGCACAGTTGTGCTCCTGTGTTAAGGGTATCCTGAAGCTAATAAGTATATGATCATGGCTATTACTAGTTCCAGATTTGACAGACCAAAATATATGCAGAGTTTACTTTCTGTATGTGTATTTTTTCTTRAGAGTGCTTTAGAAACTTAAATTGTTTTTTCTTGCTTGTCAACAAAAGACCAAAGAATTGCTAGGTAGGTTTTGGCAGTAGTGTTGTTCAGAAGTACACTTCTAGTTTTGTCATATGAACAGGTTTATTCTTTTAATAGGAAAGTGTTGTATTCAGTTTTGACAGTAATGCATTCTGTATTTTCTAAACACATGAGAGGGAAATACTTTGTGGATTTTTTTAATAAACATTTTATGGATAAATATAAGCTGATTTGTTTTGATATTTTTTGTACTTACGCTGTTTATGTTGAACTGAAGGGTATTTGTTCTTATGAGATAATAGCGTGCTAGTTTGGAAACAACAGAAGTGTGGTAGAATACTGATTTTTTTTTTTTTTTTTTTTTTTGGTTGATTACTTTTTTTCTGAAGGATTCTGCTGCAATGTAGTTGTCTTCTCCTTTTCCATCACTCCTTTTTGTGGTTCTGTTCTGTGGTTCTGTTGTATGTATTTTTATGTGAGTGTGGATATTGCACAGGAAAAGCTGACCTTATTTCATCAGGTTAGACTTTAAAGCAATAATCTTGTCTTGCCTGCAACTAAACCAAATGTGAGACAACACTATTACTGCCTTGTATGCKCTTATACTTTGCATTTCTTTACAAACAACACTTTAAAAAGTTCTTAATATAAATTGTGATATTTTCTTTTAAGATAAAGAGTATGAACCTTAATTCTTGTGTTCATTTTGATCTTGGTTTACGCTGTGAAACCCTTTTTAGTCAAGGAACTTGTGGTTTAAATTTACTAAGACTTGCAGAGTTAAGTATGAAATATTTTTCATTTCACTTACATCAAACACTTGTAGGATTTTCAAACATAGTGATGAAATATTGAACGTAGTAATGACATATGYTTTTTTTCTGTTATCCTTATATAAAACAGGATGTCTATCTGTGACTTAATGTGAACCTATGCAAAATAGCAGTCAAACTAGCAAAATGTTTTCTTGCATTTTCTTTTGCATTATGTTTTCTACGTGATGGTGAGTATGTTTATATGGTTTATTTTTGTTTGCATGTTCTCTGCTAACGTGACATATACGCCGCCTTTTATAAACTATTGACATGCAAAATGCTTTCCAGACAGCTTATATGTGGTTTAGGAAGTGTGCAGTCATGTATGGCTGAAACTGAAATGTCAGGTAAAAGCATTAGTTAGAATCTAAAAGGCATCATGACTAAGAGCATGTGCAAYGTGAACAGCTCCCTCCTACTGCTGCTCGCGCTGTCTGTTAGTCATGGTCAAGCCCTTGATGCTGAAGGGGCTACACAGGATCAGGCCAGCTAGAAAATCTTGTTTTGAAAATCTGCTCCAGAGCCGTGGCTTCTGCAGGCAAGTTGTATAATGATACCTGCAGCTAGCAGCAGAATATCCAAAGCCACTACTTTAAATGAATATAAACCTTCAGCTATTTTGGAATATACTAGCCCAGCTCCAAAGTAGCTTGTGCTGACCAGAAAGGAGTGGGGTGAGTGGGAAYAGTTTTGGAACACACAGCTTTACTTCAAGAATTTGTGACTTGTGGCTTGAACCTTTGCTTATAAATGCAGGAGTGAGTATCTTTATTTATTTATTTTTAAGTGCTTTCCTGTTACCGTCTGCCCCAGACTTAGTGATCAGAAATGTAGAGAGGATCTTCATTCCATTTGGGGTTCCAGCTGTGAGGATCAGTCCCAAGGTGGATTCTACCAAATCTTTGGATTTGAGGTTTCTTGTTCTTAAGCAAAAGATAGTTGAAGACTTGCTATTCACTTGCTGTGTTCTATGAAACCTGCTGTTTCTGTGCCATGCCTTCTTCCTTTTGGCTAAGGGCCGGGGCAGTGGCCGGTGGTACTCAAAGTTTGAGTGGTACTCAAAGCCACATGTTATATGTGATGCTGCTAGTTTAGGGTGAACTCCCCCCTGCAGCTGACAGACTTTGCATGCATCTGAATCAGAAGGCTATAATGTTTGTTAAGCAGCATGCATTGAAAACACTAATAAATTAATTGCATTATGGATAATCTAGAAACACTTCACATTGGTGAATTGCAGTTACATCAGTATTACCTACAGCTGTAAATCTAATTAGTCTTAAAACATATAAACTGTGTATACCTACTTTTGAAGTATAACTTTTTCCTCCTTCCCCACAACTTGACATTGGACTAAGTCAGGACCTCTACTTATTGCAGCCTCCTGCACAAACTCCTCTGGACACGGACATCCCTGGAGGTCTCTGGCATCCCGTGGCTCGGCTCTGCAGGCTGGTGTTGCCGCTCTGGTAACACCAAGTGTGTTTGTGCCTCTCCTTCATCCTTTACCTGGCTGCATACCTCRGGCCTCACATCTTCTGTTCCTAGATCCCTCGCTGTCCCTCCTGATGGCTGCCCAAACACCACCACATAAGCAACCCAGGTTTGGAGGTTCTCATACTGTTAACTAGGCAGTCTCAGCCTTGTTAAGTATTACTGCTGTGGTCACTTAGGGATAGCTGGCCTTGTAACTTTCTGCACCCCAAAACTACCCCCCAGTTAACCCATACTGGTTGGCTATCGACTACATTTCATGTTCTTTGAAATAAATGATTCCAGTCTTAATACCACCTAGTTTCATTGAAGCACAAGCAATTTCTTCTTGTCCTTGCGAATAATCTCAACTTATCAGAGTAACAGACAAACATATTCTTTGTGCTTTGATCCTTTTTCATCTTTGACCTTGAATTGTTTCAGTTGCTCCCTGGTGCCCCACAGAGGCCTTAGGTAGTGGGGAGTCCTGGTTCTTGACTGACTCCTTGGACTCAAGGCATAGAGAGTCTCGTGTGTGTGTAGGCTCAGTGCTTATTATCTGTCTGTAAATCTTGTTGCACTGCTTAAGACTCRTTCTTTTTAAATCCTCCTTTTAAGAATTTATCAAGCAGAAGGGAAACTCCCAAAAGAGAGGCATTTATTCTACAGTGATGGACAGAGGAGAGAGAACTTGTTACAGATAAATTAATTGCCAGTTTCCCCTCGTTTTCTGTGTCTCACTCTAATCATGCCTTATGGTTATTACAGACTGCTGTTTGGAAGGCACCTGACAGAAGAAGGTGGAGCTGCTGTGTTTGTGGCTGGGGTGATTGGCAGTGCTCTGCTCTTCAGAGCCCTCGTGGGTGGGGACACGACACTCTCCTGCGCTGCGGGAAGGGAAGTAGAGCAAGCAGAGACCAGTGCTGTAAGTATTCTCCCAGTTTTGGCAGAAACTATCACTAGGGCTCATTTTCTATAATTAGCAGCATTCAAGAAAGCTCTTTTTCCACTGTTAGTTTGTTTTTAAGTATGACTTGAAGTACTCCATTCCCCAGCCTCCAGCAAAAAGCACATCAAAGAGTAAATGAGAGACTGATAACTTACAGTGCTGCCTGCTTTCATCAATTGCAGTTTGCGTTGCTCACGGTGAGTGGTGGTGTGTTGATTGTAGAAGATGCTCTGCCTGGTTGTTTACTTCTATAGAAAACTTACAGTGTCACATGACTGACTCCATTTTCATTTGAAGTATGTGAATTTCCGACGTTCCCCAAAAACGGTTCATAAATGACTAATATGGCATACGCTCACTTGGATTTGTCTATTAATTTATTTGTCAGTCATTGCTACTACAAGTCAGCTGTATAAATGCTTAGGGACATTGGTACTTTGGTTATTTGGGTAGTTATTTTCTTTTCCAAGTGGCTTATTACTTGCATGACTCTTCCTTATCTCTGAAGCTTTTTGGAAAACACTTAGAAAAGCAAAACATGTCCTGCCAAAAAAATAGAGCTGCAAGTCTGTGTAGGTTTGTTTGTGGGTTTCTGTTTTTTTTTTTTTTTTTTAAGAATCTTGGTTGTATTTGTCTATTTTTCTGTGCTGTGCAGTGTGGTATATGCAGATGTGTACTGGTGTTTTATGTTGCCTTGCAAAAGTGGGAAAGCCCAAGGTTATCTGCACCTCGACCCTTGTGTTGAGTCTCACCTGTATACTTGTAAATGCTATTTGTAAAAAAAATTGTGTACAAAAGCCAGAGTAATTAGTCACCAAAGACACAAACACTGTAAACATGTTTTTTATACATTACTGAAATTTATTAAATATCATCTACATGTGACTTTTAATGGTTTTCTTCAATAAATAGCTGTCACCTTCATGTCATGGACAAAGAATCAGGTAGTTATTTTTCTAAATACATTTGGAGCCCTTAGGGCTTACAGATAGGATCATATATGATCTTATAACAAAACTGTATTTATCACTCAGACTAGGAGCATACAGTGGTCCAAAAAATGGACAGCAAGTTAATAAGCCACGGGGCAAAATAGATAAATTAATCTTAATTAAATATTCAAATAAATAATGTTCTCATAAAAATTAAAATTGTCATCTGCTTATTTTAACATGGATTTTAGGAAGTTGCTCAGTTCTCGGTGAAATGCAGCAAATTCTTTCATGTCATGAGCTTCACAAGACTTGCATCCAGTCCCGAGAGGAGTTGTTAGGTCCTGCAATACAGATGTGTTTGATTAGCCATGGTTGTCTTGCCAGCTAGTTTTGGTAGTAATGTGTGGCATTCCACATGTTGAGTGCTTTTCTTAGAAAGAGCCCTTAATATTTCAGGAGGATGGGGTTTCTTAGCTGGTAAGTGCTAAGGGAGGGTACAGGGAAGAAAGTGACCAATACTGCAGGCTGAGGACACTCCATTTCTATGGTGGTAACACACACACCTATTCATCAAATACTGCCATGGTGGCAATCTTAATTTCTAGCTTGAGCAGGGCTTCTAAATGACACAGGGATATGTTGGCCCAGATTTTTGTTTTTTTCAGTGGTTCAATGACTGTTCTGTTACTTAATTTATATATTCATTGTTGGGTCTYGCAAAATCATAAATATAGCACACAGTTCCCTGAGCCATTGCTTACAAAAGTAATTGTTGCCATTCCACAAACAAGGTTTTGTCATGTTAGATACCTTGCATGACACACTAGGTAAGTAAATTTAAARTATATGTTTTAGAGAGAAAGAGAGTTGACTTATGTAACTACCAGGACTCAAATYTACAGTTGTAGATTAAGATTCAAATAACATAGTTATACTAATTACTACAAAAACAATGTATTCTCAAGAGTACATAACATAGACCTTGAGGCATAACAATACTGATTCTAATGTTCTTTTTCAGTAATACTAATTTATTTATTCCTAACCGGATAATAATAAAATACCTACCATTAGTCTCTGGAGATTTTTCTTGATATTTTTAACATGATGAAYGTCCTCATGTTCTATTTCATGTTTCAGGACCTTCATTTCGTTCAGGTAGCATTGCAGAGCTTGCCGACTACATTCCTAAAAGAATGAGTGAAAGGATTACTTGTTTACTAATGACAATTGAATTAAAAAATCTTTTCTAAATGGTGTTATAAATGCATCAAATGTTTTTATTCTGCTGTAAGGAATTAGTGTTTTATATGCCATTGTTTTTTGTTTGTTCCCCTTAAGTGGTTCCCSTCTCATTAAAAGACTTCATGTGTTTGCTTAGTTCAATGGTAGCTTCTTGTAGCTGTTGAAAGAAGGGTAGTTTTTACAGGAGAGCTGGAGCATTGGGGTGTCTTCTGGAGAYGTGAAGCTTTTGCATCAGCTCCTAGACTGTGTCTTACTCACAGTAGTAATGTTGAAATCTTGCCTTAGCTGAAGGGTGCCTAGCCAAAGTCACTGTCAGTTTTAGAGCAGCCTCTTTATAGACATCTTCAGTTAGGGCACTTTGATTATCTATCTAATGCCTGCAGTATTTGAATATAGGGAAATATCTTTACACGTCACTTAATTCAAGCTGTTTCAGACATTTCATAGTAGTATGTCATTAATCTGCCTCTTGGACTTGCATTTGAGCACTGAAGTTCTGCTGTATCTGTCTTGATCTTGCCAGCATATGAGAAAAATGACTCACGTAAGGAAGTGGTTGCAGAATCTGGCTTAACATCTTCATTTGAACAAAGTTACTTTTAACTTCAGTGAGAATTAATGTTAATTTAAATAAGAATTCTGTAGGATTAAACGCTTAATTTGAGATGCAAAGGAGCTAACAGAGAACATTCATAAAGATTAACTGCGTCTCAGTACTAAATAGCTTAGTGCTCTGTTAGTTGRCGTGCTCGCATGTTAAACTAATGCCCATCTGCAACCTGATAACAGTGAATTGTCTGCTGTAAAACTATATTTAGTATGCTGTCTGCACTGTGCCTTTTTTTTTGAAAGAATTAACCCCAATACAATATTCTTGTGGAACAGGCTTTTAAATACTAAGTGAATACTATAAAACATAAATATAGAGCCAAGTACATCCAGAACGGCTTGCAAAGTTATTAGGAAAAAATACTAGCTGGAACATAAATATTTTTTGTCTTTGGGGCAATAGGAAAGGCTTATACAGAACTGCTAGTGTCCCTGCATCTGCCTGAGATATGATAGTGGTTTCATGTCCGTCCACGCTTAGGAATCTGACAAAGCCAGACACATAGCATCTAGTTTCACTGTCAAAGTTATTCCTGTGTTAGCGTGGATGTGTTACTTCCTGCAGATCTTGTACTATGTTCAAATGAATCGTAAAACCCTTCTTYCTGTGAATTCAACTATGAACTAAGCAAAATGAATAGAGGATATTCGTTTTCTATTATATATTGGACAGAACAATGAGATAATATTGTACATCAGCCCRCTAATGTTGGAGAATGTAAATCAGAAGCAGAAGTAACTTCTAAGTGACTGCATTCCCTACAGCGGATTTGAACAGCTCCGATTTGTCTTTTATATATCTTTTCTGTTAAGTGCATTATTTTGATGCAAGTGTATAGCATATAGTTTTAAAGTAAGCATATTTGAGAAATGCACCTGAAAAAGAGAAGCTTGAACTCACCTGTTTGTCATTGGGTGTGTACAGCTTAAGATGAATCTTCTGTAGAGAGGAAGGGAGGGAGAAGTTAGTCTTTGAAAAGCTACATAGACAGAATTATGTAGAAAAGAATCAGTATAAGAATCATCTACTTACATTTGAGCTTTTTTCCAGGAGCTTTAAATCGCTTATTAAAGTTCTGAGGAGGATGTCTTTTTCTGGTGATAGAGTTACTCCACAAGCTGCAATCATGAGCGTTGCTGAAATGCAGCTCAGGATCAGTACCTTGCACATCATGTCAGTGTTCTGGTTATCTGTGTGCTAGTAATTGAATTGTGMTATATGATGAGCCGATAAATTGTCATTAGGCTGTTTAGTATTTATACTCTTCTCTCTAGAGGGAAAAAGATGGGGGCGTCATGTAAAAGAGGTTTTATTACACATTTTTTCACATGTCTTACCTGTGTGGCAAGAATCATTACTTTTGTTTTTCCTCCCCTGATGACAGTTTGGAATTTCTTTAAAGCAAGAGGGATTTTACCTACACTCACTGGGGTAGCAGAAGCCCACACTCACTTTGGGCTGCCTCTCTCTGTGCTTTCTGCATGAAACACTTTTTCCCTCCTGCACTCTCCAACTCCCCCATAGAATATGCCATACTGCAGGCACACGAAAGGTTGTTTTAAAGATGTATAATTTAACTACTTTGTTTATCTGTAAGCATTTCTACTTCCCTGTGGTCTTGTTTATGTGAAGAAGAATGAACCACTCTCATCTTAGTATTGTTGATTAAACAACAGGAAGAAAGTGAGCTTCCTGTCTGAAGGTGGTTTTACCTGTCATCTAGTGCAAAGAGAGTTAGTGTATGTTCAGATGCACAGGTAAAAGTTTACACTATCAACTTTATTATGAAAAATCTCCAGCAGAAGTCTAGATTTGGGGTATATTGAATCAAGTTTGCTGTTAGCATGTGTGTATATACACACATACCTATCTGCATGTGTACACACACACACACACACACACAGAGTTTTCGTGTGTGTGCCTTCTCATTCTTTCCAGATTATAATGAAAATGTGCTGCTGTAAAAAATAAGATTTATGCATGTTCTTACTGATACCCAACTGATTGCTTTGCTTTTTGTGATATTTGTTGTAGCACTCAAGTGGAGGTCAATAGTCACTTGATATTCAAATCCCATGTAAGTTTGCTAAATCACTGCTTTGCTTTTCTGGTCTGAAAACTTGTTGCTTGCTACATTAGAAATACTACTTGTTCTGTTTAAAAATCATTTTCCTCCCTTTGAAAGTAGCTCTGAGCTTAGTATCCCCTTTGCTCCCAGAAGCCTAACATACCATGTGAAATAGGTGGTTCTGTCGCTCAGTGGCATTTAGTCCCTGCAGAATAATCTAGCCAAGCAAAATAAATTCTCTGTAGGCTACTGCGAGCCAGAGTTTTGTAGCACTTGGGAGAGAAAAACTGGACAGGTGACCACTTCATCCTCTGCTGCATATCTCTCAATCTACTCTGTAGATCCTGACTATACAAACTACTATTTATTTTTCTTTATTGTGATTCAAAGTCACAGAGTTAGGAAATCAATTCCTTGGATTAAGTAGCACCCATTACTGTATAAATAGATGTAAGTTTCATCTGTTGATGCTTTTTTTCTTCCACTAGCTATTGAACTGCTGTTAATCAGCGGTGTGATTCCAGCTTTCAGAGAGCTGAGTCTTCACTTTGTGGTTTTGAAAAAAGTACCAGTGTTTCATGTGTAGAGTCATACGGAAGTTTTAGGGGCTCTCGTAGCTTGCATTGTGCTTTAAATTACCCTGGAATCTGACAGATTTTAATGGGGTTGCCAGTGGTAGATCCCCTAAACCTTGCCTTAAATTTCAGAGAATGTATTAGTAACCATGTCATAATCTGATACTGAGGGCTTTCCTTTTTTATTCCTTCTCCTCCTACCCCCCACCCAAAAAGAAAAGCAAAAAAAAAAAAAAAAAAA
>NW_020455547.1:607042-717337 GCF_003342845.1 Nothoprocta perdicaria
AAAAAAAAAAAAAAAAAAAGCTAAGTTACTACTATATCATTTGCTTTTAATATAAAATATTTTTTACATTAGAACTAAATTAGAATAGCTGTCATTTAGAAAAAAACATGTTAAAATGCTGCATGCAGGAGAAGTTTCAAAGAAGTTTCAAGGAAAGTTTTTTTAAGTGGATTAGCAATAATGTAAATATATTTAAATATTTAAGGAGAACAATATTTGTGGATCCACAGAGCTGGGAAGGGAGAAGAATGTGTCCATCTTGCTGTTGCTTTAGGAAATTGTTCATGCTTTTTGCAATACTTGTACCCAATGGAAAGAACAAGGGTGAGTCTTCTCTATTTCRCAATTCAGATAAATGAAATAAAGCTCTCACTAACTAGGCTTGAGATCTGCACAACTTCAAAGTCTGGAAAAGTTTTTGTGTAGGATCTGACTCTCTTAGTTTATCCTCTTATGCATGTTTTGTATGTGTCTTTCTGCACTGAAAGGTTGTGTCTTATTTTTTTCCTTTCAAGCCTGGTGAGCTTTGGAGAGGAGTTTTGGTTTCATTGAGGTCTTGAGCACCTTGTTCATCAAGGTACTTGCCTCCTTGCTCCCTCACCAGCGCAGAGTGCTGTTCAGCTGAGGTCACTGTGGCTTGGCAGAGGTCTTGTTCAGCGTGTTTCATTCATGAGCAGGGATTTTCATACTCCTGCTGTAGTAACACACTCTACAAAATTGCTGTCGGTAGAATCGTATGAACCACAGGAGAGTTCATGTGTCTGACAAGTGCGATAACCATGAATTTGTGATTACAGTCTGTTGATAGCACTTTATTTCTGTGTTCTACATTGTTTATAAAGTGGTTTTACTAGTAAAGAATGATACTCTAATTGCAGAGCCCATAGTACTAAGCAATAACCTCCAAAAGTTAAACCTCCAGTGTTCTTACCTTGCTCAGTAAGGAGTAAATATGTGGAAGAAGGAGAGACTGGAGTGAAAGGTTGAGCTGCAGTTGTCTTAGGTTTGATTTTAAGCCGTCAAGGAAGAGGTTGCCACCTCTTTCCTAATGGAGTCCTCAAGTCAAGCAGTAGCAAAGTTTACCCTCCTTGCATATAAGAAATAAAGCATTAATCCTCACCAAGGAGATTGATCAAGAGTAAAAGCATTAAAGTTCCCCCCCCAAAAAAAAAAAAAAAGAACCCCAAAACTGAACTATGTCATTATAATATACCTGTATAATGGAGCCCTTGCTTTCACACTCCCCTGTAACCATAAAACCCAATCTCTAAACCGTTAAGTAGATGGCTGCTCCTGCAAGAACAGCCACGGTGATACTTAAGACAGTAGCTTGTATCTCTGTGTTACAACACGTTTTTAGTAGCTGGTGTTTGCTGAACAGTTTTCAGAGAGGCCTGAATGCCATTGTTACATGTTTAAATATGAGTGGATGCCTTTCTAAAGAATGGTATGTGAAGGCAGCATGACTTAATTGATGCTTTTTTTTTTTCTTTTTGTCTCTGATTTCTGACAAGATCAGAGAATCAGCAAAATTATCCTCTAATGTGTGTGGTTATTCTCTTCACCAAGTTAGAGTGGTTAGATGAAAACAGGCCATCTAAGGCTGTTTGGGACAAATGAAGCCAAGGGATAAAATAGTGGGAAGTTTCCATATTGGGTTAGAACAGTAATTTTATCTAACTGAATATTATCTGTGATTAGGGTAAGTACTCACATTAAGCAGAAAGTTAAACCAAAAAGGAGCATGAAAAGGAAAATTATTTTTCTTGTACAAATACCAGTTTTAACAAAACCTTTTGGTTTTAGTAAGTTAATCAAAGGACCTGAAAACCCTTGACATTTGGGAATCTTCACAAACATGTTTTTGAAAAATTGTTTTCCATTGAAAGGAGGAACAATAAGATGAAACCCTTTTAAATTAGTTCTAGTAGTAATAGGCGAGGCTCTCCTAGAGGAGAATAACCTTTTATTAGAAACAGGCATGGGTTCCTATGCCTGAAAAGTCTCATCTGTAGTTGTCTGATATGGCACCTTGATTGGCAGATGGAAACAAGGRTGGTTGCTTTGAAAAGGACAACTGCATTCTGTACTATATAAATCAGAATTAATCAAGTAGTTTTTGGAGGTATCTCCCCACCCTTGTTCAGACAGTCATCAATCTGCCRTGCACCCAGCTGCTGCAGCTGGATTTTCATTTCAGAGAGGCTGTGTCTTGCAGTGCATTTGTGCTCAGCCTGTACATTGTCTCAGCACAACTCATGTTATTGCACTGTATACCTGTTTAATACCTCTGGTGTTGATTTTTTTTTTCTTAGCGAAATTACAAGTAGATATTCAATTCAAATTACCTCATTGGATGTTTCTGAAGCAACTGTTTTGTCTAACCTGTGTCATTTGACTTGCTTGCCGTTACCCGATTCACGGTTGGCACTTGTGTGACCTGATCATTCGTTTCTGATGGTCTGTGAAACACGTGCAGCCTGAGACCTTGGTGACTRGGTTGGAGGTCTCCAGTGACTGTAGGAGGCCTTCAGTGGCTGGTAAAAGGATATGCACATGCGGATCAGTAGAGCTTTCCAGGCACATCTTCCTTTACCAGCCTGATTGCCCTCTGTGATGAAGTGATTGGAAGTGTGGATTAAGGGAAAGCAGTGGATATTGCTTCCTTGGGCAAGCACAGCTGCTAGTAGTAACCTTGAGAGACGCTCGTGATACGGACTAGAGAGCTGGGCTGTGTGGAGCAACTGGACGAGCAGCGGACGGCCGAGTCCAAGAGTAGTGGCTGCTGGTTTGGAGCCAAACTGGCAGCCAGTTACAGTGTCCTGGGGCTTGATGTTGGAGCTGCTGCTCTTCAGCAGCTCTGTTGGTGACCTCCGCAAGGTCTGAAGCCCATGCTCATCGTGTCTGCAGGTGGCATCAAGTCGGGGACGAGTGGACATTGCCATGGAGGGTAGGGCTGCTGTTTGGAGGGGCCACAGCAGCGTGCTGCAGGGATAGGCTGACAGGAAACCCATKTAATTAGCAGGAATGAAAAGCCTTGCACCTGGAGCAGAGTAAGCAGAGTGCAGGCTGGGCACAGGCTGGCTAGGGAGCAGCTCTGGCAGAAGGGGAGGCCCTGTGAACAAGGTGAGCGAAAGCCAGCACAGGCCTGCGGTGGTGAAGGCTCAGAGTGAACTGTGTTGTATTGGAGAGAGATCTGTGAGCAGGTCAAGGGAGCTGGAGAAAGCCAGGAATGTGGCACTGTGAGCAACATTGACAGGCAACAGTACGTGGTTAAATATTGCCCCTTCCGAGCTTTTTCCTTGCAGTGTGAAGAAGAGAAGAAAAAAATATTTCTTCTTTTGAGAAAAACTGCTTAGCAAGGGCATGAAGTTGTCAGTGTTCCRTTCTTATGGTGCAACTCAGGGTGATTACAAGTCTCACTGAGAAAAAGAGGAACTGTGATAGTTGCAGGTTAATGTCAAGTAAGATGGGTTGATGAAGACCAAAGATTGGGCATAATATAAATTGAGATGTGTTCTATTTACAGAGCAAATACAGTTTATTTTCTGCTGGATTTCTGGATGGACTTGAATGTTTTAATTTTTATGTGGGTATAATCCAACTTCATTAGGTCCAACATTCGTTTGCAAGAATTATTAATACTGTYCTATTTGTTTTCCTTTTGGATTTCTGTGTGTTCCTAAGAGCTGTCTCCAAATATTGCCAGTTCTAGAACTTTTCACTTGGCGTTTTTCTCTTAATTGAATGTATGCCAAACGCAATGAAAGTGTTTCTGATACACCCACAAAATAATCTAAGTGTTAACCTCGACTAGTTTTGTTTCACACTTCCTCAAGTGAAGAAATGTAGAAGCTGGTACAAGCTCAGTACTATAAAGACAGTTCTGTGAGTTTGGCCCACTGATTTTTATTGGCACGTGTATATGTGTTTTTCTTCCAGTATCCTGGAAATGCACTTAGATGGCTGAAGACATCCAGGTATGGTCCCTCTAAAATTCCTAGATGGTATTTGAAGGCCCTTCTGGGTGCATGTCTGGCTGACCAAGGGGCTWGTCCTGTTGGCAACCTCCTAGCACTAACGATGGGCTATTTGTTGCACTCCTGGGGTTGGAAAACACTAAAGACAGAAAGCTTTTGGGTTTTTCGATATTTTTGCTTCATATTGGGAAAGAAGCTAGTATATACTGGTAAAAAACAAAACTCTTCTAAATGGATGGATGCCTAAAAGGATTGTAGCCATATTCCTCACAGTCTCCTAATTTAAGAAATTCATAGTAAAATGAAAGTTAAAATTTTCCTGCTGGGTCAGAAGGCYAGTGTCAGAGCAGAACAGAGCAGGATGTTAGCAAACCACAAACCATAACATTATTTCACTCTACTGAGTATTGCGATATTGCACATGCTGGCCAGGTGGCCTAAATTCATTTCTAGATACGGACAGAAGCTTCCGAGGTGCAACCTTGGGGCTGAGTGGTGGTTGTGGAGGCTCAAAATTCTATATACATTTATATACAGTTATGACAACTTAATTGTCAGTTCTCCTTTTGTTTATTTTTTCCCAGTTGTTTTCTTTTGTCCCACTTTTCCCATTTGGTTCAGATTGGCTACACGGGTAGGAAGGGGTTCTCCATGCTTTTTTTTTTCCCTTCCTGCTGTCATGTCCACCTCTGATACTGCTTCCTGCTGCTCCTGGATCTGGCTGAGCAATGCCAGTGTCCATGCAGGGCGCGTTCAAGCTGCAACTGTTCATGCTACAGCTGATGCTCCTGTTTCATCTGTAGCAGGCAGTGTCTGCTGTTCCCTGTGTCTGTGGCCCCTGTTGAACCTGCRGGATGTGCTGAATGCACGTGGGAGTTGCTTTGAAAGAGTCTAGATGGTCATTTTAGGAGGAGAGTGAAGGACAGCGTGGGCCATGAGATCAAGGGGCTCTTAGTCTGGGCTTCTTTCTCTCGGGGTGGCCACAAGCAGACACTAATGGTGTGTATGATACCCGAGCGTATTCTTAGGTGTCAGCTGTTTTCAGCTCAGAGGAGCTATCTCTTAGCTCTTGTACTGGGATTAGGAGAACATTTACCTATTCCAAGACRCTCTAAATCTTGTACAACTTTTTCTACCAAAATTGTTTTATTTCCAGGCCCTCTCTCCTGTTCTACTTTTTTGCTCTACAGAAAAACCTAAATTTGGTTGTTCCATGAGTGCTCTTTGAGTCCTCTTCTGCTTTGAGGAGCGGTATGAAAAAAGAAGACTGGAACTTTTTTTAAGATGTGGTTGAATTACAGATTTATGCAGTGATGTCCCAGTATTTTCTGTAGAGATTGTTTATAGCTCTTGATGTCAGACTTGTTTTTCTGTTGCCAGTTGTGTGCTGAACCGACCTTAGTGCTGTGTTGCTTCTCATAACGCCGAGATCTTGGCTCTTTGTGGGATTGTCAGCTTGGAGGATTTTCAGAATGAAGACTTTATCTACGTCCATGCRAAAAACATGGCAATGTCTTTGCTTGCCAGCAGTTTCTCCAGATCCCTTGTTCCTCTTGTTTGGTGCAGCCAGGTTCTCTTCCTTTTGAAGTAATAACTATAGGAGCTACTTACTGTAACTCCTATACGTGTGGAAGTTAGCTGAGGCCAGTAGCGTTTCTTAACATGTAGGCTGTGACTTAGAGTAATTGCTGTTGCTTCCCATTTCCTAGCTCCTTGAAAAGCTGGGTGGATTCTTCGGCATTAGTTGGGAAGCAAGAATATATGCAATAACTGCTATTTAGAGAGAAAAATAATGTAACTTTAATTTAGCATCTATTTGGTCTGCATTCTGTGTGAGTGAGTGTGGCAGTGGATCTGATTTCTTAATATCTAATTTTAGAATTACAGAAATGAAATAACTGAAAAGGTGATGTCATCTGAAGTTTTTCCAAGTTCAGAGATAAAAGGAATTCCCTTTTTACTATGTTGTTAGATGATGGGCRTAGTATTCATAAAGAAGATTTTTTAATGTGTGAACCTGTTTGTGTGCTCTGAGCACGTGATACTTTCTTGGTTTTTGTCTTCACGTGTTCTTTTTTTTTTTTGTATTTCAGTTTATGCCCGTTGCCTCTTGTGATCTTACTGGATACCATTAAAAGCCTGACTCCATGTTCTTTATTGCCCACATCAGCTCCTGTACATCTTGGTGAGAACCTCCTTARGCTTCTCTGGTCTGAATAATCCCACCTCTCTCAGGCTCTCCTCATGTGTTGGATACTCCAGGCCCCTTAATCATCGTTGTGGCCCTTCGTGGGTCTTGCTCCAGTGGGTGTGGAGGGAGGATCTCTTCCCTCCACATCCTCACAGTGTTCTAACAGGGCCCTCAGGCCTCCTTTGCTGCATGAGCTTACGGTGCTTCGTGTCTATCCTGTTGCCCACTCAGACCCCAGATTATTCTCTGCAGTTTATTCTGCATCTGTGGAGCTGTAGAAGAGCATCATACTATTGAATAATTATTTAATAATGCAGGAGGTGAAAATGAATGTAGATGACTATGACCATATGAATGTGATTCATATGATAGGAATAGAAATAATGGCTTTTAGAAAAAAATCCTGATTTTGCATGGGTAATGCAGTGCTGATGCCACTCAGGGAGGAAGTCTTGGCACTAGAGTAGTTTGGTTCAGATTTCACCCTCAGTATAAATAAAAAGGCAAAGCACATCAACGGAATGGAAAGGTAAGAAACAGTAGTAGATTTCTACCCATCAAGCTGGAAGAAATATGAATGAGGAGAGCTGTTACAGAAGCCTAGGAACTTACACGGGGTAACCAGGGGAGTTTGCTCACTGTCTGTCAGTGGAAGAACAAATGGTGAAACAAGCTGAGATGTCGGGTGTCAAARGAAGCAAAGGTTTAGCTCTTCTGATAAGGTGTAGTTCAACTGAGGAGCTCTTCTACAGGATTTCGAGCCACCRGAAGCTTCTATGACTTCAAAAAGCCATCAGACAAACTTATAACCCTAGGAACGCTTTTATTTTCCTAAAAACAAAGATACTACCTGTTACTCAGAAGCCACAAATCATAAATGACTGAAAGACTATACTAGAGAAGAACTGCCATGTTTTTTTTCTTTTTCCTAGTTTTCCGTGGCATCCTCTGTTGGTCATGTAAGAGGAAGTACGAGACTGAGGAGACCTTTTAGAAACTGGGTTGGAATGGATTATTAATGGCTCTTTTTTCATAACAGAATTTTTTGCAATGATTGCATCTTTGCTGCTGTTAATGATACAGGTCAGGGGAGCAAGGAGGCTGATTGGAAGAGGAGACTGGGGTTTCTTTCTGTCTTAAGACAAAAGATGCTTGAAATTCTGCCTCTGTTCTGCATATCCATTTTGTCCCAAAGACAACACGTGGGCTTTCTGAAGGTGCCTTAGATGGCTTGCAAAAGCTTAATTCAGTAGTTTAAAGCTTCTACTTGTTGTTTTAAATTGATAATTTCTTTGAGAAGGAGTTTTAAGGGATGCGCTGCAAGAATGATGATTACAAAGGCAAATTTCCATGCTAGTGACCTGCCATGATTTGAATTTGAACTTTAAAACCAAAGAACAAACTCTYTTGCTAAGAAAATTTTCTGTGGGTGCCAATAGTTGACTCAGAGCCAAGGGATGTTCCCGCTTCTTTCCTTTTCACTCACGTTGAAAATGATTTCATTACTAACATGGATGGAGCAAAGCCAGCTTCAGTCCTAACCYAAATGCTGTAATAGGCTGAATTCTGTGTTGCAATCTGTTGTTACTATGAAAAGTATTTTTTTCTTATTTAGATTACTGTTTTATGAGATTACTTTACACTTATTTCCATTTAGCCATAGCAGTTCAGTAGTAACGTCAACTCTCTCTGTTGTGTTTCTGTATGTGTGGAAGAATCACCAAATTGACTGGCTTGCTGTCAGATTCTTCCATGTGATAATAAGAACTAGACCTTTTCAGGRCTGAAGGTCTCAGTAGTTACTCCCAGTGTTTTAATACAGAAAATCTGGAATATAGAAGCCAAATTTGCAATAGGTTTAAGGGGTATATCTGGGATATTTAACTGTTTGCACAGTTATGTTTCATGGTATGTTTCTAAATRGCCTGTAAGCTTCTCAAGATAAATTTTGCTTTAGGGTGCAATGATAATAGGGGAACAGGAATTTCATTTAGCTTCTTAAGTGCTGCCAGTAGGTAGTTTATTGTCTGACACTTGTCCAGCTTGGATTTTGGAGTACTCCTCATACGCAGGCTGACTGATAAAGGAGCATCATGCTGTGCATTCCTGACAGGATGGGGGCTGTTGAATTAACAGCTCTTCAATGTCTTTATCCTTTTTTTTTTTTTTTTTTTTTTTTTTTTCCGAGGAATGGGAAGGTTTAGTTGTAAGCAGTGGTATCTGCTAGGAGACAAGCTGATAGAAGTGGATGAACCTTTCAGCAGTCCTTCCAGCAGCGTTTTGTCCACCTGAAGCTGCCTGTATTTCAAGCAGACACAGATGATGCTTTATTTAATCAGTCCAATCATCTGTGCCCTGTATGTGGTAAAGAATGAACGCAGGCTGCTCTGCAGCTTTCTCCACTTACAGAGTGAATTGACAGTCAAGGCAGCATGAGCATGAGGAGAAGAGTGAAACTGGGTCTAGTGAACTGGTATTTTCAGTAAAATTTTCAAGTCAACCATGGAATACAGTAGATAAAAGTAGATGTAGTTTTCATGAATTCGTCTACAGTCGATGTGGTTTTCATGAACTTACGAGAAAATCTTCATAATGAAATGATTTTTTAAGATGCTATCAATGTGATTGAATTGATAGACTGGCATGGTTTCAGATGACATTGTGAAGAACTACTACTACTTTGGACATGCAGGTAGAAACTTCTATACCGTCAAAAATTAAGGCTATGTGAACACCTAAACCCTCTCGTTACCTAATCACTCAGCTGTGTTTTTGCAAATGTACCAAGAGGATATGCAACCTKTGAGTTTATTTCGGAACAGATGGACCTCAGTTTTATAATCCCTTTTTTACCAGGTGTGATTTTGCTCTGTGGTCCCTCTTGGCTGTAGACACTTTTTTACACCAATAATCATTTATTTTGATACTTCTTTCCTTGATGCCTTTTTGACCTAACTTAGGGTTAAAAGCATTATCCTAAGACCATTAGAAAGTCTTCCCAAGTGCTTAACCATTACCACAAATGTATAGCTTTTTTCCTACTTCCCCTTTAGAATAAGAGTAGTCATTATGTTCCATAAAGCTCCTGGGAAAATAGGAACTTGGACTTGTGCGTATAGCCTGAAAAGGTCTGCATGATGGGTTTGATTTGTTAAGTATCTGAGCAGGTGTTTCTAAAGAGTGCCTCTGTTAGGAGGCAAGGCTTTCTGCTGCCGCTTCATTAGAGAGAGAGTTTGTTTGATTCGCACACCTTTCCACAGGCCTATTAGTCTCATTCTGGCATCTTCTCTGCAGTGAAATACAGAGTGTATTTTTCCTTTGATTTTTGTGGGCTTTGACAGTTTTCCACTTCCCACCAGCGTAGCAAGAGGAATCTGTGTCACTAGGACAGCATAAAGAGCAGTAGTGGAGCATATGTTTCTGAGATTAGAGAAAAAATGTGTGTGTGTATATATGTACACATAATATGTAATTACTGTGCAGGCTTGGAGAAGAGCTTTGGGGCTGAGCTGGAGCAGAAGGTGGGACTCCTGGTTGTGAAAAGTTAACAGAAAACTTCTACGTGATTCACCTAATGAGGTTAGCAGTATCTAGCATATGSTGTGCACCAAATCCTGTGGAAGGGTAGAAAATACGTAGAAAACTTGCCCTGAAATAGGTGCCTCAACAGAAAATAGGGATTATACATGGCGGTAGAGCAACAGCTAGTCTCGTAGTTGGAGTCTGTGGTAGCAGGGGAGCGCGCGTGTCCCTGGGTCTGCCCATGGGCCTCAGCCACGTCATGACCTCCCTGAAGGAGGAGCTCGACGTGCGTCACCTTCCCTCCTGAGCCTTGGGTTTCTCAGAAAGGAAATGCACTCGTGTGGGCTGGAAGGGAGATGCTCTGCACTCTAGTTAGGTGGCGGTCTGGACCGTTAGTGTAGCACTCACATGGGCTGCCTCCCATCCCTTGGGCTAAATGCAGAAATGAAAAACGAAACCATCTTTAATGGCTAAAGAGCATCATGAAGTGCCCTGAAAAACTGTTGGATCTTGATGGAAGCGTGTTTTCCCAAGATTTGTGATGGGCTTGAGGGGCCAGTTCCTATGGTTTTATGCAAGTTATTATCCCCATTTGGGCACTAGGAACACTGAATATCAAACCAATGGAGAGCCCTTTCTTGGGCAGAGTGTCAGAAGAATATGAAATATTTCCGACCGAGACCATGCTGTTTGTTTAAATGCTTGTAAGCATTATTATTTTGTTCATGTTATGGTGATGCTTAGGCACAAGTGAAATCCAAATCCACTGTTTTTGCTGGAGGTTCGTGAGATCTGATTTTCTATTTCTGCAACTCTAAAAGTGATTTGCAAAGAGACAAGACGGAGAGCATAGCAGCAGGAAGAATATAACTGCTTTTTCTCTGGGGCAAGTAGAACTACACTCTTGTGAAGGAAAAGACAAATGTCTCAGAAATTTATTTGGGTTTGAAATTATTTGATCCATAAGTTCTTCCTATTTGTGTATGACCATTTCTTTTTACTCATCAGTAAAAAGTTCAGGAAATTGAAACAACTTGTGATCGTGTAGTCAGAGGTTTCTGAAAGGACCACAATGATCTGATTAGAGTTTATTTTCTTGGTATATTTTTACRATCTTGATAGAAAGTAGTAAGTCTATTAAACCACAGAGTCATAGTTTAAACTGCATGCAAGTTTTGCACAAAGTGTGTACCTATTTTGGATGATTTGCTTTTTCAGTAGCTAGAGATGAAGATCAGTAGACTGATGTCTACTTTTGTGGAAAGTGAAGCTGAAATCTTAAGTGCCAAGTTCTTACCTGCTGTCTGGAGTTTCTTATTGACAAATTTGGCAGTGGAAGCAAAAGCGATGGAGAAATTTGCTTGTGTATTGGTCTTCCCACCATTATTCAAATTACTGTACTTTTTACTTTCCGTATCTTACTGAAGGAAAGATTGACAGTGATTTATTGGTGGCAAATGCATCACAGCAGCTGAAGTCATATATTCCATAGCTGAATGCATGAGAGACCGAGCTCAGTTTTGTCCCCCAGTTCAGATCTGAGCTTGAAGATTTTAGTAATATAAAGGTTTTGATATAAATAAATAGGAGCACAGAGACCCTTAAACATGCCATTTCTTTGCTGTTGGAATTCAGAGCTTTTAAGGAAAGAAAGATCTTTTAGATTTGTTCCTTAGTGGCTGCACAGCGGCTGCACAGCTTCTGTGAAAGCCCGGCTTCCGTGAGATAAAGTGGGGAGCCATRAATGTTTGATCAGCAAAAAGTTCCCTTTCTAACCGCAGAGGATGCCATTCACTGCAGCAAGTATAAAAATGACTCGAGCTTGTGAGGTTACTTGATYGAGACTTAGTCTATGGGATGAGCTGTCAATGGAATGGACCTGACATTTGCATCCAAGTGTTAAGGCATTGCAATCCTGCGGCAGAAATGAAACCTTAAAGTGGGGGGAAAACTGAACAAAAAACGCTATGTATACAGATAACAAGGCACTCTGTTCCTTTGGAAAAAGGAAAAGCAAAGACATGGGATATTCCATGGAATATGGCCCGCTAATACTGCAAACRTACATAGGACACAGCTTTGTTGAGACACATGAGGATTTTGTGTAAGGGAGACTGCACTTCAGATGCTCAATGCATGAAACCACTGCCACACATAATTACAGTAATGACAAGGACAATAATGTCTTCAGTGCATTAACTCTAGAACATGGCTAGAGAAAGGAGTAAACACGTAATATTGTCATTGTGCTGACTATTGGAAGCAATTCACTATTATTTTTCTGCTGAATTTATATAATCTTTTAATTGCACCATCATTCTTTAATGATTTTTGTTTTCAGATTTGAATGAACCTAAAACAAAGCATATATTCCTAAAGTGATGTTTTAAAATTTGAGCCAGATGTTAAAATCAAGTAGCTGACTCTTGCCACTGGCTTATAGTCTAATAYATACTTTGCTAAATCTTCTTATACGTTTTCTGAAAAATGGAAGGCTTTGATCAAGTTTTTGAGTGGCCAGGGAAAATTCTTGGTATTTTCAAATGGAAATTACATCTGTGAAATAGAGAGATTTAGTGTCTAGATGTGCTGTGGTATGACTTAACTTATAACGATATCTTAGTTAATTTATAGTTATCTTATAGTTATCTTAAAAAAAAAATCTTAAGGAAAATAAGACACATTGAATGGATCTGAGCAACTAATTTCGGAGGCAAAGGAGCTTATGCAAGAAGCATAAGCAGTGGGATACATAAGGGCATTCCCTGCAGGCTGTTATTTCTTAGGCTGCAACAGCTAGAGGAAAGTGAGAGGCAGCTTTACTTTTTTTTAACTTCTAAAACTCCATCCTTTGCTTTATAGGAGGTGCAGAACTGGGCTAAGGATTTTTAGGATTTGTCCAAATTGTTTACCACTTTTTTTCCGCATGTGTAGGAATTGTGGCAAGATTTTACTTCAGTCACTGCTGAGCACCATTCCCACCACCGAATGTTAGTTTGTAAGGGGGACAGCTTACCAAATGTGAGGCAAATGCTGCAGAAGATACTGGGTAGTAAAATACTTGGATCTTCAGCAAGCTTTTTTTAAAAAATGTTTGCTGTGTAACATCCATGCAAGTTACAGAAACTCACAATAGAATTTTTTGGGGAAGCATTCCTAAATAAAAGCATTTTGCTCCTCTGAAAATACCAGTTTAGGAAGGATTTAAGATTTTAAGAAAAGTTAAGAAGCCCCTCTGCTTTTTAAGCTATGTCACCATCCAGTCAGCTTTGTCACCAGGGCATTGAAGACCCCTGTTGAGAAATTTAAGTTCRTATCACACAGGATATAGAAATGCAGAACTTTGGTATGTAGCAAAAATTTGAATCAAATTTCAGCTGGAGATTCTTAACTGGAATCTTTTTTGTGCTTGAAACAGTACATTTCTCCACACATTAAGATGTTCCTTCATGCTATTAATAATAATACTCTTAGGAAGCCCATTTAGAAGGCCAATCAGCATATAAGTAGTGTGGGAATGGAATGCAACTTCAAGGTGAATTGTTTTAACAAGATAATAGAGATTAAATTTTTATAGACYATGTTTTTGAAAGACAAAATCACCCATCTTAAATCACAGCCTGTACAATGAGAAGTAGAGATTAGCCTAGCAGTGTTTGTGATGAACAGGCTTGCCGGGGTACGCTATATCTTAAGCATTTGTTATTCTTAAATAAAGATAGTGGTATGTGGTCATAGGCCCTGTGTCCCAGGGCCTTCACAGGGATGGACAGGTGAATGGGAGGGAGATCACGGACTTCCGGATCTGGTAATATAAGTACTTCTAGTACAAAGAAAGCTTTGTTGCTTTTTCCCTGTGTATTTTAAGTCCCACATCTTTCCCGGACTTAAGTTGAAGATTTTGKTTAGTTTGGAAGACTTTTATGATTAGGACATGTCAGAGATTGTCTCACAAACCTAATACACACTGTCACTGTGCTTGTAGATTTCTTGTAGAGTGTGAGAAGCAGTAACCATTTTGACCCCATTTCTTACCTTCTTAATCAAAAAAAAAGTTTGTCAGTATGAACACAGAACACCCTTTGTGGTTTTGGTTATAATTTCATTATTAACAAGGGTGATTCATGTGTAGAATGTAGGGGGTTCCCCTTACGGTGTATAGTGTATCCCTGCTTGTGGTAATTCAGGGTTTTTCCTCTCATGCCTGTGTCATTGGGCATATAGTCTAATTCTTCCTCGTCTCCTAGATGTCTCTAGAATAATTTCTTCCTTTCTGTCCAATCCTGACAGGTTTGTGCAGGATTACCTGGCGGGGAGACATGAGATCCTCAGCAGAGATGTGGTTTAGAGACCAAGATGATGTCACTCTGGTAATGACATTGCCTCCGCCTGTTACCTGAGCAAGTTGCTGACTTCTGCTTTAATCTTCCTCATGACTAAATGAGAATGAAATTTCACCTCTCTTTTTTGCAGGAACTTTGTGCCTGCTTCTGAATAATCCAGTTGTAATCCTGATCTCATTGAAACCAAGAGGTGCTTTGCATTGATGATTTGTTTCGTTTTGACATTCAGCTTTGGAAAGCTTATTTTACTGGTATCTCCAAACCTTGGCTCTATTTTTTTTCCCTGAGATTCAGTAGTAAAATCCACTTTGATTAATGGCAGTACTAAGGGTGATGCACCTGAAAATAGGTACTCCTCATCTCTGAAGAAAGTCTGTCTTCATTCCCCATGTAATTTTATTACTGTTTTACATTTAATTTCTGGATTGCCACAGTAAAACTGTGTCTTAGACACTAGAATCTAATATTAACCTGGTTGCATTTTATTATTCCAGCAACCAGGCACTGGTCTGATTCCCCAGCACTGGGTAGTTTGCGTAACCCTATAAAGAGTTCTTTTAGAGTAGAAATCTCTGAAGTGTATGTCAGGATCCAAGGCTAAAGTCCAGCTGATAGCCCAAGAGGAGGAGAGGGTGTATGATATTTTACTGAAGGCTATTGCAATGTGTAAGGGTGGAAAAATGAGTATTGTGCAGAATAGTCTTTATAATGGCATTTCTCATATTTGAGATTAGGCTTTTAGCTTAAGGGTTGGAGGCTTGGCAGTCTGTTTTTCTGTTGATCTCTGTCTCTCTCCCCATAGCTTTTCTTGATATTCAGGATTCTGTTTTGAAAGCTCCTGGTCTGATGTCTACAYTTTATTCAAACAAATGCCCTGAGCTTTGTGGTGAAGGTGGAGGGAAGGTGGGTTTCCTAGGCTGGCTGCTGAGCCTCTTGCTCTGCAGCGTTTTACTGAGGGTGAGAAAACTCTTCACCGCTAGGAGTGCTCACACAGTTGCACGTGTTTGTGGCACCGCTCTGTGCTGACTGTGCCACAAGCCTCTCATGTGGTGAGACCACTCATACTGTCCTGGTTCAGCGAGCTGGGTATCTCCATCTTCACACTGTGAGCGGGCTCTTTTCAAGTGAGAGCTTAATACCACACTCGGGGCACACTGGTTGGGGATGGCACAGCTGCTGCTTCCCGCTCGAGGTCTTGTGCCATTGGCAAGGGCACTGCTTTCAGAGGTAGCCTGTTAAAATCATGGCCCTTGCAGCCAGTCCTATGAGGCTTCCTTGCAAGGGAGGATTTTTTTTCGAGTCCTGTTGGTTCAGTCAGAACTGACATTATAGAGCATAGCACCTGTGTCATTAATTACATTTATCTATAGTGTATGTGGTTACTGCTTAGGGAAAGAATGGGGAAATCCACTTGATCAATATTTCTGCAAGGCCTAATTCTCCAGTTACTGCCTGACACCTAAGGAGACCTTGTGTCTATGAAAACCATTCAGAAATGTTTTTTATGAGAATTCTCCTTGCAGAGTAACTGGAATAATATCTTACAAGACATGGTATATTTCTGTGACATATCTCAGAGAGCAGTTTTATTACTGTGCCTTCAATAGTCCTAGCTGCATCTGTYTAAACAAAAATGTCAAAAGATTCCATTTAAATGCCTAAGAAAAAGACYGAGATTGAAACTGAGATCTGGGGGAGACAAATTTCCGATGTTAAACAGGAAGTATTTGCATTCAGCACAAGTGTTAGCCAAAGCATCATAAATAACTCTGTAGATGTGTGTGTGTTGATCTCCAGGCGTTTTCCCAACCATTGCCCATTTGTTTATGGGCATCTTAAGGATAATCATGACTGAAGTCTTATTTTAAAACTTCAAACTGCAGAGCTAAAAATAATTAAATAATGCTTTTTTCCCCTCTCTGTTTCTTGGAGGGAAACAAAGGTTAATTCACTGTCCAGTGAGGCAGACATTTAGTTTAGTCAGTGTAGCTACTGCTAAGAGAAAAAAAATAAAAGGGGGGGATGGTATTTACTCATGGCCTGGTTCAGCACTAATAATATGTCATGTTTGCATTGCACAAATAGCTTCTTGTAGCATCTTTTTGCTCTGGTACTAACGCACTAATACCCAACTCTTGAATGGCAGTTTTGACTAKTAAATCCGAAAGCATTTTACCACTGAGATCAGTAGCAGTTTTTATCTTTTCYGTATGTAAAAATTTGAGAGGTGAAATAACTTTCTGAAATGCCAGCAACAAAATTGGGACTCRCCGTTCTGTGTAGTCTGCTGCTGTACCTCTGATGTGCTGTTGTGTCCTTTRTATGGAAGCAGGGGATTTTGTGTATCCTGTAGAAATGTAAGCTGTTGGTAACTTCTTATACTTGAGAATATTCCCTCTTAAACTGACCACTTCTATGGAGGGGAACATCAGTGAATTTTAGTATTGAATGATTGAGATTGGAACAAYGTGACAGTAAATGCATGGGAATCTGGAATAGGAAGATGTAATACAGTTGAAACAAAAAAAAGTTATGGCATCAGAATTTGTTGGCAGTTTTGCCATGGAAAACCCTGTTTAAGTCTCTAGAATGCYCTTGTCTTAGTGGAGCTGTACCTGAAGTGGAAATGGTAATTCTCTTCGCTATTTAGGCAGTGTGAGGCAAATCTCAAGTAACTGAAGTTAACAATATTTTTACTTGCTAGAGCTGTTGTGAGGCCTTGGTCTTGTTAGTTGTAATTTTGCTACCTATAAATTGCTTGGCCTGGAGAGCTAAACAAGGCTCATGTATTATAAAAGCGGAGTTGCTAATGGAGAGATTCTGTGTGATTCATTGAACCTGCAGGCCCTACAGGATCAATACGGTGTGAGAAATCTGTGCAGACTTTGAGAGGGCAAGCAAAAATAAGGCTGCCATTTGTCAAAGATAGGGCCACGGCAAAGTATTGCACTGTCTTGCGACTATGCTAATAGATGAACTTTTTTTTTTATAAGCCATAAAGCAGAAATTCCTAAATTAAAATCCAGACACAAAATAAAACAGGCAGCCCACTCCCTCCAAAAATTGCTTAGCACCAACAAGAAGTTGTTTTCAATGTTTTTAAGGCCAGTGAATTGAAAAATAAGCTGCTGTTTCATGCTGTTTCATGTGCCTCCTGAGGCCTGCTGAGATGCAGGAGGTTGCAGAGCAGAACAGACAAGGTCAGAGACTGGGTAGCGAAGGGCTCGGAGAAGGCGAGACTGGAGGAGGAAGCGGTGCTAGAGCAGAGGGTGCAGAACGAGGAGGGCAGCGGCGCGGGCCTGGTGCCAGCACCGGGATGCTCCCCGGCCCCTACAGCCCCTAGGAGACGCACAGAGCTGAAGCAGCTTGTTAGGGTCTAGTGGATGTAGCCATTTCTCTGGCTCCTCCATTTCTCTGGAACCTCAGGGAATTAAAGCCCTTAAAATAGGTCTGCGCAAGAAAGGATTTCAGGCAGTCAGTAATATTTTGAGTTCTCTCACATCTTTAATCATTTTAATACTCTTTAATGTTCTTTTTTTTTTCTATGCACTTCATTACTTGTAAAATACCATGGAATCCCCGAGAAGCTGAGGAAATGGAAATTATTAATTTTTAACACTTTAAAATACATTAAAATGTATCTCAGATAACTTGTTGTATCTATAGTTTGAAACTCAAAGGCCAGGTCCTTTGCATATTAGTTTTAAAATAGTTTGCTTTTTTTCTTGCTGGTGCAGTACACACAGAGAGCCAAACATGCATTTTAAACTTGTATGAAACCAGTTGTTCTCTGTAAATTGATAAAAGTAGAGAGAAAACAGACATGGCAAGAAGAAGCTCGTTGGATTTGGGAGAGCTCCAGATGTACCACATGGTGCACAGAGAAGCGTTTCTTCTGCAGCTATAGGTGGTGCCCTGTGCGCAGCGTCTCGCGTTGCAGTGCCTGTGAGAGTCCTGATTTCGAAGTAGAAGTGAAAGGGCTTACTTTTACTTGTGTAAGAAACTGATCTGATGTTTTTTTTCCATCCAGAAAATGATTGAAAGTTTGTAAAGAGAAAAGAACAAAAGAAGGAGAAATCGGAGGAAGAAAATGAGTAGGACTTGACTCAAGCTTTTATAATATTTAAAAAGTACAGGTACATTAGTCATATTCTCTAAAGGATTTCTTGTAAAGCAGCTTTACTGTTTGTAAGCTTTTCCTGTAATTATTTTTTTAATAAAAATACTTTCTCAAATTAAATGAATTGGTACTTTGGAAATTGATAACCATGGAAACTGAAATGATGTGCTCCTGACTTTCAGGGACACTCGCTGCTAAGCGAGCTCGCAGAGAGCCGTGCAGAGGAAGCTGGTTTTGCTGGGGTGGAACCAGCACGGGGCCGGCAGACTTGGAGATGACAAAAGTACCTGTTCTGGGGCACCATCTGCTGGTGCCTTGTTGTGTGACTGCCCCATGTGGATACACAACATATGCAGGATATAGTCTATATGATAAAGTATCTGTTTAGCAGAGAGTACCTWCGATTCTGGAAGGGGTCACAATTGGGGTAAGAAGCCAGGTARGACTTTTAACCATAGTGATGCAGATAGAGACAGAAAGGAAAAGACGTTGCTGCCTAAGAACAATTATAATGAGCTTGTAGTACCAGGCAGTGGAGTTTGAAATGGTAGATTTGGAATCTCACATTGTAAAATCTTTGTATTCTTGCTTTGTGACAGCCTGCAGGACTCGAGAAGCGTACGCTGCTTTTATGCCAGGACAGCAGTCTGTTGAGCTCTTGTGCTCCCTGAAATCTAAGGAAACCCTGAATCTGAGACCGTGCACATTCCTAACACTTCACCCACAGCTGTAGATGGGAACAAGCTTCCTTGGGCAGTAGGATGCTCTACCTCCTTGACTGAAAGGTAAGCTGCTTCAATCTTCAGGGTAGAGGCGTATGTGAGAGCAGGCAGCCTGCACTTTCCTTACAGTTCTATTGTCTACAGTGAATATAAGCTCTTTGGCTCTTTGGACCTTATACACTTTTCCTGGAAGAATCTGTTACCTCCTTGGTTGGCCAGGTGTCACTGCCTGTGTTCATTTAATATCTAGGATGGAAATGAAGGTTGCTGTAGTAGACCAGTCTAAGCTGTGTTTTCTGGGCAGCTGAGATTAGGCCAGTKTGCTCTACTTCTTTCACTGGTGGCCAGTGCAAGTTTCTTTTCTGAAATGCTGGCAGGATGCRTCTGGTTGGCCAGTGAAGGCTGATTCCGGTCTGTCTTCAAGTCTCACATGGTAAGGTAGAAATTACAGACCTTATGGTGCAAAGGAAGGCTRAATGTAGAGTAGTTCTTAAAGTTGGTTTATGTAGGCTAGATGATAACAACAGTGAGTTTTCTTATCTGTTAGTACTCATGTAACAGTGAAGTTGATTGAAAGGTGGTTTATCCTTCACTGAAGGTATAAGGGGACATTCACAGATGGAGTCTAAACACGCCTGACACCCTACCACACTGCAGGCTTAGGCAGCTCCAGCGTGTATGCACGCAGTGAGAGAAAGGCAGTTGGACATTTCTTCTGACTCTCAGTCCTAGGTGTTGTAAAAAACTGCTGATAGATATGGTGCMCTTGCTGAGATGCCAAGGTATAGCAGGGATGCAGGATGCATAAAACATCCATTATTTCTTTGCRTCCGTGCCTGTTATTCCAAGACTGTCTGCATCTGTATTTACGCAGTCTCAGGCTCACGTGTTTTTCTATAATTAGTCTAGATTGGTGGAAACATTGCTCCTTTGCTGATTAGAATACAAGTACAGCACAGGACTGTGATAAATGGCTGAAAGCATCAAGCTTCCTCCGTCTCTGAACTGCTGCTAGTTGGTAACCTGTACTTTTGATAAAGAAAAATAAAATCACTTAAAACTTTTCTGGAAATAACACACATTTTTCATCAGTTGACAGACTTCTCTGTTAAATGTGAACATTCCTTTATCAGCTTGGTGTGCAGCGATAGCAGTAATGCAGTCCTTTMATATACGTACTGCTAGAGGAGACAAAGGAGTAAGACAGCCTTGGTCTCTCAGTGGATACCTGGTGCTGTTTGGTGGTGTTCTTATGTAAGGTATGGCAGGAACCACGCTAGTTTTAGTGTTCTCTTCTGTTCTTTAGTGTCTTCGTGCAGCTAGTGATATGCATGCTGTTACTTTTGTGTTGTGATGACTCATCACACATCCCTGGGTAATTTTTGATACATGAGCAACATTCAGATAGAAAGAACCATATGGTCATCATTAAAATGTAAAATACTTAGTATATGCATGAAGTTAAAGATTTGTCTGAAACTTACGTTACTTGAAATATGCATATTATGGTTTTTGAAACATAAATTATTGTTCCTTTGTCTGGAAAACTGAGCCTGAGTTATTCAAAGTCATGTGGTTGCTGATAGCTGGCTATTAGTGTAATTTCATTGAAGTGAATTAATTGCATTGGTGCTTCATCTTGGTGGAAAATAAGGAGATCTGTGTGGGCTGGGAAAACACCGCCGGGGCTTTGATGGTGAGATGGGTTATTGATGGATCAATATTCATACAGAAACTTCCATAGAGGGAGAAGGCCTAAATGAGATTACTCTCCATTTTTGTTCTCCCATGACTTTTCAACTTAGAATTTCTCTTATTGCATGAAGGTGTTTGCAGTTTGCAGTAATACGTCTGCAGCTCTCCTCCGTCTGACCTTTGTCTCTGTACCACCCACTGATTTTTGCTTAAAGGGTAAATAAGGTTCAAGCATCAGGCTGGGAAATTTGCCCAAGAATTGTCTCAAGCACTCAGACAACATATAGGAGAGCTAAGGAGAGCAAGCCTGAAAATATTTTCCCATCTTATCGAAATGTCCACTTTTGAATATTCGTCACCATCTCTTCTTTCCCCTCTACACCCCAGCATAGTCAGATGGAACTGGAGACTTTCAGTTTTTTTTCTGGATTGTTTCTCATGGAAGAGAAAGGCTAATTCTGAACAGTTGAGAGCCTCCTGTGGCCGCCCCAGCAACCTGCTGGCTGCTCTGCTCTTGTGTTCTTGCTTTTAGCAGAAATTCCACCCTGGACCTGAGAAACGGCTTTTAGTGAAAGTTTTGTCAAACTGTTTCAGTGAAAGTTGCAAAGAAAAGTTTCAGTTTCAGTAAATTATTATTTTCCAATGGAAAAAACATTTCACTGAAAAATTCCCAGACAGTCTGCTTCTGAGTTTACCCTGTATATCATCTGTTTTTTTTTTTGAAATTCTTACTAAGTTGCTGAACATTCATGCTTGAGGAAGACTGGTATTAATGCCAGCTCTTGGTTAATCATCAGTGAATCCAGGTGAGGTACTTGCCTGTGTGTGCTGAGTGCCACGGCCAGCAGCCTGAGGTGGCCTAGGCGCTGCGGGCACCGGCCCTGGCTGGGGTCTCACAGCTAGTGATCATCCTCCTGGCTGGCTTGAAAGAATAAGGAAACAAACAAACCAACCTAAGGAAAAAAACAGTCTTTCTCCTGTTGTAAGATGGCACTGTGGGTGCCATCTTTTTAATGTGAGTTATTTCAGAAGTGTGATTTGAAGAGCAATACCCTAGGTATAGATGCTTAGCTAAGACATCAGTGAAGGTTTGGGACTGAGCGATTAGAAAGGGTGGAGGACAGGGAAAGAAACAGGAATTTCTGAAGCTAGTTTCAGCAAGCAAAACATTATTTCATGTGTTTATCTGAAAATATTCCTGTAAAAGTAAGGGATGAAAAGTAACACTAGAGTTCCTGTTAGGAGGTGGAGTGCAGCAGCCATCTACCAGGACATAGCACACCTGAAGAGACCAGAAATCAACACCAAAATGTTGCCTCCATGGAGAAGGAGGCAGCAAGCTGGTAAGGAACAATAGTAGTTTTTATCCACAAGTGATAGGTTGGTACTGCAGAAAGGGGACCCAGCTCGCAGGCCAGGAGAGCAGCGTGGGGTGCGTGGGGAGCGTGGCCGTGGGGAGCGCCTGGGGGACGGGCTTGGTGCCCAAGGGAGGAGCGTGGGGTCTCCCCACCTTCCTGCCAGCTCCCCCGGGCGGCTGCTGCAGGGAGACTCTGCTAGAAGCAAGGAAGGAGAGTGTAACTCTCCCAGAAATAACCAAGAGACAGTGAGGTTTTCTCTGCTTACTCCATGGTTTTTATGCATTTTTATTTTAAGGGCTGGAAGGGATATTTCTCCTACAGGGTGGCACTGATGTGTTTGAACTTTCACCAGTAGATTTCAAAATATGAATGGCTTTTGCCTTTTTATGATTACTGACTGGACTGTATTTGCTGAGATTCTAGCAGCAGTTCTGATTTTCTTCTAACTGATCTGCCATCCTTTCAGATAACAGTTCAGATGTACCTGCTTTACTTTCTGCCTGAATTTAAGAATTACTCAGTGCATGTTATTTGAGCAGGGTGTCTCATTCCTTTGTCAAAACATCAGTAAGATGCTGCGTGAGCTACTAGGAGATTGGTAAATGCTTTGCGTCATGCCAAAGACCTCATACACGTCTAGCAAAGCCATTGGATCAGATTTGACATGCTTCTGATACAGAGTTCGTATACATCTTTGCAAAAGCTGTTGAACTACTTGCATTATTAACCTGTTTATTAAGTAAAGCATTATACTACTGAGGAGGAGGTAAATAATTCATGAGGCTCTCAAGCATGATGATAGTAGGACTTACAAAAATGTGATACGTAGAAGTTCTTTTCTAATAGTTGGCTTTGTCCCTGTTTTTAACATATTGCAGTTAGTTTTCTCTGTGCAGACGTTATCCTCTTAATCACAGAGAATTCTCTTCAGGACTGATCAGATGTTACCGCATTTAGACCATTGTCAGTTAAATGTTGGAGTTTCTTCCTAAGCAAGAGGTTGTTGAACTCTAAAATTGTGTTTCTTTTCAGTTGAAAAAATCATAATACAATGAACAATTTTGTAATTTTGATCATGAAGCCTTTTTCAGAAATGGGGGTGTTATAGGTTTTGTTTTTGTTCTTTTTAAGCTTCGGAGGGGTGGAATGTTTCTCAGTTGTTTGCTGCCCTCTTGTGCCGTGATTTGGTCTTTCCATCAATTATTTTGCCATCTGTAAATCTTGCTACCCAATTTGGTGTGTCAACCTGACACACTTGTCCGTATTTCCCTCTTGTGCAGACACTGTGCTCCATTTGCTCCTCTTCTAATGCAAACCTATTCTGCTGCGATGCAGCTGAAAATGCCTTAGCAGTGATTTATCCACAGGTTTCCCGTTGTCTGCTGGGGTGTTGAACTGAGGGAGCTGATGCTGGTGCAGAAGAGGTTGTTGTCCATATGTGGAAGCTGCCTGCTCTCCACTGCTGCAGACCTTGTGCTTAACTGGTTTGGTGTGGGCAGGTGCCCTGGTGACAGAGGAGGTTTGTGGCTCCTCAGTTGCATCGTGTAGGGGGTGAGCGTGGGGAATAGGCTTGCGGTGACCGTAGCTGTGGAGGAAATGGGCTTCCCAGTCTGGCTGCTGGTGAAACCAGTGTTTATAGGTTGTGCCAGTGACTTCTGTCTGGTGCTGTATGAAGAATTCCAGGCAAGGTTTCTGGACACAGACTTGACCAAGGGCCTAAAGGCAGGGTATGAAAAATATCTGGTATCTATATTGCTGTACAAGCTGGAATCTGCCTTGTAAACCCTTCATCCTGTACGAGGTACCCCTGCCACTTGGATACTGGCAGAAGAGGTGTGGAAGATGATGCTGAGCTGATGGTGCTCCATAATACATAAATAAGTGTAAATGTGGGAGGCAAATATGAGTTTCATTTTAGATCAGAGGGAAAAAGAGAGTTCTGTGAGAAATAAGCAAATTCTCCTCGAGAGTCATGGCTCTGTCTGGGGTTTTCAGGATCCCTGAAGCCTAGGAAATGGGAACTTCTTAGCAATAATATTTCAGTTGCTTTTGTTCTAGATCTTTTAAGCATAACAATCTTAGAGCAGTAACACGGAAGGGTATTAGGAATGTCTACAGCAGTGTAAATAGAAAAAGTGAAAACAAAATGGGAAGCAAAGGATTTAGTTATTAACCATGCAGTGTACCTCAAAGAATCCTGTCCTGCAAATGATTTTTTTTTTTTTCCCCCCTTACTAAGAACCATTTTGAATTTCTATATAGTTATCAATAGATGGCAGTGCAGCAATTCAAATCATTAGTTTGGGCAAAGAAGATGTGTGAGTAGGAAGAGCTGGCTTTCAACTTGCCTCTTTTTCCAGCCAGAATTCGTCTGTCCTAGTGAAAAGCAGGAACGCAGTAGGACAGCCTTTGCTGCCGCAGGTGTTGGGACAGTACACAGGGGAAGAGGGAGGAAGAGCATGGAAAACTTGTACGATAGGAACGTTGTATTTGACCTGTACCAGTTGTGAGGCAGTGCAGCACGCGGCACGTGCAGCCGCATCGGCGCACAGAGCTCTGGGTCAGTGTGGGCATAAGCGTGCCGAGACTTCTCAGCAGCCCTGTGGGTTTGAGTTATTCTCGTGTTAGCGGAGTTGTCCTTGGTTTGGCGAGCTCTGTGTTGTGCTCTGTTGCCCCTGCAGATATCCATGCAATACATAGTGTATCTGTTKTGCTGCAGCAGATACATGGGAATATCCCAGCAGCTGAGAGCCCCGTGTTGAAGCTTGTGGGAGATGGATCCACCTCAGCTTGTCTGACATCCATAGTGTTGTCATTGGTGTTGCAAGAGTGTGTTTGCAYGGTGCTCTGTCCTGGTGCCTGGCCACACCACTTCTAGGTCTGTCCCTTGGTTGCCTGCAGTGTGCTATCAAGGTACTTGTTCACATGCTGATAGTTGCAGACAGAAGAAAGGCTGTTGGATCATCCCCTAGTCATACCTTCAAAATCATAATCATAAATATTTGCATTTTTTTCTGATTTGCTAAGACTTTAGCAGCACAGAACTGATATATCCGAATATATGCTGTATTTTCTAATGTRTCTGTAGGTGGAATTCTGGGGAGAGATGAAAGTATGACATAAAAGCAGTGTATGTGTATTTTGTGAAGGGTATGTATGTGTATTTAGTACATATGTGCTTGGAACAATGGGTCAGCTGCAGAATGTTTTCCAGGCACTTAGACTGACACCTAAATCTTGGATAGTTTGATAGCAGGCAGAGCAGGGCAGCCTGCCTGTCTTCTAGACCAAAAACCATAGCAGTCATGTCCTGTGTGCTGCCTCTGCCCTAGGCGTTGGATCAACTTATGCATGAAGTGTCATGGGCTTATGATGTTTTCTTTTCTTTAATTTTAATCTGCTTTCTAAGGAAGCAGATCCAAAGAAATATAGGAGATATTTGAAGACAGGAAAAATGTTGCAAGCAGATACTATTTGAGTGCATGTTATTGAAACAGGTGAAAAAGGAGGTTATTGAAGTTACTGTGTTCTTCAGTAATCTATAGTGTTGGTCATTGAAGAACAGTGGTCATTGTGTTCATTGAGAGTTTCTATGTGCTGTTTTCAAAGAGTAGAAAGGGTTAAAAAGTTGGAGTTTTTTTTAAGTAAAGAAAAAGCATATTGTCTATAAAGTGTTTAATATCACAGGCTTATAAATAATTTATACCACATACGTTCCATTCACAGAAATGAAATAAATAATTAAATTAAAATAGTTGATTATAAAAATAATCTCAGGAAATGTAAATCTTACAGAATTATATATATATCATGCTAAAACGCATACTGAAGTGCCTGCAGAGGACACTTATGACCAAAATCATAAATATATTGTTAAACCTCCCTGGGAAGTAATGAGCTTTTATGGCTTACTCTATGTACTCATCAGACAGCTAAAGAATCATACATTTGTTTCTGCAAAGAGTGCATTTAGTACAAGAAAAGATACGTCAAGATGGTGTGCACGTTTGGAAACATCGTTAATCGGTCCTTTGCAGATCCCAGCTTCCTCCTGGGATATCTTCATTTTTCGCCAGAGAATATTGCTGAAGAACAAGGTGATGTCCTCTTGAAGACTGATCTGTTCTTCACTGATTTTCTGCTCCTCGTTTAGGAGGCAAATAATACACTCTTGAAAATGCACTCAGTTTTTCATTACTCTGATGATAAGGTTGCACATAATAAAAACTCATTCTATAATTTCATTGACCCTGTCTCCAGAAATCTCAGTTTTGATATTTTAGTTGCTGTTTTGTTGTATGTTCAGTGGCTTTAGAGGTGAGAATTTTTCCAATGAAAAGTAAGCCTTGATGAGTAAAGCACAGAAAAAAATAAATAAAATACACTATAGGAGATGAGTAAAGCTACACAATCTGACAAAAACTTAAATTCATAAATAAAATCTGCAACTAGCCATTGAAAGGAATCTAGTAAGCTAGTAAGCTGAAGGAAGAAATTTGAGAACTCTGTGAAAAAGGTAATACGAGGCCTCAGGATCATGTTAAGTGAACATGTATTGTAGGAAAATTACCACGCTGTCTAAGAGTTCCCAAAAGGGACCTGTCAACTAAAATGAGTTGTCATAATTTAGTAATAATTTTTACCTGGCACCACTGTGTTAGATATGAATATTTTTTTTTTCTCCAAGACCTCAGAACAGGTAAGCTTCTAAGTTACATTTGTTGTAATTTCCTACTGTTTCTGTGAATTGTAACTGTAGGTTGCATGAATTAAGCTGTTCTTAGGTATTGGAAATTAGTCTGTAAAACAACCTCAATTTACAGATGAGTGTATAAACATTAAAAAGCCCCGACCCTTTGGCATTACACTTGGTATGATAAGACCCTTAGTTTAATCAAACAGTGGAGCAAATCACTCCAAAGAAAAATAGCTACATTGCTTATTACACTACATGATATCTCATGTAAGAAAATCAAATGGTTTCAGTGTACACAGGAGTCARTAGGTAGCTTATGGCATTCCTGTAGGAATTTGCTTTTCTGCCAGAAAATTTCTCTGCTAGGCACAAAGCTTCCTTCTCAGTGGCTTCTAATGATGACTTCTAAATACTGAATGTACCAATGCCCTCTTTGGACAGGGCATGTAATCACGTTTCAATACCACTTCACCTGTGAAGGATTTTTATCAGACTTTTTTAGACTTTTGATTTGAATAAACAGAATGGATGACTGGAAAAGACATTTACAAATTAATATGCTGTATGCTTTGTTCAAAAACAGAGTTCTTTCCCCCAAACTGTGCACAAGTGAAGGTCCAATGGAAATGAATTATTTGGTGGTCTTCTAGGACTCTGCAAAAGCAGCACTTCATGATGAATAAATTCAGTATTTTTAACCTGAGATACAAGATAGATTAATACTCTGGGGAGCAACAATTTCAAAATTAAAAAAAAAAAAATCAAATCAAGATGATCATCAGCCAGAAACGGGGATGATCCAAGCACTGCCCTGAGGATCTTCATTGCTGCTCTGATGCAGTATTTTGTAATAGCTCCCGCTTGCTGTATGGAGGTAATTAAGCTTATTTCCATCATAATACTAGATGTACAGTATCATCGCAAGCAGAATATGGTGATAAATAAGTAAGCTGCTAAAAGCTACAATACAGGGTTTTATTTTAAAAAAAAAAAAAAAAAAAAAAAAGCTTCAGTGCTATCTCTAGCCAAGCTTCCACAGAAATGGCTTTCAGAATTCAGAACTGTACGGTGAAGCTTCACGTAACAGAAAATTGACAGCAAAGGGAAAAATGCAGTTAAAACTTAGAATATAAAAATTAATTGAAAGTAAGAAGATGAAATAGTGTTATGGAATAAGAATATGAAAAAAGAAGTCTTCTAACAAACCACTGTCATTTTGAGCTGCTTTGTTCTGAATAATCAGCTCCTGTGTTGGTTGGACCTTTTGCAGGGGCCAGTCTTAGCAARTGTCCCTGCTGTATCTGTGATGTTAAATTGGAGGAATCTAAGATGGAAATTCCTCTCCTGAAGCACTTTCCTTTCCTACAGAAGGAGTTTAGATGCCGCTTGTAGCTTTTGGGTTATGATATTTTCCCTATTGAAGCCCAAGACAAATCCTGTTGACTTCAACATGGAAGCAGATCAGACCCGTACCATAGAACATAACTTGTAAATGTTTTTCCAGTATTTTTGTTTTTAGAAGGAAGATGATACAGTCTTTATACAATATAAATATTCAAAGCTGCATTTTTAAGAAACTTAAATGCAGGATATTTATCCATGGTTGAGTAAGAGACAGTCTGAGAAATTATAAATAAAATGGTGTGTGTGGTAATATTGTAGCTAGAGAAGTTGATCCAGATAGAACTTTTCAGGCTTCAAAGTTCATGTCTGTTTCTCAGTTTCACCTGAGATCAGAGCAGAAATGCTACAACWGTAGCCATTCTCACATACTTCTAATTAGCAGAAGGTGATAGCTAGGTCTCATAAGAGAAACTATTTTTGTGAAATTACATTTTAATTTTCATACTATAGTGAGGCTCAGGTGTTTCCTGAAACCTTCTGTTATAAATAGCCATTCATCTGAGCCTCCTTCATGTTTTGGGGAGAACCTTTCACTTACCACACACACAGCATAGCACAGTCATTTAAAAATAGAAGTATTTTAAATTGCTTTCTTAAATAACATAGTGTCTGCTTTAAATAATGGGTTTTCCATAGTCTTCAGCTCCAGCGTGTGTTTAATTCTTGAATAGCTGTGAAAACAACACAATGTTAGAAATAACAAAAATAAGGGCAACTAATTTGGTTTTGCAACATGTCAAAAACGRCCATGAGAAATGAACTCTACCTGTTTCATCAGTTTTGCAAAGCCCTTCAGAAAGTCTTTGGGGCTTTTTTTCTCGTAAGATTCACATGAAGACTCACAGGGCTGAAAAATGAGGAAAATCGTGTCACTTCTAAAAGCACAGCACAATCATGGCTAATGCTTTGAGACTTGCTACTGCAGCAGCAAGAGGGCTGCAGTCAAAGCCTTTTACAAATGGAAGAGTATGAGGCTCAGGCAATTCAGGCAGGCAAAGAAAATAGTAACTGCACCTTGGATTCACGTTTTTTCTCCGATTCAGAGAGCTGGGACTGCTGGAGCTCATCTGGTCTAACCCCCTGCTCCAGTGGAGTCACGTAGAGCCCCTTGCCCAGGACCCTTGGAGTGTCTCCAAGGCTGGAGCCTCCACAGCCTGGGCCAGTGCCCTGTCACACTGTCACTGCCTAAGGGTAAGTAATTCATGGTGCTGGTTCACGGTCAGCTTGTTGCCCACCAGGACCCAAGGTCATTTTCTGCCGAGCTGCTTTCTAGCAGGTTGGCGCCCAGCCTGCACTGGTGCTTTTTACTCATGTTTTACTGATCTTTCTTTTGCTTTTTTGTAATGCTGGTACTTTTTACTGCTGTTTTATTGATGTTGTTTTGTACCAGCAGCATCTTGGAGTAATCCCTAGCCCCTTTTCTTGAATGTCGGGCATTTGTTGTTACAAAGTACATGCACACGATTGATTAATAGGGTCAGACTGAATGTCTTTCTGAAATTCTGAAATGCAGAGAAAAAGAATGGTTGTCTTACTTCCCTAAGGTAGAAAAACTAACCCTTTTTCATTAGAATTTTGGTTTCTAGGACTCTACCATTGTAGGTGATGTCTGCTACAGAAAATAAAGAGTAATGATCAGGCTCATAAGCATTGCCAGGAAGTCCTACCGTGTCAGAGCTTCTCAGGAGGGGGCTTCTCAAGATCTTGACTTGTTTGAAAAATGCAGAATTTTCCTGGCTGATCTTTGGCTGTAATTTCCAAGTTTCATTCTGGAAGCAGGTCATAGCTGTGAACAGGCATCCATCCTAGAGCAGGAGCAGCAAGAAGGCACTAAGTTATGGCTGAGCACTTYTAATATTTCAGCCCTTTTGTACATGTGTTTTGCGTAATGCTCAGTGCACAGAATTCAATATGCAAGATACTCCTTGAGAAGAACGAGCCTATTTTTAGTTAGTTTTGCATATGAGCAAGGTTTTTAACCTTTTCTAGAATTTTGTCGTGGTAGTTGGTTAGGTATCTCCTCACAAAAATAAGTAAACTCTCCCTTCAGATATTAAACATTGCAAAAATTAGAACGAAACACTATTTAAGACCRGATCATGTTACATTTAGTAGATTTTTGACCAGCACAGGCATAAGTATTTTCTTTTTTAAAAGAGGAAGAATATCATCCTGGCCCTTTCCTCAATGCTTCATGTGGGAATATACTTTTTAAAAAGTTCTTTGTGCTGTTTCTAATGTCATCTACTTAATAATACTTGGAATACATTTAAACTGTTCACCAAATGCTATTTAAATGTCCTTATGCAATAAGAGGGGAAGTGGAGGTGCTGAAGTTRGTTGCCTTGCTAAAGGAAAAAAGAGGGAGTTAGGGTGAGAAGTAAGCAAAGAACCAGGCTTGTAGCTTAAATTGTCTTACGGTGATTGAAATTGAGTTGCACCTTAGATCTTAGTAAAGGCCAGCAAGCACCRTCTCTATCTAAGTAGAAAAAGAAGTTATGCTGTATTCTAGAGATGCAATTTTTCTGTTTCTGTTGCTTATCTAGMATAAAAGCAACCTGTTTAGTTTTTTCCCTTTATGCTGCAGTCAGCTACTAATTTCAACAATGCTAACAGAAAATCTTCCAGGGGTGCAGACTCTGGTTTGCTGGGCAGCGGCGGAAAACAGCACCAAGGCTTAGCCTGTAGTCAGCAGAGAACAAAGAGCGCAGTTTACTGAGCCCAATTTCTAACTCGCTTTCCGTTTTCCAGAGAAACATTTAGAAATGCTGATTGTGCACCTTAGCAAGGCCCTCAAGCCATCATCGTGTTTTGCATATTAACTGCTGCCAGAGCCGGATCTCTTCCAGCTTGTTAGATGTCACTGCAGTTTGCTGCTTTCGCAGGGAGAACGCAAAATCCTTTGGGTTGCTTATAGCCTGTTTTAGTAGCAGCCTTTTATATTGGTCAGATGCAACATTTTATTTTCCTTAAAAACCACACATTTATGTTTGTTTCAAGCTTCTTACCGTAACCAGTCTTGCTTACTGGAAAGAAAGCATTCGTTTTTAAGAGATCATTTTTCCAGCTGAAACTGAAAACATTTTCTGCCTCATCCGTGAAGAGCTGAGAAACCAGCATTTCTCATATGTGCTTTTTTTTTTTTTTTCTCCTCCTTGCTGAGTTAACTGTKAGGCTCAGAGCAGGCCAACAGCCCCAGGACCACAAGGAGTAGTGAGTCTTGACAAACTAAATGAACAGACATTGAAGAACCTGCGCCGCTAGTGATGCGTGTGAGTGACCGGGCAGGCATGTAGAATTGCCCTGCCAAAACCACTCAGCATCAGTTTGAAGCAACTGTGCAGGTTCCCCTGGAAAGCCCTCACTTCCTGACTCGGTGAGCAGCGGGGCCAGATGCTGCTCTGACGTAAGTGAGCGCCGTGACATTGGCTTCCACTGCCCTCTCTCGTCACCCGCAGCRGAGTGAACTTGCTCTCATTTCAGTCTTAGCTGCTTTCACCATCAGCATGTTTTCTCTGACTCCATGTGCTCTCATCCCTCAAACGACTTCTCACTGCTTTATATATTCATGTGTATTTCCGAGCTGAGCATGCAGAGAAATAGCATGGCACTGAGTTGGAGCTGGCGCTCCAGTCCACTCACAGGAAGCTCCGAGGAAGTCAAAATCAGTAGTGAGAAACCACTGCATTTTGGACCTTATAGAAAGAAGTTTTCCATCCACAAATTCAAGGCCACATTCACATTTGGAGCAACCAYGTGAACATTTAAGCAATATCATGATGTTTCGAAGCAGATATATGAAAGACGTCTATTAAATCCAGTTTTGTATGTTATTAGTGTCATTGCACTTCATCATGGTGTGTGCAACTTTGCCCCATTGTAATTCATAGGTAAGTATTCGAGCAATTCAGTAAATATAAGGATGAATTGCTTGTTATGTTACAATGAAATGCTTGCTATGCTGTAACCCAGTAATGTAGTTGCTGGTACTGATTATTGGTAGCACATGGTAGTGTTAAAAACATTTCCAAAGGTTGAACTCCTGTCGAATTTAGAACCTTCCAGTAAATGAATTCCTTAGCTCCTCTTGTTGYTGAGAGAGGCATTCAGCACCTCCAAGCATGAGACTATGAAGCMCTAAGCTGCWCGCAAACTGCTTTCTTCCTTCCTGAGGTGACCATATTTTTTTTAAAGGCTCTGATTAAGTGATTACTCACTAGTTGTATTTGCTTTCTTTCGGAGCTGGTGGCAGACATTGCAGTAAAATGACTGCTAATCATCTGATTCTTTTCACTTTGACAGAAGAAGTTGGAAAGAGCGTTAAGGACAAAAAACTAGCAGTTAGCAAGGGTGCATCAAGTTCTTGYACATGTTTCTAGCAATGAGGTGGAATAGATCTCTTTTGGTCATGCTTGTATGTTTTCAGCAAGTTAAAAAAAAAAAAAAAATGCACCTAACGGTAAAGCCTAGGAAGAGACTAACAAAAGCTGTGCCAAACCTGGTGAGTTTTTTTCCTTTCTTTTTATTATTTTGCAAGATAGTTTATGGTACTGAGTGAATAGCTTTACACTTGCTGTATTTCTCAAAAAAAACTATACGTAATGACTGTTTTTATTTGTAAGTCAAAAGTCTGTGCTTTCTGAAACAGCTCTCAGGGCTCAAAGCTCGTTATTACGATTAATTTAAGATGACAGAAAAAGTGTTACATTACATGAGTCATGACTAACCCTAGACCTTTGTACCGTATTAAGGAATATCAAAGGGATGCAGAAAAAGAGAATCATCCAAGATGTTAAGATCTTTGTTTGTTTTTAGCACTTGRCTTTCCTTTAAGTCTGGCATGCATAAGCTTTCTGCGACTCTACCATAGCTTCTTAGGTACAGTAAGTTCCAGGCTTAGGGTGACACATAATACCAACATTAAATGAGATTTTAAATAAATAACCATGTAGTATATCTATAAATATCTAAATAAAAATCTATGTGCAAAGATGATTTGTGTTATTGTAACTAGCTGCTATGCAAAGAGAGATACAGCGTGCGAGCAGAATGCAGCTTTATCTTCTTAGTTTATCTATTAGTGCAGCGAGCAGCCTTGCAGAAACCAGAGTGACTCCGAATGAGAGGAAGCGCTCTCTGATACGGCCTTGCTGTCCTGCTGTGGGCACTGAGCTGTAGAGGGGAGCGCAAGGGGCTCCCCGTGGCCATTGCAGGATTATTCCTGCTCCTCTTCCCAAATCCCGGAAAGCTTTGCTGCCCCTGYAGCTCTCTCATGAAACGCAATTACTAGCTGTCTTTCTCAAGTGAAGGTACTAGATATAAATGCGGAGTCTGTGCGTGTGTCAGCCTACATGCACCATAGTAAAATAGGAGTTAATATAAATGCTATTCTGACATGGAAAATCCAGTAAAAAAGAAGGCCCCTATTTTTTCTTTTTTTCAGTCTAGCTTGTTGCATTAGAAGTACTAGATCACAGATATGGAAAGGAAGGCATTTGTTGTTTGTCAATAAAATAAACTAATATGAAATAAATTTGATATGATTAGAAGAAAATGTTCAAGTCATCTCTCTCACCTCAGGATTTTCGGGTGTATGCAGCCGTTCAGCATCCTGCAATAGAACAGTTAGAATATTAGCATTTGCAGATGATGATGTCCCTCACAAGATGTATTCTGAGCAATATATAATTCTTGAAAATAATTTAAACTATTATGAAAGATTGTTTGCTTACCTCATTTTTCACTGCAATTTCTAATCGCTCAATAGTTTTTATAATCTGCCTGTATTTTAATTTTTGTGGAGTTGCAGTCAGCAGCATACTGGAAGAGAAGAAGAGCATGCAGAAAATGATCCTCCTCTCCATACTGATGAGTTCTGTTTTCAAATGTGTCAGGAGCAAAGTTACACTATCCAAGATGAGCACTTCAGTCAGAACTGTTCTCAGGTATGGTACGTACCTACCTATTTATTGCTCCTTGCTGGAGATGTAAAACCCACCCATTTCAGTTTGGAAAGCTTTGTAGAATGGATTAATGAGTAACCCTTTTTTCTTTTCCACTGGCTAGGTGTATGTATGTGAGCTTGTGCGTAGGGGGGCAGGGATTGATGGAGTGAATGAAAATCTGCCCCATCTGCACATTGGGCAGGAAAAAGAGAGAAAAGGGTGAATTCCCATTTTCACTTTGAGTCAAAAAATCAACATAGTAAAAAGTAGATACTTAGAAACTATAGACCCAGGTAAACAGAGATTCTACCTTTTTTTTTTTGGTCTCCTGTTTCTTACAGCATCTTACCTCTCTAATGTAATTGAAGACTTTCTGTAGCAGTGCTGCAGCAGTATAGAGAACTTCTTTTCAGAATTTTTAAAAWATGTATTATCCTACTTTATATCTTTAAAGGACCTTTGCTAGTCCCCCAGTGGAGAAATGACCTGCCGCTTTTGCATTCATGGCTTGGTTTCTGTGGCCATTGGGAGCAAAAACACATTTTAGTACTTAAGCCAGGTGAAGTTTATTCTGTGAACTTTCAAAAGTATGCCAGGGGTTTTAACAGCACCTTAGAGGCTGTGTCCTCTGAGCTCAGTGGACCAGAGGTGGAGGCCCCTGCCTTTGTGCAGGCGGCAGCGCTGGGGGTTTGGGAGTAGCGTGTTACTGAAAGGAATTTTCTCCAAAAAATGCTAGTGAGGAATGCTGCTTCACAGAGTCTTCCATGGCTGTCTGCCTTCTAAGTGACTACCACTAAATGTAAAGATATTTGAAGGTATCGTTCTCAAACTGATTTCTTTTTTTCCTATATTAGTTGCATCCAGCCTAAGTCCAATTTCTGTTACCTGCAGTGAGATTCACCAGCCTCAGAGAGGTTCTGTGGCAACACTAAAATTTTATCAAAAAAAGAAAAAAAAAAAAAAAAGGAAAAAGGCTTGTCAGGCTTTATAATGAAATTACTATTATGTATTGTTGATGACTGAACAGGAATCAGCTCTGTGGTTGCATTGTTAAATGGTTGCTCTAAAGAGCAATTAAGGTCACTTGGAAACCTTACCTGTGCCAAATAAAAAGGTGCTTGGGTGTATTTCAGTTTACATCCTTGCCTTTAGAGGTATAAAGAGTCTTTACTATGTAGATTTTATAAAACTGAACTTCAGTTTGGTGTCTTCTTTGTCCAGAACAACAACCTGTACAATAAGCTACCGTGTAAAATGCCCGTGTGTGTGTATGTGTGAGCAGACCTGGGCAGACGCACTTCCAGGTGCTTTTGATGGTTCATTTCAAAATCAGCATCTAAGCTGGTGCGGCAGCTCTATCTGGCATCTTCGAGTGTGTTTCTTTTCTGTGTATGATTATTCAGGGTGCACTGAAYAATCACTCAGCCCTTTTTAACCTTTTGGAAACTGGTTAGTTTAAAAGACAAAATTTTATGTATGCCTGTGTGTCTGCACAGATGCCCTGCTGTATGCACACACACAAAATCTCTCCCAGTAAAAGGGATTGTCACACCTGGTAGAGCAGAAGTCCTGAAAAATGATGGCAGAAATAAGAGAAACAGAAGAATATTTAAAAAAAAAAAAAAAAAAAAAAAACCTTAATTTCTTGAAAGAAAAAACAATATGGTCATTTTTCTTTTCTTTTGGTGGATGGGTTTTGAAATCATTTTAAATGAGCATTATGCTGTGATGCAGGCAGCAAGCTGCTAGAGGAGGATTTGTTGTTGAATCTTAGTAGATTTTATTTGGAATTTATCTTATTTTATAGCTAAGATTCCTTAATGAATGTTAACAGTGGTAGAGAATATTTTGTTTCAGAAACTGTGTGGTGTCCTGGGCCTGTTTTTGTCTCCTCTTCCTTCCCTAGCTCTTCCTTTCATGTGAAGTTTTGCAGAAATTGGTTTGTCACCTGTTGTTCAACACCTCTTTGGAGGTGTTAGGAGATGGAGAGATCACTTATGATAGCATTCTTTACATGAAGGTGACACTTAACTCTGCTTCTCTTTACCTTTGTTTCCTTGGYACTCTGAGTAGTGGTTGGGTTTGATAAGCATTGGCTTCTTAACCCGGTTTTGGATTACACCGTTGGAAGTGGCGACAGTTTGAGTGCAGGCAGCTGTTGCTGTTGGCTTCTGCCTTGTGCTGTCACGATGTCAGCTTGGAGCTCCTTTTGCTGAGCTCCTTCATGCTCGGCTTGTGTAGGCAGTTGCTTTCATTCACCTTTATCTGTTTAATAGGGTGGAAGCTTTTCCACTTGGGCGTGCAGCATATCCCTCTGGTAAGTATGTCCTGGTTGGGTGGTTGGCAGTTGCTCTTCCAAAGATGCTGGTCTGGGGACACTGATGGCTGGGCTGTCGCTTTTGGTGTTGTAGTGTTGCTGCCCTTCATCTTAGGGCACCCTTCCCACCCGCCGCATGCTTTATTTGATGAGCCGGTGGAGAGCAGCCCGCCCTGCGTGGCACTGAGCTGGGCAGCGAGCCCCTCTGCAAGCACCCAGTCCCTTCTGCTCGGCTCAGCCCCAGCCCTGCTTCCTCGGCCAGCGTGGTGCGCGTGTAATACTCAGGGTGAGGTCCTCGTTGCTCCTTATGCAGCCACTTGAATGTTTCATTGCATCAGCTAGGAACACCCTGCCTGTTACAGCCAGAGGCTGCGCTCGTCTTTGTCCTTCGTGCTTTGCTGGACTAGAATTCACATGTCTGCGTTGTGTATGTTGACGTGTCTCAGGCATTTCCAGATAGTGGTCCTGGCCTGTAGAGCACCGTGGCAGAGTCACACCTGCAAAGCCAACTATGGCACTTTTCATCTTACATTTTTTCCTAAGCTTTTAATAGTTATAGGTCTAATAACGCAGTAGTTGGGTTCTAAAACTATGCAATCTCTRGGGGTACCATCTGATTAGTAAAACAGAAAAATAATCACATCTCAGCACGTTACTAACCTGGGGGTCCTGAGATCCTGATGCTTTAGGAAGGAAAGAAATYATCATGGCAAACAGAGGCAACTTTAAATTCTCTGAACTAAGCTCAAGCATGATGTGCACAGTTTAAAATAAGTTAAAATAAGATATATGGTGGAGAGATGTGTCAATCTGAGGTATTCCAAAGTTATGACATCTTATACTAGTTATTAAGTTGAGGAATTAGAATGGGAAGCTAAATTAGWCAATGTAGTAGCTGGTGGTTGTGTATCATTTCTATAAAAGAAGTGTTTGCCCTTTCTGTTTTGTATCATAGGATACATGGACACAATAATTGAAGAAATGACAGAGAAAGTGAAAAATAAGGACAAAGAGGAACTTCCTTTATGTCTAGGCAGTGGAGAAAACTCCTTGATATCCCTCTCATCAGATAAGCGTGCGCGACATGCTTTTTGTRTACGTCACTTCTGTCTTGTGGCTTAGGAACATGCTGAGTCAAATAATGACACTCTCTCTCGCGCTGCCGCCCGCCTGGCTGCGGGGCGATGGCTGCAGAATGGAAAGCTGCAGAACCTCCCGTCGCTGGCCCGTGAGGCCAGATCTTCCTCTTTCCTCCTTGCCATAGTGTCACTCAGATGCTCAGTGGCTTCGACCCCAAAAGCCCAATTCCCCCCACCCACATTTTCCTTTACAGTGTGGCTGAATGGAGGCTTTTCCCATAGCTTAGTCATTGCTAYGGCTCAGCCAAAAACGCCTGTAATGTGGAGGGCTGCTTTCAAAGAATTTTTGTGGCCTCATGTGTGTGGAGTTTCATGCGTATACTSTGACTTAAGGAGGTTGTAGGAAAAGCAAGGGGAGAAAAGGGTCTGCAAAGGGAGACCTGTAACAGAGGGCACTTGGGTAGCAGACTTAGGAAGACTRGTCTTTAAAATATTATTGACACTATGTATGTTCATTACATCCTGTCGAGATCTTGTTTTTTCTTACTGTAAGATTTTGCATATTTCTGTTTTCTAACTTGGCTTAAAAAGAGAAAAGCCATCAAAATTAGAGAGAAATCTCTCTCTAATTTGAAACTGTTTACTCCAAAAATCAKAATAAATCCTTGAATGTAACAGCATACAGCAGTATAAAATTATCCAGAGTCTCTGCAGTGTTCCTCCAGAGTTATGTCATAGCCAGTTTCTAATCCATAGTAAAGTGGATATAACATTTACCRAAGGAAAAGGTTCCAGACAGTAGATGAATGAATAAAAAGAATAAGTGAAACAAATCTTATAGGAGACTGTACAGTTCCATCCTGAAAATATTAAAGATAAAAGGGATGCAAGGCAARGAGTTGTATCATAGAAGATTCTTCTTATATCATGTAAGGACAATTGTATTGAKCAAAGACATCAAGATAATTTTAAGTTGCTGACAGAGAGGGGAAAGTATCTAGCAAGTATTCACCTGTTTGGGTTGCAGASTAAAATATTATGTGTCTGTTCACTGTTACTGGCAAGTCAAATTGAAATACCTCTGTATTGTAACCCATCTCTTCCTTGCTTCTAGAGTGTAACAGGACAGAGCAGGAACTCATCTTCCTGTTCAAAAGAATGTCAGGCAACYCCACCATAAAGAGAAATGCAGGGTAGCTTCCATTACCATTTGCCCCACCAGACGAAGCTCGTAAATGAAAAAGTCCCCAAATACCTGTAAAAATATCTTCCATATGTGAGAAACACAACTACATGACACTGCTTGTCCAGTAAATGGCTTTAAGGTACAAGGACAGGCAATTGGAACAAAAGTGATTCCCAGTCCTGAAGCAGGAAAAGGGTCAAATTGGAATCTACTCGTATTTGAAAGCTGAAAGGCATGGGAAAAAAAACCAAGTACTTGATACAGAAAAATGACTGAGCAGATTTCTCCTGACATCAAAGAACTTCTATAAATGTGGAAAGACTCCCCCAGCCCCTACCAGGAGTTGACAGGATGGACTGGGCTGGTACCTAGGTACTGTAGGTGCTGTGGGCATCCCTGCAACTCCCCTCGCCAGAAAGTTCCATCATCATTTGTCTCCTCMACTCAACAAGATGTTAATTCTTCAATTTTGTTCTCCTTTTTTTTTTCTGCCATACTGTTAAGAACGTAAGTGGGGATCACACAGCAGCTGCCTTTTGCTGTGACTAATCCCTCCAACTTTGTTCTGGTTTTTCAGTCTGCTCTCTATTACCAGATCTAAAAATCATCATGTGTTTCTGTTAGTGAACATCGCTGGTGTTTAACATTATTATCGGTGATTCTCAGTTGTAATTAAAGTTGTGATGGAGTGCCACATAACAGACAAAAAAAAGAGGAGATTGAAAGAGACAGATTTGATGAATGGAAAATAGAATCTGCTTTCCAGGGCAGGCCAAATCTTTCTGAATCCATAACAAGTTATTTTATCTGAACTTTGAAAACTATTTCAGCTAGTGAAGATGTCTGAGGAATGTAATGTAAAGCCATTTGCAAATGTTCTTGTATTGCGTCATTTCCTTTGTACCAAGCATTATATTATCATYTTAATTCTCCCCTGTTTAGCAGAAGTGCACAACTGACTAGGTTTTTAAAACAAACATAGAGCAGATTAGTTTCTGCTCCATGCGCTTAATTAAACCCCAAGATGTTTGTGATGCTTAGTTTAATTGGTGTCTTTGGATCTTTTTCAATTAATAATAGCAAAACATACTGACATTTTGTGTCTTTTCAAAGTGCAGAGTCTGAGACAAGTCTGGGCCTGCTACGTAAGACGTATTCAGAAGAATAGTCCTCTTCTGGCCCCATCTTTACATCTTCCCATTAATACTGGAGCTGCCTCCCACTCCGGGGTCGCACAGGGTGGGAGAAGCCCAGCGGGGTCACCGAGTCCAGCCTCCTGCCACTGCTGCGGGCATCCACATCACGTAAGTCCTTTCGCACCTCGTCTGAAAGCGCCTGCCATGGGCCTCATCTTCTCAATCTCTGTGACAGTAACAGCCCTGACCCTTTTCTCTGCCCAAGCTGCTTTCTGGCTTTTCTGGGGGAACTTCAGTGTGATATATTGTGCTACTGATGATCTTTCCCAGTGACTAAAGGCTGGCCAGCTGCTGAAGGCGAGACAGCAGCTGTCAGGAAGTCAACTATGTTGTCCTCAGCTGCACAAGTGACCTCTGAAAGCCATGCCTGTTTCCTGGTGATGCCCCTACGAGATAGTATGGCCTAAGGCGTAAAAGACAGTGAGGGGTAGYCCTGAAAACCAACAGTAAAGGTCACGTCCGTTCAAAACACTCCAAAAGAAAAGCCAAAAGACACATACACACGTCGGATACTGGATGGAGGGATGACTTAAATACAAAATGCTGCCTTTGCTTCGCTCGCTAGCATTAATGAGCAGAAGTAGCAAGATTTGGAAGAAAGTCTGTTYTCCGTGTGGATGTCAGCAGTGTGAAACAAACACAAAGCAGGCCAGTGCAGGCTGCAGATGGGCAAGGCTCATGCCAAGTCTGCTGCAGCCTCTGGAAGTGTTTTTGCTGACTCTAGTGGTTTCCATTCGTGAGCAGCACTGCAGACATCATTGCTCCACCAGCTAGTGGGCCTCTCTGTATCCTGCTTTGGGTTGCTATTGTGGATGCCTTTGGACATCTCTTGGAGGGTTGGTGCAGCTGCTGTGGGAGCSTGGGATCTGTGTGGTGGTGGTAAAGCTGTTGGATCATCACTTAGTCTTCCACAATATATGGAATAAGGCTAGTGAGTTGCTACAGCCCTCTTTCCATTCTCTCCAGCAAACCCATCCTGGTTTTACCTGCTTTGCAGATGTACTTGACATTAAATCATCTGTAAAATCAAACATGCTTTTTCACTTTTTATTATGCATTATGTTTTTGCATGTCTTGGTAGAAGTAGGTGACCGAATATTGCTTTTATTCCTAACTAGTTTCACTTTCTGATTCTCATGTATTACCAAAATAGATAGTATTATCATGTATTACCAAAATAGTSTATAGATTGTACCACTCCTCATAGATATGTATATTTGTATGTTTGTGTGCAGATACCATTTCTGTTGGAATCAATTTTTCAGTGACTGAGTATGTGTTGATTTCAAGCTCTGTAAACTCTTCCTCTTCACATTTTGCTCCTGCCAGCTTTTCTCTCCCCAGGCCCAAGCGCAGTGTCCCTGGGGCACTGCTTTGGCAAGGCAAGAAACAGTGGGGCCGGAGGAGCAGCACGAGCTTGCAGCGGGGCCGTTGGTCAGCGAGGGGCTGCATCAGCCACTGCTTGTTCTTGGAGCTCCTGCAGTAGGGAAGAGGCTCTGGTGTCAGGCTGTGAAAGGATGGATGTCAACTCAGCATCATCGTGCCGGGAGCAGGAATTTTGTGCAGGTACTAACACCATTAGGCCCTGTAACTGTGGCCAAAACGCAGCTTCTTGCAGCATTGCTTAAAGAAAGTCCTCTGTAAGGTGTGAGGGAAGTCTGGTCTGCAGCCTGGTCTGAAGTGYACAGCTCTTACAGGTGTAATTGTATCTCTTGGGCAACCTTTGTTAAGGTTTTGCAGGCCAATATAATTTCTGATTTGTGTAGTTACAGCAGAAAGAATTGTCTGCAGATGGAATACGGATTATTCTGTTTCCCATATATGAATTGCTTTGTAAGCATAATGCACTTTGTTGTCACTTTATACTTAAACTTGCCATTTCGTTGTTTGCAGCAGATAAGGGAATACTGTGAGATGGCTATCAAAATTTCCTTAAAAAGATAAAACTTAAATGGGACAGCTATGAAAAAACTTTTTCCATTATTATTTTTTATGCTGCTTTTTCTCCATCCTTATCTGTAGCCGTATGTATATAATATATGTGAATGTGTGCATGTGTGTCTATAGATATATCAAATGTATATGCACACACATAGATTTAAAAAGTCATATGGCACAGTTACTTTGCATAATGAGTTTCATTTCTTTTCACAGGTCAGCATGTTAAGCGAACCTTGGAAAAACTATTGTGTGATCAGACACCGCACTGAAGCAGCAGCAGCCATTTGGTAAAGGTGCTCTTAGATAAAAAGCTGAATGCTGTGGTTTCAATGACTTATCGTTGAAACYTTGTGGTTTCTATGTAGGCGGCTGTACAGGCTGGACACGTTTGACATCCTTGTTTCTGAGCTGTGAAATCTGTACATCTAATTTATGAAAATTATCTCTGGCTTAATTTTATTCTTTTTTTAATGAAGTCAACATGCTATTTCCCATGCATTCAGTGGAAACAAGAATGGAAATGTTTTAAGATGTTCTGTAAACCTGCTTTGACCTCAAAAGGGAAAAGAATCAAGATATTCTTATGATTAAGGGTTAAGAAGAAAATTAGAATTAAATATAGGGGCTTAAAGATGGAGGGTAGAAAACGGGGTGGTAAAAAAGCGTCTCTTCAGTGTGGAGACAAATTGGGAAATTAACTTTGGGAAGTGACACACAAAATCAGAATTTTTTAAGTGAGAATTTGATATATATTAAAATATATATATGTCTACTTAAGGAAATTTAGCATGAAYGAAGGTACTGATACCATTTAAGAGACCCTGCAGTATCTATAGTCTTTTACATTGCCTGAGTAAACTGTTAACTTTACATATGGGATAAAAGYAAGACCAGTGGAACTATGTTAGAAGTTGGATCAGAGTGGGAGTGAGGGCAGGAGCAATTGCAAACCCAAGAGTCATTAATGAGCCACCCAGTCAGTAACATGCTCTTTTGTTCCCATTTAATGTTACCATAGTTCAGGGAATTGATCCCGTCCCTCAAGGGGCTAAAATGTGCTAGTGTTGCTGCTTACGATACAGCAGGCGTGCACAGCTGGGACTGGAAGAGGAGCAAAGCAGATTTCTTCCCGTCCCCTCTACTGCGTAGCTGTGGGAGAGGGCTGGACATGGGGGCGTCGTGGACCCACGTGCCCCCTCTCACCCTGCTCTTGCTCTCCCTTGAGCTCTGAGGAGCCTCTGCCACCTGCGCGGTGTCCCCGGAGAGCTCAGCTGCTGGCAGCACTGGAGACCTGATCGGCTGCTGCCGGCAAATTGTGTTCCCTCCCCTGRCGTGAGCAGCTGCACTGACCGCCCGAACACGGGCACTTTCAGCCACAGCTTTCAGCCACAGGGTCACAGTGTGACCATGGAAGGTAAATGCCAGAAGCACCTGCACCTTTCCCTGTGGCCGAACTTTGTAAGTGAATCTATAAACATGTACTAGAAAGGAGCTGAGACTTCTGAACACCAAGCAGAGGAAATGAGAAAGAATATCCAAGGTTCGCAGGAGACCTGCAGAGTTTCTTGCTCATGTATAAATGCAATTAGTATGTGTGTGAAAAATAACGACAGAATGCTAAAGGGGCAATCCAAAAGCATTAGCCAAGGACTGTGTAATACTTCTGTGTGAGTAGAAATTCAGAGTGTGATCACCCAGYATCAATTCATTTCCCAGGAATGCCTGCAAGATTCATACTAATATTTTTCAGTAGTTTCTATATCAAAATATTGGCATAATACTGTGAATTTTTCTTTTCTTGAAATCTCATTGTTCCTGATCAAGAAATTGCTCCTTTTGAAGGGGAGAAAAAAAGTACTTTAATGTTGTGTCTTTGACTGGAAAATGAAGATATCTTGTACTGCTTCTGTTTCTGTTTCCAGAAACGTAAGCCTGTAAGTGCAACTGCAGATGAATATGCTAGTAAAATTGCTGCATACAACCGTATGTTAGTCTTGTGGACGGTGATATTTTTCTTGCCTGTTAATCATGTGCTTGTTGCAGGCTTTACATTTGATGTCCCATTCCTTGAGCAGCGTTTTTGATCTCTTAAATGACTTGTGGGAACTGAGAGAAAAACAAGGATGCTCAGAAGATGCCAATCCTAATCAATGTAGACTTCTGAAAATCGTTTTTCCCAATAATCATTGCAAACATGTGGGAAATGTGAATAATCGAGGAACAATCTATGTTTTTAGGACCCAGAATTCTGCTAGAACGACCGCCATAAGGTTAGCATTCCTCTCCATATTGCTGAATTGCTGGGCTGAATTCCCAGGGCTGAATTTCCAGAGTCATCCTTCTCTGATATCATCAGGATTACACAACTCAGCCTACAGATCCCTGGCTTGTCTAAGTGGTTCTCATGCCCATTGCATTTATATTTCTTATTTTTATGCTTTTAAGTAAAGGCAAAAGCCATTTAAATATAGCAGGCACAAGAAGGCGAAGGTGAGTGTGAAAACCTGTTACGCAGACATCACTTCAAAGCAGAGCACAACCTGCTGGTGCTGCCCACTGCACCACAGCTGGCAACCATGTATGTACTCAATGGACCACTCGCTCAGAAAATTCCATTTTATGTGTCGTTTGGGCTGGTTGAGAGATGCATCAGTACTTCTAGCCACAACAGTTCTTTCGTCTGCACTGCAGTTGCAACTGTCCATATCATGCACCATACATAAGGAGTTGCTGGTGGGACTCCAGAGATTTAAAATAATTATATTTGGTGATGTTGCTGCACGAGGGGTTTGTGCGTGAAGGGAAGTGGAAACAGTAAAGCTCAAGAGCAGGAAAACTCTTTGCTTGTGTTCAGACAAGAAAGTCAGAAACAGCCTAAAGGAAAAAACGGAGACAAAGAAGTAATTTCCAAAACAKAACCAAAGATCAAATGAGGCAAACGTGTTCTCTCAGCTTGCTACGTGTAGCAGATCTGCAGAAGGTTAAAAACGAACATTGTTCTGTTTTGAAAGGGGCCATGAAAAAAATCTATAGAATATTGCAGAGAGGCAGCGGGCCCTGTAGCTTACCTCCTGCCTCTCTCCGGCCATCGCTCTCTGCATTCCTCTGTTGGCCGTGCTCACTTTTATTTTTCTGAGAGAAATTCCACCATTCACTTCTCTTATAATTGTCTTTGAGTAGGGATTAAGCAATTTTAGCCTTTGATGTAATCATGCGCCATGATAACTATCCTTATTCATTCTCTGTTTTATTTTCTCCGCTATTGCTAGATACAGTTCAGTGTTTTTAAAGTTTGAACTGCATTTGTTTTCCCTTAAGCCCTATTTTTCATCAATCCATATTAGATTTTAAGTTCTACGTTTGTGGAAGTTCTACTTTTATTCCTCTGACCTCYTCCTTTTAGACCTTTAGACCATCTCTGACACCATCTGGCTTCAGACTCCTCCATTCCTGCAACACCTCCTGTATCAGCACCGTGATGTTTCAAGTCCAACATCATTACATTTTCTCTGCGCTGAAAAGATCTCGGGCGATGTTTTTCTGCCTACGAGAGAAGTAATAGAACTTAACTTGAAAGCATTGCAATTCGAGTGGGGAGCTTCACTTGAAAGCTTTTTTTTTTTTTTTTTTTGAGAGAAGTAATAGAACTTAACTTGAAAGCATTGCAATTCGAGTGGGGAGCTTCACTTGAAAGCTTTTTTTTTTTTTTTTTTTAAATAAACCTGACTATAATTGCAGTATTTGTAAAATTATCATTTCTTTTTTTCAATTTCTGTTAAAACTGTTAAATAACTAAAGTAGCAAAATCTTGCTGACTTGTTTGCATTTCAGTTCCAAGTTTATAACATTTCATTCTGAAATGTTTTATTTAAAATAATTTTTAAAAGCTGGGAGGGGGAAAAAAACCCCAAACTTTCATGGTTCACTGCAGAAGATTCAACCTGAAGTGAGCTTTTTTGCTTGACCATCTTAAAAATTGCAGTGTGTTTTGGGCCACTTCATCCTCTAAATAGAATGGAAAAACATTTATTCACTTCACTTTGAGAGTAGATTCGCAGTCATTCTCTGAGTAATCTTGGATCTTTGTGAATCAGTACACATCCTRATAGCTCTGAAACGCTTCTATGTTTATTCTTTCTTTTTTAACAGGTGGGGAACGCCACCAGAGTCGTATAGAATGGGTGACAGGTATTCCAGAAAATGAAGGCCAGTGAAGCATCTGTTAAAACACACGTGACAAAAATGGCCTTCAGCGCATACAAACTCTGAGATGAATCCTTGTTTTCTGGACGTTAGGCACAGGGTTAAATGGGTTAATAAAAGAGCAAGGGAGGTCAGCATGCCTGTGTGCCCCTAGCAGAACTACACAATCGCTTTACCTTAGCAAACCAGATTGGATAATTTAGATTTACTGGGTGTTACGACAGGTAGTAGTTCTGTTTTTTTTTCTCTTGGCAGGTAAGTCCTGAGGATTTTGGAGTTTATATTCCGCCTTTATTTTAGTCTGATCCTTGATGGGCTGGTTTGTTTGTTTTCAAACATTAAGAGAATGGTTAGGAGGAAGCAATATTTACCACTCTAAAACGTTGTCTTCTCATTTACGTAAAATATTGTCAAGTGTGACTGTAACATCTTCTGTAGTTCAGTGGAAACTGGTCTCATCTGACTTGATGGGGGCTGCCTTGTCTTACCAGCTCCTTAGACCTGCACAGTGCTGCTTTGCCCATAGTAGAAATGGAGTAAAAGGAAGAGGATGGGGCCAAACTCTTCTGGGTGGTGGCCAGTGACAGGACAACAATAATAATAGCTATAAACTAAAACATAAGAAGTTTAATGAGGAAGAACTTTTCTGTGAGGATGACAGAGCCCTGGAACAGGCTGCCTACGGAGGTTGTGGAGTCTCCTTCACTGGAGATCTTCCAAACCCATGTGGATGCCACCTTGTGCCATATGCTCTGGGTGTCCCTGCTGGAGCCAGGGGGGTTGGACTGGATGGTCTCTAGAGGTCCCTTCCAACTTCAACCAGTCTGTGAGCTGTATGTAGCCGTTCTCAGTTCCCATTTTAACGATGGATTGGAAAGACTAGACTAAGCATGGGAAGCACATGAGCCCGGTGACTCCATCTCACTTAAGACATCATCTGAAAACTCTTAATCCTAGGCTTTCCTGTGAGAGTGAAAAGGTGGACATGATATGGGCCGCTTGAGGCTTGATTAAGGAAAAACCTCAAGTTCAGCTTTGTGTTTCTTGAATTTAAGTGCGGTCTGATATCCCGAACTAGAACACAAATCAAGATTTCTGTGAGAATAATGTAACATGAACAGGGTGAGATCAGTACATTGCTGTGAATGAGAGTGCGTGAACCCGCCCTTACCTCAGTGCTGAGCCTGAACTAAAGACTGAGGCAGTCCCTGAGTCTGAGCAATCTGGTTGCCCAGTCGGCACCGAAAGAGATTTTCGGGTCTGATTAGTCATTTGAGATAAGTACAATAAAGGCCAAGGAAATTAATACAGAGCTAAACCACAGTAAATGTGAGACATAGCTGCTCCCTAGTGGAGTTGTGAATAGTGTCAGCAGTGTAATAAGATGAACAGCCCCAGAGGAGGGTACTCGTGTAGATGATTTGCTGGGAGGAAGAGTCAAGCTACACTTCTGAGCTCAACTGTTGCTCTGTTTTCTTGCTCTCTCTCATCTCTTTAAATAGCTGCCTTATACTGGGATTGCAGAGAAGTGTCAAAATGCAGGAGTGACTTAAAAAGAAATCTCCTGCCCTGCAATGTGCTGAGCAGTATTTTGTTATGCATATGCTCTATTTTTATTTGCAGGGGATAGTGCTCTTACTTAGTGTCATACAAGAAAAGCAACATGCCTCAGAGCTGAGGAAGACCTTTTCTTTTAAAAAATAAAAAAATAAATAAAAGGCTGAAGGTTGTTCATTCCTTGTGTTAATGTTGTGCAGAAAGGAAGCAGAAAAACAAACTTGCGCTGCATGTGGCACTTGCCTGTCAGAGTCAGGTCTGGTTATGGTAGAGAGCAGTGTTGGGGTACAGATGTGGCCAGGGACAGGGAGTGAAAAGGGGCATTTCTGCTCCTGCCTCCTCTACCAGCTTTACTGTCTCAGTGCTTAGCTAACTTCCTAATACGTTTCAGAAGATGATTCCATATCCACCCCACTGTCCCCTCCCCCCAAATAAATGTACTGCTAGTATTAATTTTGTGTTTGGTGATGCCTACATAGTGATGCCTACAAGAATTTCGGAACAAACCCATCAGTTACATTCATTTACTCCAGTAAATTAAGCAAAATTTACTGTTAGATTTTATAAGCAGCCCTGCCCTGTCTTAGGGACCAAATAACTTTGAATTCAAACTGATGATGGTTTATGTGAGTGCCTGAAAAAGTTATCTTTAATATCATGAAAAAATATGTACAACAAATAAGTTATCTTTAATATCATGAAAAAATATGTACAACAAATAAGCTGTACTTAACCTAGAATCATTTGTATATATTTTTAAGATGTGCTAAAGTCATGGCCAATATTTCAAAAATAGGTTTAGAAATATCTGATCGTATCATTTATTAGATTTCTAGTTAGATTATTGAGAAAAGTATAAAGAAGTCTGGCAAAACACTGAAGAAACAGGAAGGGTATCTTGTATTATAAACTCTTAAATAACTTTGGTCGTTAATATGACTGCCAACCTTAGCTACAATAATAGGATATTGTGGTGCAATGGTAAGGATACTGTATTTGGGATATTCTTTTCTCCAATTACACAGAAAAAAAAAAAAAAAAAAGAATGATGAACACAAGATGAACACAAGATGAACACAATTGGCAAATTGGACTTTTTGCTCACTGCCTCATCCCCTTCAGGGAGGGTGTTTTGTGCTGCCTGGATCAAGTCCCTTAGCAAGGACCTTGTTCTGAGCTGTTTTCTAGAATAAGTAATAGCTGTAGAGGTAGGTACCTGCTGAGATGGAAAATGAGTGTTACAGTAAATGTGTGTAGGCTGGATTGTAATCATAAAGCAAACTGAGGAAGACAGAAGGAAGGGGTGCAGGCTGCTTTGCACAGATTTATTACCATGTTTTATGTTCATCAAGAGAGGAAAAAGAAATCACTGTCAGTAGACACAGCACACTGCATCGATGTAATTACATCAAAAAAAATCCTTCATCAATATAGTTTATTCTAGATATGAAAGAGGTTTAATACTTGCTGGTGAAAGAATTTAACTATAGATCAACATAGCTATAAGGACAGATTAGTTTTAGTTTTTTTTTCTTTTTTTTTTTTTAACTTAACAGAAAACACAAGGGAAAAAATGTCACTGTGCACCTTTCTTAGACTGTGCAAAAGTAGCTGAAGTGTAGGTTATGCAGGGTCACCAACCACCCAGAACATATGCAGGACTAACTCCAGCCTTTTTTAAAGCACCAAGCTCTTTGCCATAAGGATCATTGATGATCTGATCATATAAAGCATATTATGGCAGGGAGAGAGTCTGGAATATTTGGTAGCCAATGCATTGTTGTTAAGAAAAGGTTTTATCACCCACTAGCAAAGGGTTTATCAAGTTCTTGTCCCATCACATACCTAGGAAGAGGCTGGTATTTAGCTCTATATCTGTAAGTTATGAATCCAGAAGGATTTTCACTACTTGGATCTTAACAGAGGAATTRAGGATTTCCTTTTAGTCAGACTGAGAAAAGGGCTTCTTGCCGTATTAGGAGTATCAGATTTGGATGTTAGAGTCAGCATCCCCGAGTATGTATGATTCATTTCACTTAATTGAAGCCCTTTTTTTGCCCAGTTGCCAGAGCTGTTAATTGCATCATTTTGTGCCTTAGTCTATTGCGACTGCTTGTTCAGACTACAAAAATGGTCCTGGGGTTTGTTTTGCTGTTCTTCTGCATTGACCCTTCCATTAGGGGCACGTCTGAAGAAGAGGTGTGTGTTTGGGGCACAAAGGACCGGTCTTAAGTGCCACACAAACACCTGTACCATAATTTTACAGTATATGTCCCATGTCCAGTAGTTATGTGGTCTTTTCTCTTGCCTAGAGGGCAAGTTGTGGCCTTTGCGACACGGGCAGTATCGCAGCTCCCCGTGCTGGCAGGGCAATGTGCAGAATGAGCTGCCCCAAGGTGCTCCGGGGAGCCACCAGGGTTTTCCTCGAGGTGCCTCCGAGCTGTGGATGTCCCTCTTCCCTGGGGCACCGAGACGTCTCTGTGCCAGGGGAGGGCCGGGTGAAGACCTCTGCCTGCCCCACCACTCGCTGTCAGCCGGTGGCAAAGTGTTGGCACACGGCGAGCGCGGGCTCACTGAAAATGAAAGGCAGTTCATGGCCCATTCCGACCTTGTAAAGCTCATGTAATCTCTGCAATCATCACGACAGTGTTGCCAAGCATAGAAAAATGTGTGAGCARAGATACGCTCATGTTGGTATGGGCTGGATGACTCTGGATAGCTCATTTTGCAAGAATGGAGAGTAAGTCTGGCTTCTGTTACCCTTGTTAACCACCAGATTTGTCTGTTAGTGGAATTAAGGTAACAAAAGTGGTTTATATTAAAAGGACTAAGGCAAGAGAAATAAAAGTAAGAAAGGCCGTTGGTGTCCTTAGTGAACATAATAGCCCCTTCTTCTAAAGAAGAACCTTGATCTGGGAAAATATGTCAGTCTGAACTGAGCAGAGGTCAAAATATATATTTGAAAACYAATATTTTCTATTTCCTTTGTATTCAACTTCCTGTATGCTGAGCCCAGGTTGTTTATACTTCTGAATGATGCAATGGGTTAACGGATAGTAAGTGGGTTATCGGTAAGGAAATCTGAAGGTACAAGGACCATAACAGTACCTTATGTTTCACTTTGATTAAACTGGTGGAATTCTGTGTAAATGGAAAATTATGAAGGCGTATAGCCTTCATTTAATCAAGAGGATACGGTGGGAAGTAGCTTAAAACRTAAAGCACCATCTTCTTTCTTACTTTGAAATAGTCAAATACTTTGAAGTCTTTCTATACCAAATCTGTGCAGCCTTTGTACAAAAAATAAAATATTTGCCTAGTCCTTCCTAGCAAAGGCTGAAATTGGTGGGAGCTCATGGGATGYCATGGATTTATTTAGGAACTGAGAAAAGACAGCATGAGGTGACCATCCCCTAATTCAGTGGCTGTGGCTGAGATTCCTTCTGGGGAAAGCTTTCTACAACAAGTAACCTTCTGCGTGTGAAGGCATTCCACTTGCTTGAGAAATCCAAATAAATTAGGAATGTTTTATATCAAGTAGTTTATTTATGAAGTAACTCTTTCATCTTTACAGCAAGCGTGCAGCCCTGCAAGTGCAGCTCAGTTGCCCTCAGAAGGGAGAGCGCTGATGCCCAGGGAAGCTGCCCTCTCCTCCCCGCGCCGGCTGTGGGCACACGCGGGCGCAGCTGAGCGTCCCTTGGGAGCACCAGCACCGCGCCAGGCGTCCTCCAAACCTCGGCTGCTCCGCTGCCCTCCAGGTGAGCTGCAGCCGGCCCTGGGAGCAGCTCGCAGGCCCCTTGTGCGGCCTGGCCGGGAGGCGCTCCCGCCCTTGGACCACTCTGCCGGTGACCCTCACTATCCTGCAGCCTCGTGACTCTGGAATAGGTACTGGTGTCAGGAACGCGTCCTTCCTGTTGTACACATACATAGTTGTTACTGCATGTGGACTGCAAGCAGGAGATGTTTTCTGAGGTGGGTCTGGTAAGCAGTGTGGTTAGTTCAGCTGCTGTTGCCCAAGTAAAGATCAATAGTGAAATTTCAAAAAAAAATAAATGCAGCAGGGAGGGTATGTATTTGGTTTACCCCACCTTAGAGCTGTCTGTTGGTGTTTTGAAACTAGGGTGGAGCGGTTTATATTTTGATAGACAGTTATCTAGGAGGGAAGATAAAAAAACTGAGATTTCTGCTTTTCAAATACCGGTGATGCGAGCAGTGTTTTGTTCCTCACCAGCGATGCTGTTGCTTACGTGCAGCACTACYGTGTGTGAGCGCAGCCCGGAGCCAAGGAGGGCGTCTGAGCTGGTGTGACTCRGAATGGAGGCACCGCGTATGGAGCAGTGCCCAAGCATTATCCGTTCAGTTGTTTTCTCCATGTGCTCTGTACTTCTGATTATGTCAGCAAGCAGTCCTATTAAATGCTGTAAACGAGCAGCAGGAAGTTTGAAAAATAGGTAGCAGGTAGCCATCAGTTACAGAGGGCTTTTGTGCCCCTTACCTGTGCTGCCAGAGAGGTAAATGAGGTCTCTTACCTGTGAACCCTGTGAAGAGCCCACAATGAAAAGAATTACAGAAGAGTCCCAGTTTTACTACTCATATAGGCAGTCTTTTATAAGACCACGGACAAGACCTAAATGGACTACGCTTAGTCTAGGTCATGGAAAGAGGGCAGAGTACCCGCCAGGTTCCTTTCCAGAAGCTCTGGCACTGAGACAGGCTGAGCCCAGTTTTGGGAGTACCGTACAGCGGAATGAGCAGGGCTCTGAATTAATTAGGAACAGCCTAATTAATTTAGTATTTAGCAATTAGGAACAGTGYAGAGCAAGAGTGGCGCCCAGCCTGCCCTGACTGCCCAACAGCTCCCACGCTTCCCTGTGCTGCCTGCACATCATGCACAGATCTGTCTCCAGGCTCTTTGCCTGGCGAGAATTAAATTGCCAAGCTCGCAAATGGCCGCTCTCCAAAATTCTCTTGTCATTAAGTTGGCTGCCAACACGTGGTGTGAAAATGGAAACGCTAAATCCCACACACTCTATTTTGATACTGCTGTGCCTGTTTAGAGTAAGGATACATCACTGGAGGTACTTGGGCTGTAGGATCAGACTGGAGAGGATCTTGGGAGGTCACTTCCACTTCCCCAGATCTGTATTTGGTGTAGCGTTACTCTGTTTATTCTTAATAAACAGCAAGAACAGACRATCTATAGGGAAAAGCAGGGCTCATAGCTGTCTGGGAGATGTGTTAATTGTTGAGCGCTAACAGAAGAAACGGGCTGCCCTATGCCTTTCCCCTGAACCCTGATTCCAAAGTGCARGGTGCACTGCTTGGAAGGTGGTCACATTGTCAATGGCTGGAGAGAACTAAAAGAGCTACAAATTATGATGTAAGGGACCTTTACTGACAGGAAGAAGAGGTATCTTGACTTTTTGGCTTGTTGTCCTTCTGGGGAGCCACTCTTCCCCCCTCTCCCCCCCCCCCAATCTTTTTACCCTTTCCCACAGCACCCCTCCATCCCCTTCTGCGCTCCCTCGTGTGAAGAAGACATCTCTCCTTCTTGCTTCTGCTTTCTTATTCTTGCAGAGGCAGTGCCCTGGGTGCTTTCCCCCGACAAACCAAGCAGATGAATGCTCATCTTTGAGATATGTGAGGAGGCAATCCATTATTGTAGCTAGGATGACATCTTCCATGATCACAAACATCATCTTCTCCATGCTGGCTCTCAGCAGCCAAGATAAAAACAGCAGCTGAGGGTCTGAGGTTGATGCTGCATGTCTGAGGTGCTTTATCACCTCCACGTGTGGTTGAGAGGGGGTGAAGATGTGGTTATGATGGGTGTCTTAGAGAAGAAGAGGTGAAACCAGAGAGGCAAATCAGTGTGTCACGTCCTTTGTGCCTGGAAAAACATTGTCGTCACTTGGGAAACCATTCCCAATGAAAACCAACCATGAGGCTTGATGACCAAAGAGATTCTTCAAAATGTGGTCTCTTCCTCAGTAAGATCTGTGAGCTGACAGGCGAAGGCCGGCCTGGGGCTCAGGCGACCCTAGTGCRGGGAGAGGGGTTGAGAGGCCAGTGGCTGCGGCACTTAGTGCCCTAGGTAGGCAGCCCCTGCCTCCCTGCCCTGGCAGCTCYTGTGTCCCTGCCCTGTGTCTTGCCTGTTCAGGAGGTGCTCACCTCGCTCCTGCTGTCCATGCCTCCCCCTGCACCTCTGTGAGGAAGCATGGGTGCTTTTGGGGACAGCCGCTGTGCCAGAGGTATCCACCTGCCTTCATATCTGTCTTCTTCAGGCCCTATGGTTCCATAAGCAAGCTTAGTTCCCTGGAGCGAACGCACTGAATGAGTCRCTTTGCTCAGGGCTCTGACAGACAAACTCAGAGGCAACGTTTTCCTCCTGAGCTCTCACGTGGGAGGCATGTGGGCAGTGACTCCCGTGCCGGGCGCGTACCTCCTGTTGCACGAAGCAGGAGCTGCGGGCGCTTGGCACGGGTGGCAATCTTGGTGGCATTAGTCACAGCGGGCGGCTGCCTGCACCGACTGCTCCAGCTGTCTGAGCAAGAGAGGCTGTGGTTTTATTTCAGCTTCCTCGCTCAGAAACTCGAAGCCCAGTGTCCCCACTTGGGGCAAGGCGTGCGCTCCCAGGCCGGACTTGCTCCCAYGCCAGACTTGCCCCTTCCGTTAGCCCTTCCGTTTTGAGCCTGGCTCTGYGTTGCTGTCCCGGTTGGCCATGGCTGCATCCTGCCCTCCCGCGCCGGCTTCGCGCCCCTCTGCTGCTGTAAGGGCTCCCCTTGCCTTCCTTTGGAGGGAGGCTGGTCCTCCGCTTTTGCCTGAATCTTATGTGGAAAATGTTTCTTCTTTTCCCCAGTCTGGTGTTTTATTTTGTATTGTTCCCTTCTGCCTGGACTGCTTTAACTTGATACTRTTCTACACTCCCAGCCTTGCTCAAAAGGTGTTACAGAAAACAAAGCTGTATTGTACTGAAACAGAAATTTCAGAAGAGGATGAATCACCCTCTCTTCATTCAGCCCCCAGCTAAAAATAAATAAATAAAAAAGATGATTCACTACAGAAGGTCTATATGGGGATTCTCAAATTCACATCCTGATTTATAATCTGTGAGACAATTCTGTGGTTGTCATTCTGGCRATGTGGTATCATTTTCCATTAAAATGGCCTGGCAGTTTTATTGATTTGCTCTGGGAGATGGCTTTATTTTGTTGGTCAAGTTGAAGGTTATTTTGTCTTATTTCATCAAGAAGTCTGAGCATGTCTTATAATTTAGACTACAGAGTATATTAGAAAGTATAAGTAAATGCATAAAAAATATAGCAAGTAGCACAGTAGAAATGTAACACTCGGAAAATCAGTGAGAGAAAATCTACAGATTACACAGTCAACCTGTGGAAGATTTGCCTCAGTTTCACCAAGGGCAAGACCGTTGTGAGGTAGAAAATAATCAGGAATTCTGATCAGGTCATCTGTGGTTAAATCAGGAGAGAAAAAGACGTCATTCAAACTGAGGGGGCAGTGATGGGGCTGCACATGCTCCCTCTGCTGGGCTCTGGGCTAGTTTTCACTTCCATCAGCCCAGATCTAGGCTTGCATTTCCTTTGGCGTGAGCAAATTCTGTGTATGTGTATGTATTTATGTCTGCATAAATATGTATACATAAATATACATTATATGTAAATATATATACACATATATTACATATRTAGGTAGCTAGATTGTGTATATATACATTATATTTATGTGTAGTATTTGATATATGTATATTGTGTTTCTGAATATATCACAAAACAGAGTTTGTYGGAGTTTGTAAGTCTGGTGGACCAGACTGAAGGAATAATCAGCAGCAGTCAGCAGGGCAATAAGCTCACACAATAAATTGTGCCTAATTTAAATAAAAGCTGTAAATACAATATTTAAGTACTCTTTGTYTTGCATTTCTCTAGCCATTTTTTTTTCAAAATTGTCCCCAGAAAACTGCCAGGTGACTACGTATTGCTACAAGGCCCGAGCAGAGGAGCTGCCGAGCGGCGTTTGCCTCCCCGCCAGCGCCGCGGCCACRTGGCGTTTCCTGCAGGCCGAGTCCCCCGCGCGGCTCCTCCGCCAGCCACGAGGGTTGCTGCAGCATCGGGTGACAGCACGAGGAGGAGYGACCGAGAGGGCCACAAAGGTGAGTGTACTGAGGACCACGTGTCTCTTACGAGGTGCGACAGGCCACGCGTGTGCACAGATTGCTGCAAAGAGGCACATGGCCTAGCTCATCGACAGGCTGTCACGTAGAGATTCAGCTGCTTTGTGGGGACTCCTTTCTATGAATGACTTGTGATTAATGCTTGTGAAGTTGGTGGGAGGAGGAGGAGGCAGCACTGAGTGTGGCCAGGAACATGGCAGAGCTTCCCTGTTGGGAAGGACACAACAGCAGCAACGGAGCGCAGGGACAGCTACACGTGCACATAAAACATGTATTTCTGCCGTTTCCCCAGGTGGTCTTTGTTAGGACTACCAGTCAATATAGCTGCCTTCTAGCCCAATTTTCACAGTCTGTAGACTTTGATTTACTTGTGAAGTACTTATCAACCAAATTCCAGGCTTAGACTTTTAGCTCTTGGGGTGATAGCTGAGGGTTGGCAAGTCGTGTGGGAAATTGGTCAGAAAGGTTGTGTCAGCTGAGATTTCTATCTGGGAACCAACACCCCTAAAGACACCATTTCTGTTTAGATAGCTACAGATAGTGCATCTTATCATCAACTGCCATCATTTGCCAAATACCATGGCCAAATTATGAAACTTCTGTTCCCCGAGTAATTTTGTGTACGTGTCTGTTGCAGCATGATTTAATGTCTAAACTAAGTGCATTTGTGTTACTCCTGCAATGACTATTTTGAAGTACCCTTAGGAGGTGGCATGCATACGCTGTGGAGGGCAACAGAGCCTAGAAAAGAATAACATGCTAAAGGGTCCTAGAGAGGAAACTTCACATCTCTTTGCTCTTGAAACAGAAAAAGGGGTAGATGCGATCTGTTATACAGAAGGGTCAATGTTTGTTCTGGGCCATTGCTGTCTGGGGATGGATACGCTGCAGAGAGTTCAAAACTAGCAACAACATCTGTAATTATTCATCCCAACTTGAAATAGGGTGTTGTCTCATAGAGGCTTGTGCCCAGGCTCAGTCAGACGGACAAGTTAAGAATCCCACCGAACAAACCATGATTGACTAGCGTCCCAGCTAGGTCATCCCAGCTAGTGACAGAGCACGGCATTTTTGCCTGGGTGGCAGCAGTGTCCCACGCRCACGTCTGTGCCCCCTTATAAATGTGAGCAGGCCTGGGAGTATTTGATGTAGGTGCCTTTACTTACACATGGCAAAATCAGCGTGTTCAGGAGCCGCGCTGGGGTTTGTGGTGCCGCGTGCTGGCACCTGCGCAGGCGCTGGCGTTGCTTTGGTGCCTGTGAGCGAGCTGGAGGCGCAGGGCTCAGCRCGGGAGCTCGGCGGCGCTGCGCAGCGGGAGCGCCGGAGCAATCCCACGTCTCATCCTTACAGGTGCCCAGGTCGCGCCGTGCGCTCGGATCCACCCTGTGAGCAATGAGTGGTGCATCGGCCAAGACGCTGTATCCACTATCAGGAATACTTAGCAGGAGAACAGCAATGCAGCGGTGATTTAAAAGGAACGTATTAATGACCGAGACAATAAAATGAGGGATTTCATTAAGGACATTTCATCTTAATTAAATATAAAGGTCTAGGCTGTTTGACCTCCATTTTACAGTCTCACATGCAAGAAACGGCATCTTTTTATTCTAACTCTGATTTGCTCACAAATTTGAATTTCTCAGGATAAAATTTGCTCACCAATCTGTGAATGGACATTTTGTAAATTTGGCCTTTAGTCCGAGCAAAGATAAACCTGCCCAGAAAAGCAGTGTTCAGGCACCAGGTTGTTTTCCCAGAAGCAAGTAAATACTCTGTACCAAAGAAATCCAAAGACACTAAGGATTCTTATTAAAGATTGCCTTAAGAAAATTGTTACAAATTTTAAAAATTATTACAAATTGGAAATATATATATACTGAAGTGAACTTTGTCAAAATGATTGCTTAGTTATTATTTCCACAACTGGAATAAGAAAAGTTTTTTACTTGGTTAGCATAATAGAAGGATAGGTTTCAGTAGAAGACTAAGAGATTTTCTCCACTGAATTAAGGCAATTTAAATAAATGTAAAGCTTATATAAAGTCAACATTTCTGTGGATTTAAGGCCTAGATAAAGAATATTACATTTACTAAGTAAAAAGAATAGCAATATTCACCATAATATTTGGAAAGTTGCCTCGTTCTCTGCTATCACCAAATGAATTCCTTTTCTTTACATACACAGTCAAGCTTAGGGTAAAAGGCTTCATTTCAGGCTAACTATTTCTATTAAAAGGTTTCTGATAGTTCAGTCTTGACTTGATCTTTGTTGTTTGTGTGATGCTGCTGTTCTTATTACAGCGCTTTTCCGTTTGTTGTTACAGCGCTATCCATTGCTGCAAATGTTGCCTATTGCTCAGCCAGCTCTTGCAGCAGTTGTAAAGATTTCTGCAGTTAGTTTTGGTATTCAGGATCTAAGCAGTTGGACACAATATTAGAAAAGACTGGCATGTGATTTATAGATAGTAGGAAAATGAGAGGGAAAATAGAAGATGGTCAGATGTTAAGTAAGGATAAACCATGTTATTTGCCATAATGAATGATCCAGACAACAGATTTGTAAATACTGCAGAAAAGCGTTGAAGAAAAATATCTTTATCCGCGTACTTGTGGAGTAGCATTAAAATATGGCTAAACTTACCAAGTTTCACAATGAATAGTAAGTGGGAACTGAAAAAAAACAAACTGTTGCCCAAACATTGTTACCGTAAATGTAAAGGAAAAGAAACACTGTAGGTGGGGATAGTAGTTCTGAGCCATTCCTTTGGTGTCTCATGTGTAACTGTCCCAAAAAAACCCCAAAAGGGCTTCACCGACACAAATCTCCCGTTCTACAGACTGCCTGTCTGTTCCTGCCTCGTTGGCCACAACCCCTAAGCACCTCTAATGACAAAATAAGAATTATCATTTGACGTATTTCACATTTCCATTTCTGTTTAGTGATCTTTTTTCCTCCTGTCTGCGGTTGCTTAACCTTGATCCAGTCATTCAGGTGAGAACAGAGAAAAGCGGAAACAAGTCACTGTTTTTCCCCGCTGCATGTTAAGACGCAACATGGGCTACTGTCTTAGCCTGGTCAGAGGCCTYGAAGCTGTAATGATTTTTAGAAAACAAAAAAGATATTCGGAATTTGGCTCAGCGATCATGAAGCCTTCAGCCAAAGGCGGTTTGTTCACAGCAGGCCACTGAGAACAGTGACTGTTGGATTTTCCCCTAGGTGTGGATTTGGAGCAATGGAGGAGAACAGCAGGAAGCACTTTTGACGCCAAAGCCCAGAAGCTGCAGAACAGCCAACGATGGGCCCTACATCTGCTCCGTGCACCTTGGGCACTGTCAGCCCTTTTTGTTCACACGTTGTCCATCTGCAGCAGGAGCGGGCTCGGTCGGAGCRAGCTGAGCGAGCAGAGGGGCAGTCTCTGCACTGAGCCCTGGCTGCTGCTTCCAGCCCTTGGGCTGCCTGTCTAGCACGGACAGCTCTGAAGTGGGTGACCCAGCGCGGCTGCAGTTAGTCAGAGAGCAGCGGTGCTGGCTGGGTGCGAGGTGCTGTGGCCTCCCYGTCCCGGGCAACGAGTCAGTGCTTGAACCGACCACTGCGCTTTGCCTTAGSTGTCACGACACCCAGACCAGGGCAGCTTCTGGTCAGGAGGGGTGATGATGGTCTCCAAGGCAGTCTTTCAAAAAGCAGTCCTRGAAACTACACGAAAAAATCATCTGCCTCATTTAGACACCCACATTAATTACCTACCTCGAGGAACACAGCTCTAAAAGCCTTGGACTCGAGTGACTTTTATGCTGAAATCTGTTGTCTGGGAGGTTCTGTGGGTGACCTAGAGTAAGAAGAGCTGAACTCTTATTTCTAAAAATGGGGAAAAATGTCCTTTAGGGAGTACTCCACCATCAGAAATAGCCAGGCAGCACCCAGGTATGGCGAGGCCATTGGCCTTGGCTTTGAGGGCCGTTTCCTCAGAGCTGCCCAGTGGCAATAGCCAGGCAGCAGAACCACAGGGAGATGCCCCAGGATGTTTTCCYATGCAGTGCTGGTGGCCTGAGGCGGGCGCGCCGGGGAGGCCGGATAGGCCGCGCTGCTCACGTCTGCGGCAGGAGCAACAGCAGCGCTGCGAGTGCCGCAGCGGGAGAACAGAAACGCACTTCGCTCACAGATCTCCATGTTGTTTCTTATAGCGTCCGTTCAGCCRAAGAACCAGCTGTCCGGCTTGGTTTTGGCTCTGCTCTGGAAGAGCCAGAGCAGATTTCTGTGTGTCTGCAGACTTCCCCGGGCTGTGCAGGGCCTTGGGACGGGGGTCCTGCTTCCCACCTGGGAGGAACCTGCGTGGGCAGCTCGGGACGTCAGACGGGCTTGGGCTGCGCGTCTCTGCTGCTCCGTGTTGCGCAGAGTCCGACTGCGGGTTTATCTTGGTCAGGAACGTGATTCATCGAGCGTAAAAACACCACATAACCATTTGTGATTATCTTTGTTGTTATAGACTCACTGCCCCAAAGGCTCCGTGTGCTAGTTCATAGGAAGAACGGACCCTGCCTTACCTCTACTAGGTAACTGAGCTGCTTGGCTCCAATGAAGAACACTTCTTTTTTCACAGGGAGGGYAGTGCCTAAGAGCTAATGCTGTAGTCCTTACTAGAAGGAATATTATCTTTGAAATTACTGGGTATGGAGAGTTGCTAAAGGATTAAGTCTTTGTCTAATGGTTGGTTGAAGTCAGTGAAAGAAGGGGTTCCCAGCTGAAATTTTTATCTTTAGGCATAATCTTGCAGTTTCTCAAATATAACCCCTTTTCTAACCRATAATAAAATTACATGAGGGAAAGAAAGATATAGGAGACTGAACTATTTATTTTTTAAACAGAAATATGTAGAAAGAATTTTCTTACTGGGGAAAATCTGCCTGTAAAGCCTAGAAATTAAATATTTGGAAGAAGAAACTATTATCAGCACAATATCTTCTTCTCTTTTGGCAATCTACATGAGGAGAATAAAAAGAGAAAAAGCTACATGGAGACCCAACACTTCTAATCCAAAATCTGCATGTCTGCACATTTCTACTCTTAGAAATACATAGAAGAACTAGCCACTTAACCGAGGGCTAGAGTTTTCCCCAAACTAAACAGACACTGTTTTGTAATCTTACCTTTTTAGTGTGCACACTTTCTCCAGATTACTTATCCTTGAAAATGCAAAATGTCAATACAGAAATGAAAACTTTGTAAAGGAGAAAAAAAAAAAAAAAAACACTTTTGCCCATATCAATGATTTAAAGAAAAAAAAAGCCCTTCTCTGCAGTGCTGCATTTCTTTGGTGTAGGAAGCACATGGGTCTGCAAAGAGGCTTCCTAAAATAAAATACTTTCAGCCTACCCACTGGTTCTGCCTGTATRTTAGTACATCTGTTGGCTTGTGGGGGCTTCTCTTACTCAGAATTGAACTGAGATTGACATTAACGTTTGTTTACTATGTTTACTATCTGATCAACCATATCTAACCTAGATGTAACTAGTAGCTAGATGATTAGGAAAAAAGAGCAATGCATTTATCACATAAGAACAGGATTTGTAAAGATAATTTTAAAGAAAAAGATGAAAAACATTTACAAGCTATGAGCGCACATGATTATTGTAATGATATTTCATAGGAATCATAAAATGCTTACTTTTCCAAGGCTGAAGTTGATAAAAGTAACACATTATACAACACCAAATAAAAGGAAAATAAAGAGCATCAGTACAGCAAGATACTAAYTCAGAAGTCACCACCTAGACCAGATACTTTACCACTTAAATAGATTGTGTTTGATTCCTTTAAGTTCAAATTTGTGATAGTGGTCTTAAAATTCCTGAATTCTCATAAAATGGAAGATACACAGCAGAGAGCTCACAACATACCATACAAAGTGAAGAGGAGTTCATTGTTGAAGAGAYAGGGAGAAAACCTAGCATCACCTTCAAGGAATGTTTTTCTTAAAGCCCCTATGCCTGTTTTGGAGTGATTTATTTTAAACAAAGAAGTAGGGAGTGGTGATTATCACTCTTACTCAACATCAGTTACCATGATAGAACCATTCCAGAGCACAGGAATAGTATGTGCATGTTTTTGGTCACTACAGCTCCTCTACAGAGAGCTGCGGATGCTTCCCACGGCAGCAGCCAGGCTATCGTGTTTGCAGGAGTGGGAAAGCTGCTCTTSGGCTTGGGTCCTGGAAATGTCCTCAGTCACGGCCAGGTTATGACTTGGCAGCACGGCCTCATCCCGGGGAGCCAGCTGGGCCTTTGCASTCACGGCTTCCTCTGATGTCCTGTAATAATCTTTCCTTTGGTACCCTTCGCAGAGAGAGGAATTTCTGAGGTGGGCACCCCTTTTTGTTCAAATAAATCAAGAAATCAACCTCTTCTACCTTACCCTGAAATAAATGCTGGTAAAAGCTTGTTCAAAATTCCAAGTCCTGTTCTCAAAGTCCAGAAATGCTCTGGCAGCAACATAACAGTGCCTKACGAGGGGTGTTCACCTCCATCTCCTAGCCTTTTGCCCTTGCATCAGAAGAAGGTGGTGGCTATGACTTGTCCTGTGAAAAGGGCTTCTCTAAGTCCCCCAAAACTTGCAAATCCTCAGTCAGAGTCCCTCAAAAGAGTACATGTTTGGGAAGAGGGGACCATACTTCTGGCTGTGAAACCCTCACTTAGGAGCTGTGTTTGTGTACGTGTGTATAAGACACACCAGTGTCAGCTTCTTGTCCTGCTCCTTAGAGCTGTGGCTCTTTCAGCTTCTCCCTAGATGACCAAATCCTAAGGGAGCCTGTGTCCACTCACCCCTTCCCACCTGTTCCTCGTCCCACAATTAATTCTGTCCCTAATTTGCTTATGCACCCTCACCCATCTCCAACCATCCTCAGGTGCTTCATGAGTCCCTCACTCTCTGCTTTTTCTTCCTGGTGGGTTGTTACTTGTCTGTTCTGTCAGGGTACTTAAAACAGCCTTTTTTATTTTGCCTGAACAGATCTCCTGCTCCTGGCCTGCATGTGGTGCTTAACAAGCTGTAAGGACCAAGATTTATCAACTGGGAAGTGAATGTTGCACATTTTCTGCATGTTCAGCTATGAAGGAGTGGAGCCTTCATGACTAGGTGAGCATTAGCAGTGTTAAAAAGCTGTGTCCTATGTTAAGTACTAGCAAAAAAATCCTGGATTCTCAAAGCATATAAAGTTTGCTGATACTCTTGATTATCTTCTGTATATTCTTTTGCTGTGCTTCATGTCATGAATGAAAAACTGCTCTGCGTTTTGGCTGTTTGAGGGTAAATGTGTTAAGGGTTTTTTTTTTTTTAAATATAACAAGAAAACATGTTGGATTTCTGTGGTACAACAAAAAAGAATGAAGAATGTCAGTAAACTAAGCATTTTTCCTGTCAGTCAGAGATCCTATGGACAGGTGTTTAAGGTCATGTAATTTAAAAAATAACAACTGAACTCAGTAAGGGGCTGAATTAAGATTGGCAAAAACATATTTTTCCTTTTTTTGCTGCTCTTGTGTGTCCAAAGAACTTGTCTACTCCCTTGAAATCAGATCAGTTGTCTATCTGGTTCTCAAATTTGGGGGATTTTTTTTTTTTTTTTTTTTTATTTTTTTTTTTTGTTCTAAACATGTTGTTTTCTTATATAACATCTATGCTAAGCCATAGCATGGAGACATCTGTCAAAATTGGAAGTATATTACTAAAACTCTGTGGTCTTTCATTCATGACCTTCTCAAGGCCTGTCCCAATATCACAAAAAGGGAGGAGAGCTTCAAGAAACCAATTACAGTGATCAACTTCTGCTATTCCTGTCAAAGAGTTTTTGGTTCTTATTAACAGCTCCTTTGAGCTGGCTGAAGTGAAACCCAAAGCTCTGTGCTGACTTCTGAGTCTTCCTGGGTCTGGAAGCTCTAAAACAAAAGTTGTTCTGTTCAAAGGCAGAAAAAAATCTTACACTCACGGCTTCCATTCATTGCAAAAACAAAGCATCCAGATGCCTTGCTCCAGAAATGGCTTTTTGATGAACCAAATGGATTCTCTGCTCATATTSAAGTTTTCTGTTGCACATCTGGATTTTTTTGTTTTGTTTTGCAGGCCATCAGATGTGAAAAGACTAACCTCAGTGACAGCCCTGAAAAGCCATAGGCAGACTTGCAGTGTATACGTGCACAGTCCTTTTCTCTACAAGCTCTGTTCCTTTGGATTAGTCTTTCACCATTAATCTGTTTTCTGCCCATCTTCTCGTTTCATACAAGAGTAACYGTTGACTCTTACGACAAGCAGGAGGTCCTGAAATGATTTCTGAGAGCTTCTCTATGCAAAGGCTCTTCTCAGCCACTTATATAATCTGTTGGCTGAAGAAGCTTTTTGTCTTTTCTGAAATAGTACCTCATATGCACTTCTGCAGCCACAACTTGTGACTAAAATAAGTAGCTAATGATGACTGAGATGTGGTAGCTCCAGAATAGTCTGGAGTCTCTTCTATTGCATTTGCCATTATGCCATATAAGTGGCATTTGACCACAAGTGCTATGATGTATGTGTATTGGGCATCCATTCAACAGTCACACAAACTGTTGAATTTTCAGCCTATACGTAGTCAACGTTCATTGGAAAAGCCTTGTGAACAATACAAGTGTTGATAASGGAAGAACATACAGTCATGGGCTGCCATGCCTCATCTTAGCCCCATGGTTTACATACTGTAATTAAGTAGCATACCTTCTCTGATAAGGAAATTACCATGCATTTCCATCTTTTGCTTATTAATAAGAGACTATGTACACTTAAAAGGAAGTAAAGAGCATCAGTGGAAAATTGACACCCAAACCCACATGATCCTGTATGCCAGTGATCTTTGCTAGATATCCAATGAGATTCTGAGTCATGAATGCCATAGATGTCGGGGGTCGGGCTCAGAAAGAACTGAGGCTGCATGTCAGGGTTTAAATGTCAAATGGAAAGCTTAACAGCTGAATGAATTTACCCTGTGAGCGTGTGTTGCTGGCCTGAGCCAATAAATGAGATGAYCACATGCAGTAGCTTTGTGCGTTGTCGTTAAAACTGCATTGAGCAAAAACCCGCTCCCCGTCCACAGCTGCAGTCGGGAGCAGAGGGGCTGTGACTAAGCAGGAGCTGCCGGCAGCCCTGCCAGAAGCGCCTCTCCAGCTCCCTGCTGGCCGCAGCGCAGCCTCCCAAGGCAGAGGAGAACAGCAGTGCCCTTCCCAGCCTRCCTGCCAGGTAGCGCTGTGCTTGGAGCAGGATCTGGAGGCTCTCACGAGCACAGTGTGCTCCGTCGAGCTAGTCAGAGCGCTGCGGTTGCCACAGCTCCGCACGGCTAAGCCCAGGAGGGCGCAGGAAGTGCCGTGGGGTACATGACCYGGTGAGAGAGTGACTGGGCACTTGCACTGTGGCCCTACCAAACACCTGCCAGGTCAGTGGTGCATCAGATAAGCCTTAAAGGCAGGAAAATAAACAACAAACAAACACTTTGTGGCTCTTAGTCCAAGAATGACTAAATACAGTATCTTGTAAGCTCAGGTTCAGCCTAGCTAATGCATCTTACCGTTTACCCCATGCCTTTTTGCACTGCAGCTCACAAGTAAAGGAAGGAGTGTGAGGCTTGTGCTGTGAGGAAAGCTGAGTAGCAGAGAGTGCACTGGAGTGTTGAGCACCTGGGCTGTTCAGCAGAGAGCAGGAGCAAGCCTGGCTCAGCTGCACCATGATGGTTGGGTTGGCCCTGCAGCAGCCCCTTGGGTGCTTTGGTAACCATTGCCCCAGCTCCCGTGAAGGCTTTTACACCACCAGGCCCATGCTGGTTCCTCCTGGCTCCAAAGCCTTTGCTTGCTTTTGTCCAAGTGCTCCTGGAACTCAAAACTTCGAGCAGCCACAGGCAAAAACACCCAGGTCGCTTCACGTGGCAACTAACCTGCGGGAGCCAGTTGGGGTCTGCCTCCAAGTATAGGATCTGAGTTTGGACCTCTGCAGGCCTGGAGGATCCTACAGCTTCACTTGCATGTCCTGTGTCTGGATGGGAACGCTCTGTGCAGGGACTACTCCAATCTCCATGTGCACCATGGCTAATAGACAGCTTGGATTAGACACACACAGACACTTGAAAGTTGACTGTACCTGTCTCTTTTTTCCCTACATTTTATGTATAAATATATATTCTGTAATACAATTTAATACTTATATATGTATATTAACAAAAACAGCTAACCACCCAAACCCCAGCATCTTGCTTCTTGCTCATCTTGGACTGTTACCTAAACATAAAATGTTCAAATCTGAATGTGTTTTCAACAAGACGAACATCTTGCTCATAACTATCATAGTGCTGCATCACAGCTACTGATCGATCCAGCTGCTGCAGGCGTCTTCTCCCTGACTTTCAGGTAATTGCTAAGCTTTCTACTGCAAAGCTATGTTTCCAAGCCTATCTCTCTGCTTCAGTGGTATCTCTTTGCCATGCTGCATCAGATATATGTAAAATGTGTGTCCACCCAGTGCGTATTAGGTGATCTCAGCTTAGCTGCCATTCGTCRCTAAGTGTCACTGTATTTCCTCTTGCCTCTTACTGACCACTGTCCTGAGGCTCTACTACCTTTCTGTTAGTATTGAAGAGTATGTATTTTTTTCCTGGTCTTTTCAAAGCTACTTCTCCTATACCTTGATTTCATTCTTCACCTGCCCATAGAAAACATCCCTTTTCTAAGAAGTAACTGTCAAGATGATGCTAACTTGGCTTACACTTCTGGTCAGTGCTACGTATTCTTCCATCTACTGTATTATCTGCTGCTGTTTGTCTTCTGCATGGTGTGTAAGCTTTCTAGGGCATGAGGCTGTTGCTATTCTACTCGGATAGTCCCTGAAATCCCACATACAAATAACAAACAGTGTTAATTGCTAGGAACTTGTAAGCTTTTATCAAGTAAAATCTACTGAGGTGAAGAGAGAGTGCCTTGAAGAAGCCAGTTTCTCAGTGGAAACTGCTGAAATAAGTGTCAAACAACTTCATTCTTGTCAAAGACTTATGCCATCTTTTTGAACTAAAGAAGTTTCAGGCTAGCAACAGTGCTACAAAAACCACTGTCCTAGACTTTATTTTCCATTAAACACACAGATTCAGTTTCAATCAGTGCTTCACTCTTCTTGAAAACAAACTAATTCAAGGTTAAAGGGAATTCATCTGCTCTTTGCGTTTTCAGGTGGCATTCGAAAACCATCTTAAACTTTTGAACTTCAGGAAAATCAGCTAGCAACTAACATGCTATTCATTTATATAAATGTATTCTAACTTAAACCTGTAAAATGAAATCATGCTAAGAGTGCAACTCTTATAGCCACTCTCAGGGGTGTTTCTAAATGTTTTTCAGCAATGACTGAGTAGTTGCTTTCCACCGTAGACATTTTGCCTAACAGAGGTAAAAGACCTATGGCAAACCCAAGGAAAGGGAAACCTGTGGTGTGAGCAGGTCTTCCCTGAGAGGTGACTTCCTCCTTAGGCTGATGGCAGAGCCAGCAGCAGTTATACCTCTTTGGAAGAAAATGTCAGCATCAAATGACAGTGCTAACGCACCTAAGTGGTGACCCAGCCACGGTAAAGTACTTCCTGGGCCTCGTTTCTCCCATGTTGACATAGATGACGGAGGAGATGGCTATGGCAGCTGGATTGAAGAGCTGGCTGGGAAGTCCATACCAGGTGGGAGCTATTTGGGCTTCATAAACTATGGGAGACTTTGTGGGGAGGCTGGTGGTGCGGAGAAGCTGCAAAGGGCGTTTGACTGCTCCCTTTCTGAGGCGATGTGTCCTGGCACCAGCTCCAGCTTCCCTGTCTCGCTGAGTCCACGGTCAGCAGTGATGTCTGTCTCCTTGTCAATCTCGCAGGAGCAGCTTCTCAAAGGAGCTCTTGTCTGCAGCCATGTCCCAGACACTTGGGCCAACTCTTGTCTGTCCTGCCCTGTTTTCCTTCCTAGGAGCAGTCCTTGTCACCAGACAGGGAAATGGGGCTCTGGCGGCTTCACCCAGGCTGCTTGCACTCACCTCAGAGCAGCAACCACTTCCCCAGGAGGCTGGGAAGCGCCACAGGGAGCTCCAGGAGAGCCTTTCTCCATGAGCAGGGCTGCACTAGCACTGCATCAGTCCAGTCCTGGGCTGCCAGCCTGGCTGGCTCCGAGGCAGCAGCCTTGGCAGCAGCGATGCATCCAGAGGCTGGAGCTGTTTTGTACGCCCACTGGAAGGATGTGGGATTTTCCTGGCTGYGAGGCGGAGGAAGGCTGAGAAGTGCGCCAGTGAGAAGCCCTGCCAGCTGGGCCAGTGACTCAGCTGCTGGCGATGGAGGTGAGCCATTACAAGTGAGCGCCGCTCTCCGTGCGCGTGCAGAGCCCAGGCCAACAGCAGAACCTTTGGGAATCTCGCTCCTTTTGCCATGCTTGCAGTTCTGYCACAGAGAGGCCAACAAATAAATCTCACCAGCAGGAGATATTCTTGTTGGTTTGGCGAAAACAAACACCATTTTTTTATTTGAAAATCGTTCATTCTTTTAATCATAGTCATTTCTGCAGAAGCACAGTCAGAAGTTGCTGTGTAGGTGTATGGATTTCTGGTAACAAGGCCACCTACACAAATCCACTGCAGGAAAGAGSAAGCCCATACCTAAAGCCTTGGTTGTCTAGGGCCCAGTTTTGCAGAAGAGCTAAGCACCAGCTGGTCCTGCTGAAGGCAATGGGAATAGACGATACCGAGCCCTTAGCAGGAGGTGGTCAGAGCTGAATCATCTGAGGTCTTAACTTAATGACTCATCGTGTTGCATGCCATTTTACATCGGGAGAATTCTGAATATTTGTGCAAAAATCCCCACGTAATAAATAATATCCTGTTTAATGCATCTAGTCAGTTTAGCTTCTTGTATTAGAAAGAATAAAGAATGCTCCTTCCCACTGCYACCCCCTCTAAAAGTTCTCATTTCTGGGAAAAGCGCCTATAATGCTGATACAAAACATCTTTAACTCGTTATCTCTTATACTTCATATGCATAATTGCTTCATTTACACTTAGTAATTGTAGTACTGTAAGAAAGCAGCTTTCTGCAGGGGGGTCCTGGGGCCGCGTGCGGCCGTGGCCGCCTCGTCCGCCAGGCCGGGGCCGGGGCCGTGTAGTGAGAGCGGCGCTGTCGGCCATCTTGTGACACGCTCCCTCACCCCCGGACGAGCGGAGAAGATGGATACGGCCGAGGGAAGCGCCCGTCAAACGCCCTTTCCCAACCACAGAAACCTTGGGCTCAGAGAAAGCAACTGTACGCCGGAATTTTGGGGGGGGAGGGGTCTCCAAATAGTGGAGCTAATTCCACCAATGTGGAATTTTTTTATCTGGAAAAAGCTCATTTTGTTTCTACAAATAYGGGCCCGCAGCTGTTGCAAGCAGCAGACTCGACTGCTAGAACTGAAAATGCTGTTGGAAAATCTCCCTTTGCTGTGTTTGYTTGGAAGAGCTTTATTGAAAGTTGCTTTCTGTTTCCTCCTGTAACTAATGAGCTATTGAGAAGTGACTAAYGGAAAGAGAGCTTTGAAAATAAGAGCGACAAAGAGAAACACTTCCAAAATTACAAATTTTAAAATTTAACTTCAAGGCCAATGCTACTCAAGCTTGCAACAGGAGGCTTACCAGAAATCTGGAACTGAATGAGTAAGGTCAATTGCGTTTCCCACTTTGGCTGGATACCTTTTTAAGATGAATATCATAGTTCAGTGTGATGCATTTTTGAACTTCTCTATGTGTTTTGTAGTAATTTTTAGTTAACTTGATAGAGACACGGTTAAAAACATGCAGCTCCCTCTCTAAAATGAACTCTTTTGTAGCAAACATATTTCATCTTGTGTAACTTAGTGCATCATATGAACTCATTTAAAGAAAATACTCCAAAGGTGAATGCAAATTTTGTTTTTCTTCTTTGGCTGAATCGTGGTATAACCTGTCTGAAAAGGAAACATCCGGACCTCTTCCCTTAGGTTTTGCTTTTAACAAGGGAAACAAATCTTTAAAAACTGAAATTGAAATTGTCTGATACTAAGTTTTTAGAAATCAGTATTAATGTGGTGTGTTTGTATTGAAATACTTTCTTGTGGCGTTTATATACCTGATGTGCAATGTTTGTACTTGTTTTTTCCTCTGTGTTCAGATCTTTCACACTACTACATCTGAAGAATTTACAAGGCAGCATTTGTCGGTTTTCTCTTTATGCTGCAAGATTTTGAGCAGAGGCAGGTGAAGATGAGAACATAGAAGGAAAGAGCTTCATACAACAGCGCAGATGTGGAAATTCTGCTAGTTTTGTTTGAGCTAAGCTATGTCTTTCGGCAGACGGTGCTTTAAAATACCTTTGGAGATCAGCCAGGTTAGCTGTTGCCTTTGTTTGCTAAGGAACCTATTCTGTTTGTTTGTTGATGGTGGTGCTTTTAGTAGTGAGATACCTTCCCTCCCCTTAGACTTCACCTGCTCGGATTTTCACTTCAGGAAAACAATGACTAAATTTCCGCTCTACGATAGTTCTGAGGTGCTCTGCCGCTATCCKATCTGGGACTATAATACTGCAGCAATTCCACTCTCCTCCCAGGTGAAGTTTCTGAATATGTGCTCCCATTTGCACTTTCTGCACCCCAAAAGTACCCAGCACCAGAGTGGTGGCAGCACAGCTGGATGATTTACATGCGCACACAGGCGCTGTCTGTGCATGTGTACACATCAAACGTGCGGTGCAGGAGAAGGTGACAAGTACATGCAAACCTGCCAGAGTTGTGCCCAGCATTTCCACAAACTTGCATTCAGGTTTGATGATTTTGCTTAATAATGTTCTTTTTTGAGCAGCAGTTGTGCTTTGTTCTTAGTCAGGATGTCAAATCTCATTCAGAACAAAAAGAAATGACTTAAGTGATTTCAAGTTTAGTAACTGATGGCAGCCAAACCTCCGAAGCGGCTGAGATCTGTATCTTTAGGTCCCTAATGCCACTGCAGCGAACATCAAAGAGCAGGTTCATAAAAGGACTGAGGTGCCTGAAGGTAGATGTTGTCACAGAATGGTTGAGGTTGGAAGCCAGGTACCACAACCTGCCCTTTGGGATGGAGCCTGAACGCCTCGCGCGTGGCCTGCAGCACGGGACCGTGTTTCTTATCAGCCCATTTGCTGGCTCCCAGCTCAGCAACAGTTAAATCCTGCTCTGTGGCCCTTGTGCTTCCCTGCTCCCTGTGCTGCATAAGAGTTTGCACACGTGTAAGTTAGCTTTTGGACTAGTGGTAGTGTCACATCCTTTCTCTTGCACTAGACCTAACACCATGTCTCTTCCTGCCAGGTCGCCTGTATTTTTCTAGCAGTAGATGTGTAAAAGCTGTCAAGCGCCAGCTGTTTTGGAGCTGCCCCTAGGCCAAGGCGGGTGTCTCTCTATCTTTCTTAGGAGTTCAGGCCAGCCAGTTTCCTGAAAACGTGTCTTTTGGATCACTGCCCACCCCAGAAGGCCATTACAATGAGATACATTAATTCCACATAGGCAGTCCCCTGAAGGTTGGGATACTCACCTGGGAAACAAGAGCCTCCTTCTCAAATCTTCCTTCCCTTGGTTCGAAGCAAGGCCGTGGTTCCAGTTCCCACATCCTGAGTGCCACAAGAGTCCTGCAGTGGCTTTGGCCCGGGCCTCTGCATGAAGAGCTTCCATTAGAGAGAAATAATCCCGGAGAGAGAGAAAAGGAGTCTCTCGAGCAGTGGTCAGAGCACTCGGTGGGGCTATATGAAAGGCAAGTTCAGTTCTCTGCTCCCCTGTGAGCTTGTTTGTCACTACTGATACAGAGTGGGAGTTTCAGAAAGTGTGGTTTGGGGGTTTAGCTTTAAACAGCCAACTAATAATTATAGCATTTTGCACTGGAGTTGTGTGAAAAGGTTTTTGTTTTTAATTTCTGTATCTAACCGCATATTTCAAGCCCCAGTTGCATGGGGTTTGTTAGCCTATTTTTGCTTGTCATTAAAAACCACAGAGGAGGGAAACAAGCGTGATGGATCTTGCACGTTAGTAACTGGATGCCCTCTAGCGAAACCCTGTCACGCTCTCAGCTCTATTCATTCTTTATTCCTGCAGATGAGGGAGATAGGAAAGGAGTTGTACATCTTTGTTAACAGGAAAAAAATAGAAGTGTATCCTGTAGTTGAGCAGAGTGTGAAACATCCACTGAAATTAATATTTTGGGCCTACGCAGCTGAGGAAGACCATGAACATCTGCAAAAATGACCATCTCGAGGCACCRTAACATGCCAGTGTGCAGGGGGAGCTTGCCAAAAGCACCAGCCTGTGCATGAAGTAAAGGCAAGTACTAGGTCAAACATCAAACTTTGCATTAGCCTCACAGGAGGATGTAAGGGATGTAAGCTGTGACAGAAAATGTGTTTCCACATAYCGAATGTGGCGGTGGAGAGTCCTGGCCTGGAGCACTTTTGACTGCCTGGTGCTTTCTCAAAATCCATGAGAGGTGTTTAGTGCACGTTGACTGCGGCAGGGTGTGATTTGTAGGAACTCAGTAAGGAGGCTGCTAGGCAAGGAATTCCTAGCATTTCAAAAATGTGTGATTTCACCAGCTTGTGGGACACTTGAGTTATTCACAAAGCTCTCAATGATTTTCATCTCAAATATCTCATTAAATTACTCAAATGTTAAGGCTCCCATTGTAATTAYTGCTGGGAATCTTGGCATGTGAAAGCATCTAAAAGGTTTTTTTTTTCCTTTTCCTTGCTCCCATCCTACTCTAAATACCAATGTAGATTAGGCTTTAACTAAAAAGAAGCTGCTGTTTATTTTCCAGGAGCGCTAGAAACTGATCCCATGGTTTTTGGTCTGAAATCTCGCTCCTGAATGCCTCCTGGAATGAGAGCATAGCACTCACTGCCAGTTAACTAAAAGAGCCCCTCGTAATGAGAAGCAGTGCTCCTGTCTTTTGCAGTCGCATGTGCCTGGCCAGCGTACTACTTTCCATGTGTTTGGCACAGGTGCAGCTGCAAAGAGTGAGCAGCCTTCAAAGGTGCTGCCTTCATGCCACCACCGCACAGGGAAGGCAGCGCCGTCGGGGGGTCTCAGGCTGCCGCTCAGGGTCAGCAGCAGCATCTACCCAAACCAGAGTAACCCTTCAGTTGTTCCTTCAAAGCTGACTGAAGATTGTGGGGCTGGCAGATCAAGAAGGCTGTGTGAGGTGGGGGGGAATAAAAGGGAAGAATTTTAAGTTGCACAGTGGAAATGACAGCAAAGGTTAATTTAAAGTTGTCACATGATCGATGTTTTGGAATACATAAAATAAAAACAAATGCTCTCAAATTAGGTGCTTAAAAGCCTAGTGAATTGTCCCTTGGTAAGACTTTGGTATTTAGTAAATTGCAGCTCCTCTTTGCCTTTGTACAGTGGCTGAGCAGCATGAACCCCCAAACCTGGCTTTGCTGCTGTCATGGGAGGAGGAGCCCCCCTTTGCAATGCGTTTTGGGCATCTGAGCTGGAATTGCCATTGTCAGGTAAGCAACAGCCTCCCCGATGGCGTGGGTGGGAAAGGGGCTGAGGTGGCCCCACGCCATGCCTGGGGACCCTGTGACAGGGGCAGGGCCTGGTCCCCATGGCATGAGTGGAAGCAGTAGGAGAGGGGTGCGGGGAATCGCTCTGCGCTGCTGGAACTGCCCCACATAGGGTGAACTATTTGAGTAGYCTCTAGAACAGAGGGCAGAAAAAAAAGTCTCCTGGGCAAGTTGCTAATTCATGGAGACGAGTTCCTGTTCGTAGCCCAGTGAGAAGGTGACATTCCCTCAGGGGCAGCTCTGCCCGTTCACCCCACAAACCAAACTCTCAAGCTTGCCTTCGTCAGGCTGCAGTATTTTTCTACCAGGTTCAGGAATGGAAATGCTAAAATTCTTAATGGAGTAGGTTGGACTCACAAAGATGCTGAACATATTTTGTGTAGAACCATGCCACTGCTGCTTTAGGCTGCTGGTGCATTTGTTAGTCACCAGAGGCAGTCTGTGCGGTTGAAGAGGGGGCAAAACATGCCTTGAGCTGGAGCATGAGCTAAAGCAGCATGCGGTGCTGGTTCCCTGATACGGACATGCCCAAGTTCTGCCCTAATTCAGCTGCTGCCTGGAATTCCAGAATTAATGGGCAAGGCAGACATAAAATGTAATCATCAGTAGGTAGGACTGGGTATCTTTTTCCTACCTTCAGATGTTAAGTAATGGCATTAGAACAGGAAGAGAAGRCACATGCATCATAGGTAAACGACAGTCATTAAGCTCTTCCTGTGGCAACATTAAAAAAAAGAAAAAAAAAAAGTACAGTCACTCTAATAGGCTCTGGGATTCCCCATAACTATAATTTCAAATTTCCCTTTCTGAATCTAAGTGGTTAGTACTAGAAATTTTTAATCAGCATAGTGGGAGAGGAATTATGTGCTAGACTGGTGCACCTAGGAATTTCTCTCTTAGAAAGAAAAGATGAATGAAAGATAAAAAGGTACTTGGTGAACCATGAACAGTTTTAAACGGTTCTTTGAAAATAAGGGTGACTGGTCATAAACAGGCACTGAGTCATAAACTTGCAAAACAGTTTTATTTCACACTATACAAAGATAATACACATTTTAAAAAGCTTACAATATTCTGGGTTATGTCTGCTGCCACTAAGGATGTTAATAATGGGCTTCCCAGATTGCCGAGTTTCTCAGGAAACTTGGGGTGGCTCCTGTTCTCCCACAAGTTGGAGGTACTTCTGTGCCAGTTAGAGGGGGTCTATTCGAAGAGAAAAGTTCAGGGTGCAAAATGAAGAGGGCTCGAGCTGGATATGCCCGCCTTGTTTCAGTGTCAGTGGTAATAAACTCACCAGAGGGAACACGGGTTAGGCTCAGCCCYGCAGGTCAAAGCTGACTGCCTGATCCTGAACCAGGGCCCTGTGCTAGGGAAGGCAGTGTGGCTATCCACACATCCATGATGGACTGTATACATGAGAAAGAGCCAAGAAATGAAACACTGTTCCCAAAATCAAACAGCTGTAATGGTTAAAATGAATTTGGATTTGATGCATCTTTATACATTCAGTGTTTCACTGCTGTCCAAGGTAGCAAATTATTTTTCCATTTCAATTGCAGGTTGTCCTTTGCCACTTAGCTGTAAATAGTCGAGGACMGAAATTAACCCAGGGAACCACAGCACTGAGCTTTCCTTATGTACTTAAAATAATAACATGGTGTAAAATATTTTAATGTCCTGGGAGTAAGTACAGTGGCACCATACCACATTGCCCAGCTACACAGTAAACTTTGATAAATGCAGCAGACCAGATGAACCAGGTTTCAGACAATCACAGAACTATTAAATAACTGAGCATGTAAAGATGGCAAAAGGCTCTCAGTGAAGGAGTGTATCTGGTTACCCACATTTGCTTCCCATCAGGTCCAAAAGAAGTTGCCAYGAGAATTCAGTGTTTCATACAGAAATAACTACAGGTATGCAACTGATTTTCAGAGTTATTTGTGGAAATAGAAAAAAGCRACATACCAAAAGATGACCTAAAAGACTTAAAAAGAACAGAAACTGTGCTTGTACTTTTAAGACTATACTGTATATAAGATACTTTAAGCTGATCTCCTTATTGATCTTCAGCAGCTTTAGGAAACTCAWAGCCAGCCTTTCCCTGAAACAGTGGGAGTCAGTGGGCTCTGAAATAACTTAATTGAATAGTTTTTACTCTAAATGGCAATCACTTAAATTGTCGTTAAAAGAAAGACCCTATCTTTCAGGTTCATCCTTATTCTTCATTTGTGCAATATCTCATTTCTTCTCAGTACTGAAGTGSCTCTTTCCTCAAAACATTTTTGAAACAGAAGAGTGAACCAAAAATCTGTCCTTTTAGACTTTTTTTTAATTTCATAAAATATTTTRGAGACATTAGTCTTGTTTTTTAAGTCTTTTTCAGGTCACCTTTTGAAGCAGCTCTAAAGCGAGGTAACAGACACTAATATAAGCTAGTTTTCTTCATGATTCTCAAAAATTCTTGCTCATTTACTTCTCCATCTCCATCTCGATCAGCTTCATCAATCATTTCCTAGAAGAAGTATTGTAAATTTGATCAGGCTCTGAGCTTGACTCAAAACATAAGACCTTCCATTTGTGAAAAAACAACAAATCAGAACCCCTTCATTTGCAGGTGTAATTATGTATTCTCTTGCTCTTCACACTTGTTACCCCTTAGCCCTTTTGTGTAGGCCCAGGTTTTCCCTGGAGCTACAGGATTTGACCCTGTGCCAYGTGCTGTGTGTGTCCTTGCTTGAGCAGGGTGGGTTGGGCTAGATGATCCCTTCCAACCTCGACCATTCTGTGATTCTGTGATGGTCCATGCCCACTAGGACGTGTCTAGGAAGCATTTACCTGAAGTTCTTCATCGGTTAAATTTTCTCCCAGCTCCTTGGCAACCCGCTTCAAGTTTTTGAAAGAAATCTTTCCTGTGCCATCATCATCAAATAATCTGAAAGCTTTCAGTATTTCTTCTTTGGAGTCCTTCTCACTCTAAAACAAGAATAAAAAATAATAGTTATAAYATATGTGCTACTGAGATACTGAAATGGAGTATCTTTTGATACTGATGGATACATGATTCTTTTAATTACTACCATCTTTTGTGTCATCATTGCCAAGAAGTCTTCAAAGTCAATGGTGCCACTTCCTTCTTTGTCAATATCCGCTATCATTTTCTTAATTTCCTCCTTCTTCGGCTCAAAGCCTAAAGCACGCATTGCAACCTGCACCAAAAAGCAATTCTGTTAGGATGCCAGCAGAATTCCAGGGATCCCACTTGCTACTAAAACTTACTTAATTTCCTTTCCCAAAAGGATAGCACTGACTTAAGGCAAGGAAAGTAGTCCCAAGGCTCTTACTTGCCTATTTCATCTTTCCCCCCAGCAGTAGCAGAGGTTTGATATTCTTATTACTCAGTCCTGTTTTCTCTTTAATTCCATAGGAAACATGGAGTTTTTCTTTTTGAGAATGAGAACCTTTTGTGCCTCAGGCAGAGGTTCTAATCTGTGTTTCTGGACTTACAGCTACAGGAACAGGCTTCCTAAAGGGACTGGGTTACTAAAATGGGACTTCAAGGGAGGTTGGAGAGGTGATCTCTCCCCTTTTGAAATTTAGGGGAGAAGGCCTGTTACTTTTGATTGGTCTAGAATTACATGCAGATAATTTACACACTCTGGTAGATACAAAGAGGCAAAATCCACAGCCCTAGCCCTTGGCACTCCTGTGTAATGTGTTGGGGAGAAAGAAGGACAGTACTTGAAATCAAAGACTGATTGTGTTGCTAGCCCAAGAAAAGCAAAGCAAATCTCAGCCTCATAGAACAAAAGTGCTAATGTATTAAATGTACTATACTCAAAGGGAAAGCAGTATTTAATATGGGGCAGAAGTTTTCTTCACAAAACATTTCTTCTTCTAATTCATCAAAAAATTAATATGTAGCCAAAGTTTGGTGTCTGATCAAGGCATTGTGACAGGATGACTGAAAATGTTACACTCCTTTTTTCAAAGGGGAACACTTGAGTTGTAAAATATCCACATTTTGGAAAGAATTTTTTTTTTTAAAAAATGTAGCACTAAGTGGCTGATGCTACAAAATTTTATGTCATCTTAAAAGAACTATATATTTTCACATACATACTGCATTCTAATGACAAACACTCCTTAATCAGCTCTAAGTACTTCCACAGAAATCCTCTGGGGACCCCAGACTTTTATGTAACATGCACAGAAGTGAATGCAGAGAATGTATATATGAGAAATCAAAGGCACAAAGACAATTATGGTAAAATGTCCAGGCTCTGAAAAACAAACAGAAAAGTCAAAGACATAGCTCAGTAGAAAGAGACCTGGGAATAGCTGATCCTTGCACTTGAGGGCACTTCCCCACACACATTACTTCAACCTGGATCACTGTTTTGTTCTTTTATAAATAACAAGTAGTTGGGGGATTATTATATGAAAATATGGTTGTATCATGTCTGAATATGTTCAAAATCAATGTGTTTAGTTACTGGAACAAGTATTTTGATACTGCGCAATTCATCCCAAAAGAACAGAAATCCAGTTCCCAGAAATAATGACCTTCCAGTCATGAGGATAGTTAAGAAATGGGTACTGGGAAACTGGAACAGGTTTCTTTAGAACCTSTTTCATCTCTACCCTTTGGGGTATTACGAGCTCTCTGACCTACTATCAATGTGTCAGGGAAGCCTRCTCTGAAGCAAAGCATCTCAGCTTAACCATGTTTTAAACCTCACATCCAGTCAAGACTACGAGATGTTAGTGTCGCTCATACAACAAAATCCTTTCAAATCGAGCAAGCTAGGGCTGCACAAACAGCTAACAGCTGCTAACAGCTACAACGTAGAAACTGCAGCTATTTCCAGCCAACGAAACGAAACACTTAAAAACCTTCAGTTCTTTTACGTCAATGCTCCCAGATCCATCAGTATCAAACAAATCAAAAGCTTCTCTGATCTCCTGCTTTTGCTCTTCAGTAAGTTCAGGTTTCAAGCTACTTTTCTTCCGTGGGGCTGTACCTAAGCCAGGCTTTCTGTAGTTGGATGCCTTCAGTAAGAGAAGGAGAGAAAAGATAAGCAGCTTCCTCGTAGAAAAGAACTATATATACACACACACATTAAAAACAATAACTAAAGTAACGGTAACAACACCAAAGCTGTTGTATAAGTGAGAGACGCCCTTTGCTGCAGCAGCAGGTACACAGCGGGTCGCTCCGCGTGCTTTTACAGCTTATCCTCGAAGGGSACGGGAGCCGTAGCCCTGGGGAATGGGCGGGTGAGGTTCAGGCCGGCTGCTCTGAGCGGGAGGCCGGGCGGGCGGCGCGCGGGGCTGGCAGGGCCCCGGCCCCTCCTCCCGAGGGAGGGCAGCGCGCCCTGCGCTCGGGCCGGCCGTGGCGGAGGCCTCTCCGGCCCCAGGGCACCCCGCAGGAGGGGCCTGCTCCCCTACAGCGGTTCCCCTCTGCGCTCCTTCCCGCGCCGCTTCCAGTGGAGACCCAGACGTTGGGCTGCGTTTGGCAGCAACAGGGGGCCACTCCCGCAGCCTCTCCCGTCGCCTCGGCTCCAAAAGGCGGCAGGCGCCTCGCGGTGCTGCCCGGTGTGCCCGGGGAAGCGTTGCCGCCGCCCGCGGCTTGAGCCGAGAGGCCGCGGAGCAAAGTAAGCAAAGCAAACAAAGTAAGCAAAGTAAACGGCGGGCACCGCGCTCACCATGGCGCCGCGGGCACCGCTCCGCATCGGCCGCCACGCCGCTCCCGGCGGCCGCAGCGCGCCACGCCCCGCCCGCCCGCGGCACGCCCAATCGGGGAGCTGGGCGCCGCGGAGGCTCCGCCCGCCTCCCCGTTCGGGCCAATGAGGGCTTAGCGGGGTTGTGGCGTAAAAGYGACGCGCGGCCGTCTCACTGGTTGGCATGCCGAGCGGCGGCGGTGTCTTAGCAACGAGGTGGCGCGCTACCGTTGCGACCGTTGCAACCGTTGCGTCCGTTGCAACCGTTGCGTCGTTGGCGCTCGCGCAGCTGCGGGCAGGCCGTTTGCATCCCTCTGGAGTGCGGCCGGCGCGGAGCCTCTTTGTGTAGCTACCGGWGACTAACGGAGGTGTTCTCCTCCCTGCTGGCATTTTTCCCACTTTCTACCTCTCGCCTCCAAGCAATGGAGAGCTTGTTTATTACGAACTTTTGTCTTTGGCTGTGGTAAGCCGGGAAGCTTTTTCTATAGCATTGACTTTCAGGTAGAGGAGGTAAGTGGTGATTACCACCTGTATATCTCGCGTTGTGGATGTAAGCAGAGCCATGTGTGGCTGTTTGCTGTGCACCAGGGATGGCCCCAGGGATGCAGCGTGTATGCACTTGCATTCGAAACAGTTTTATGCCACCCTTGTTGAAGTATGTTCATATGGAAAAAAAGGCCATCCCGAGTTTTCTTCTGGCAATTTAACTCTCCTGGTTAAGATGCTGTAAATCAAAGTAGTAATGCTGCTTGTTTACCGGAGTGTTTGTAAAGCTGCTTGTTTACCAGAGCACACCCTCCAAACCAGATGAGGGTAAGTATAACAAAATGTGGCAAAGGGCAAGTTGTATTTTGCTCCTTGGCTTGCAGGGATAAGTGATGAGGCAGAAAGCAGTAGGTGAGGGTGCATGTAAGCTCAGCAGACGCCTTCTGTGGTCCCTTTCATTCCTGTTCTTCGCTACTGGTTTTGCTTGTCCGTTTAGTCTTCAAGAACTTCCTCCTCTTTGCTGCTTTCCCTGGATTCTGAAGTATAACTCCACCTGACTTTTTACCTTTTACACCTTAGGCTGAGTGGAAGAAAAAGTAAAGGGCTGATGGGAAAGCAAAGTGCGACTTTGGGTCCAGTGTCTGCTGATTCCTGCAGCATGTTAGTTTGGTTGTTCTTGCCAAAGCAATATGCGCAAAAGAAAAGGGGGGAAAATATCACAAGATCATAGATCACATATCTTGCCAGAAGTTGCGCAAGCAGCAAAATAAAACCACTTTTCCTGTAAGCCCAAACCCTGCCCTCATGTCTGTTTCTGCGGCCAAGCCTTGGGTCCATTTGGTCTAGTTCTGCACAGGATCTGTTCTGTAGGATACAGGCCAATATCCAATCTACAGTTTCAGAGCCTCACCAAAAGCTAAGGGGGAGGACCACGTTTTTCAGATGAAATTTCAGGAAAAATTTCAGTTAAGCACCTTGTAGTTGGTTGCATCAAGTTTTGCTGTAAATGTGTTGGCTTTAMAGAAGGTCTTGCACCAACCCTGATTAATTCAGAAATTAAGAGCCAGAGCCCTGGCTTTCCATTAACTGAAATAAAAACATGCTTTTAGTCTGAGAATAGCTTATACTGCTGGTCTGCACCTTTGTTTAGGAGCAGTGGGGAAGTAAGTGGTGGAAAGTAGAAACCCTTCTCCCCAGATCCTTATAATATGCTGAGAACCTAGACAGACCATTGTTTGGCCTCTTTTGTCTAGTTAATTTATTTAGATTAATTCTTAAAAGATAAAAGGGGGGAGCATTAGTTTAATCTATGTGGTCGAAAAGGAGGGAGTGTTAGTTTTATGCATATGGTCTGCCACAGCACTGTGGCGAGAAGATTTCAAAGGAAAGAAGATTTTTATTTTTGACTGAGTAGAAGACCAAAACGTTGAAATCTTGACTGTTTGCTGTGTGTGAGACATAAGGAAATGGCATTCATTTTGATATATGTGGAATAGAGTGTTGGTGTGTGTTAAAAGGAGTAGAGTTGGAGTAAAATCAGGTTGATTATCCCTTTCAAGATTTGACTGCCAAAATCAATGACATAACTCTTTGTACTAAGATGTGTCTGTAGCGAGGGCTTGGGTTGCGCGTAAAGGTTTCCTTCCTGYCCTGTGGAACTCGTGCTCTAAGATGAGTGAAATTCCAGGTAGCAGGCCAGGGGAGGAATGGCAGTACTGTAAAATCTGYACTGCTTCATGCTTAAGAAACCACTGGAATTAACAGCATTTTKCTATATGCCAAGGGAAATTTTTTCCATGGCATTTTAGTAATGCATCATTTCATTAACTGCATCCATCAATGTCTCATAATAAGCACACTGGATAAAGGACCGTTTCATGCAAAGTGCATCACAAAAGGGCTGTGTTTGGTGTTAGCTTGTTAATTTTTTTTTTGTATTTATTCTCTGGAGAACTGCAAGGATGGGGCAATAAGTTTGTTTTGTTCACAGATGCTGTGTGCTGGCCATGGCTTTCAGGGAAATGACTGCGAGAAGGCATGTTGGACTGGAGCAGCTTTCCGCCTTTGCATTAGCTGGAAGAACACTGCTGGGGCCAGTGAAGTCGTGCAAGTTTGTTGTGGATGAAAGCACCAACCAGAGCATATTGACTTGTTCTGCAGTCAGACTGATMGAAAGTTTGGATTTAAGCAGTGCCACTGGACAGCTTCTTAATGAAACCATTCAGGCACAGAACAAGGAATTTAAAACTGGGATGAGTAGCCTGTTGTTTCTGGTCGGCGCGTGGAGCAATGCTGTGCTAGAGTGCCTCGAGCAGAACGTGCCTGTTTCAGTAATAGTGTCTGTGATGGCTGAGGGCTTGAACTCTTGCTGTGAGAAAGTTCAGTGTCTTCAGCGATCAATACATGATGTAAATAAAGAACTATGTTCCAACAGCGCTAGGACAAGTGATTTTGAAAAGAAGACTTTCCGCGTTAGGTCTAACAGTCTCCTAAATCCTCAAGTGTGTTTTCAGAAAGGTATTTCTGCGTCAGAAGAAGTTGCTGTTCCAGGAAGYGTTCATTCCTGTCCAGAAGATAGCTGTAATTTTAGTACCAGCTGTTCGGTTTCAACTTTGTCAGACTTTGGTTCAGTAGCTTCCCTCATCAAACCGAGGGATGATGAAAGTAAATCTGTGATTTCTGGAAGTGGCATTATCACATCCAACTGCAACAAAAAGAAATTAAGTCACAGTAGATACTTCAGCRCTCTAGCAAAAAGCAATTTTTCAAGCCAGCTAAGCAATTGGGAGGATTATCTCTCAGGGCAGCCAGCATATCCTTGTGAGTGTAATGGTTTTGGACATTTGGCAATGGCTCTGAGCCACGGGAATGCAACTAGCCTGAAACTGCTACAGAACATTGTTGCATATCGAAAACAGCAAGCTGAGTGTAATGGGTCTTCCCAGCTTAACGTGACAGAAATTGTGACATGCTGCTTACTGGGCCTGCCTGAAAGTTATTCTTGTGTTTGCCCAGGCTTTATTACGTTAGTATCTCCAGAACAAGCCTCAGTTGTCAAATACCTTCAAGACAAAGCCCTGGGGCTCCTGCTGATGGATGGGGACCTGACTGAGCAGTATCGTCACTTAGGTTTTAATAGACCACGTAATGTGAGGACCATATCAGAGCAGCCCAACCTGCAGGAAGGCAGCCCTGGAGATGCGTGGCTGAGCAGCACGCTAGACATTCTAACACATTTTGAAGTCAGCTTGGTTTTGGTCAAAGGAAACGTGTGTGAAAAACTGATGGAAAGGTGCCTGGCAAACAACATCCTGGTGATAGGTTCTGTGAAACCCCATGTGCTACATGCATTTGAGGATGCCTCGGGCGCCCAGGCAGTGCAGTACCTTGCTCAGCTGCATGCCCGTTACGTCGGGCACGGGGCCCGTGTGCAGCTGTGGAGAGCCTGCGACGGGCGTGCGATGGAGCTGCGCGAGCTGGTGCCAGTCAGGATAGACGTGCAGGGAATTCCCCTGCTCACAGCTGTGCTCACCACTACCGTCGCTGCCAAGCTGCAGCTCATTGAAGACCAGTTCTGGACTTTTGTGTACCGGCTGCATCATGCTTTAGATGAAGGGAGGGTTTTTCTTGGTGGCGGTGCAGTTGAGCTCTTGTGCCTTAGTCACACTCGGATGCTTGCAGAAGAGTCTTTGACGCCAGCAAGAACAGATGCTGAGAAAGAATTTCACAATCCTTCTTGGCTGGCAGCATCTTTGACCGAGTGCAAGTCAGTTGTGCTCCAAGCATTAGGAAGTGGCTGGATCCAGTATCTTTCAACAGTTCTGTGTAACACTGCAAAAGCAGCTTCGGGCTTTGAAGCACGTACCTTGATCGAATGCCACCTCAAAAGAGCAGCTGACTGTGGCTCTCCCTCAGCATATATACTGAAAGAGTTTAGAAGAGGTGGTTTGGTCCAAGGTGCTTCTGATCCCTTCACTGACCCTGCAGAGGGTTTCAGCGTTTATGACAATGTTGGAGCCAAGGTGGAGGCATGGCGGAGAGCTCTTGACTTGGTGCTGCTTGTGCTTCAAACGGATGCTGAAATTATCGTGGGTCCTGAAAGGAATCGGCTGTTAAACTCAGATGTATCCAGTGAATTTGTATTTTTATAGGGCTTGCTGCATGCAGGCTTTATTTTTCAGTCTGCGCGTCAGTAGATAGAAAAAAAAAAATCAGGTAAAATCAGTATTTCTGCATAGCTTCTAAAGTAAACACATAGACGCGCAGTTACAACATTATAGTTTARCAGTGGAAATCGTCCTGTGAAGCCTTCACAAGCTAGATCTAGTTTGCAGTTCTGAGTAATGAAATATGGAGATATAAGTCTAGTCCAGTGGACTTCTCTCATCTGGTTTAGCAGAGCAGGTGTGCAGTTCTTTTCCTTTATCACCTGCCCACTTACTGTCTGTCCAATTTAGTTGGAGAAAGTTTGGTACCTTAGATACAGTTACACACTCAATGTGTTCTACCTGTATGTGTTTGGACTTGGGAACTGTAGGTCATTAATATTTAATGTTTATTAAAGGAGGGCAGGGACTTCTTAGATGATATTGGTATATTTGCCTACTTGTCTGTATTAAATGAGACTATATATAAAGATGTAATTCATAACATAATATTATTTATTGACATAAACATAAAACATGTTTGTAAATATCTTTCAGATATTACATTGCAAGTGTAAGAGTTAATTTATGAGTGTTATATCTTATAAGTGATTGCATTAATAGGACCTGCTAGTGCATGCTTATTTGGGCAATATTTATTTTTGAAATATATGCCTTTTGGAATTTTTCAGCTCAGTACAACTTCAGGCTGAAACATCCATTTGATATTAAAGAGTGGATGCATCTCTGCACAACATTTTATTTTACTTAGCGAGTTGGATTTCTAAGGTTATTTCCTTTGGGTTTGTTTGGTTATCCTTGTAGAGAGAAAGAATGCAGTTGTATTGCCAGAACTAAGTAGTATGTTGGCTAAATGAATGAATAATTTACTATGAATCTATCTGGCTTATTGAGGCAAGAACCTATTACCATATTTTAGCACTTAAATTTGCAAGCATTGCCAAGGAGAACTTGTGTCTTGTGGCAAGAAAGAAGTGGAGCTTTTGTGGAGATGATTTTCTGAAACTGGTGTTTTGATTCATGCTTACAGTGAATGTCTTATGAGTCAGGTGAAGGCAAAATGGAAAAAGAATGTAAACAGTGGTATGAAAGCTGATTCCCGCTTTCAGGATTTTTTCTTTCACTGACTAGAAGTCCTATTTTCATTTTTATTAATATGAGATTCTATCTAAATGCATTTCTGTCTTAATGTATATTATAATAAATCATATACACTCAGTTCTTTCGCAGACCTGTTTACCTAAGTCATTCATATTAAACGAATAACTGATGTGTTCAGCATATAATGAAAAGAAAGATGCGGTAAATGAAATTAACTATATATTTAGATACATGCACGTAATACACACATAAAAGCAATGTTACATTTCCAAAGGTTACATTGCTCTTTTTCATGGTTCTTTATTTATACATTCTACTCATGTGTAAGTGGAAGGCTCTTAAGAATGAGAAGGTTAAAGGAGTGTATTAATTACAGTTCTTTCAGAAAATGTAGATTTCTTTTTCCGTATCTTGAAAACTATTTTCGTAGTATTTGGCCATCTCTAACCTGAAAATGTAGATTTTTTTTCCTAACAAATTCCAGAATTCAGTGGGTTCTGGCAAAATATTCTCAATGGTTGAGGAGTTTATGATTTTAACGTGAAACAATAGCCCCTAGCAGCATAGGAATCTAATTTAGACTGAGTTTTAATCATTGTGCAATTATATTTTCATTATTAGTCCATTGACAGTTGGTGTTCAGGTGCCTGGCTATACTCCAGATATTCCAGGACATGCGAGAGGAGGAGTTTGATGGATCAAGAAACTGAAGGAGCTAATCGATGCTAGGTGAGAAAAATAGAAACACAGCATGTAAATATAAATGGACACTGCTTCTCTGCAAATTTTTAAAACTCAGGCTTGGCTTTATACTGTTTTTCTTGAGTCTCCTGTACTGAGCATTGCATAATCCCTGCTCCCAAGAAAAGATCCAATTGCACTTGATTTGAATAATAGAAGTTGAGTGGGTTATGGAAAAGCTGCATAGAAGGGTTGTGTTGAAGTGGTCCAAATGTCTATTTATAGGGCTCTTAGACATTGAGAGCTGACACACCAAATGTTGAGAAAATCCAAAATGATGTAATTTTTCCAAGCAGGCTTTTAAAAAGCACATAATGGTACATTTAAATATTGCAGCACAGTAATTTTTTATAACTCTCAACCATTATATTTTGATTATTTAACTAACTTTTCTGTAGGCCAACCAAATAGAAAATTTTATAAATGAACTAGGTATTGTATTCCAGATTATTTTAATGGTAGTAGGAGGGCGCAGTCTGGTGGGGTTAAGGTATTTCTGGAACTTCAAGGGGTAAAAGGGAGAACCTAAGCTCGCATGGGAGTTGGCAGAGTTTGAGGCAGTKTAGTTGTGCTGACTTTCTTTTGATGTCCCTGGCCAGGGTTTCTGCAGAGGCTGGGAGGAGGCTTTTTGCAGGGGGAAATCTAAACTCTGAGAAAAGTTAGTGATGAGAGTTTTGCAACTCTGCTCACAAGGAAGAGGTGACTGCTAGAGCTGTCTGGCCACCAGCTGAAGGAGGACTGAGCCAGAGGGTGCCTCTCTTATCCCGAGGGGTAAGTTGTCCTGTCCAGGCAGGCAGGAATTGTGGAGACAAGAAGCTTCCAGTGAATTGAAGCTTCCCACCTGGTTATTACCCACTTCAAATAGTGGAAATCAAGTATACACCTAGATAAGGAGCAGTTAAGATGCCTACGTTAGCATTATACTTAGACTGAGATGCATAGAGGAGCATCAGCTGTAGTGTGGTAGTGTTATATCTGCTCATTCAGGGAAAAACATACTTTGCTCTTTCACTTGGGAACATCCCTTCTCTGGCACGTTCCCTTTGCTCATGTTGGGATCTGTACTTCCTAAGACTAGAAAATTACCTTTTGACATCTTAATGGAGTAAAATTACAAAAACAAACAGAAAAATATTTTTGTACAGTCTAAAATGGTGCTATCATCTATAATTTATATCTTACGTATTCTCTAAGCACCCACAGACCCCTGTAAAGTGTCTCTGTTTGGAAGTACAACTAGCATCCTCTAATTTAATAGCAAACAAGTTTGCTGTCATGTCTGCATGGGGAAGCTACCTACCATTCTTTTTTTCCCTTTTGAATGTTTTRATATATTCTTGCCGGTGTCTGATTTTCCCCAAATGCTGCCAGCGTGCATCTTGTCCCATGGCATTAGGAAGATTCTTTGTCAAAGATTTTCTGCTGTGGATCAAAGTGAGCAGGGATCTTTGAGCAGCCTTGCAGCAAGGACAGGCCTTCTGCTGTGGAAATCTGGCCAGCTTCCCATARCCAACGCAAGCAGGACACCTAGAGGAATTCACCTTGGAGTCACACCAGCTCTGCAGGCTAAAGAATGAGTGAAATGTCTGCTTACCTAGTTTTTTAAAAAAAATCTCATTTGCATTTAAGCTTCTTTAATAMCCTGTTAAATGACAGTCAGTCAAAAAATGGCAGAGCTATTGCTTTAAGGATAGGCTTGCTGCCTGTTCTTGTGCGTGGGCTCGTGTGCACTTTTAGGGGAACCTTTAACAACAGACGTGTATTTTAAGCCTTACTTTTTTGTACAAGGAGAATTGACAGAGTCTTTAATTGCTGAATTGTTTTTCTATGGCTACCCTAAAATACACAGATCTGGTACTGACTGGATATAAATGGTCTATTTATGTAACAAAAATGCTAGTTTCATGGGATATTTTTACTGTTTGAATGGCTCAGGGTGTGACAAGGTGCTCTGACGTGTGACACAGATGATATTTACTCTAGCCTTTGCACAACCCCTTTTTGTTATTTCTTTACCTTGGGAGTTGAGCTAACTTTTGGTAACTTCCAGAATGTGACTCTCTGCTGCTCTTTCCACAACTCTTTCCGCAATTGATTGTAGGTGTATGATCTATTGATTATAATTTGAGGCATAGAGGGAGTATATTCCACCATCACAGTTTGAGCTCAATTTCCCGAAATTGCAGTTAGAGCACAGTTCCTGGGGCAGACTTGGAAAATCAAAAACCCTGAGCCTGACCAAAACCTGTCACTTGCCAATAGTGCTGCTGCATTAATTGACTTTTATTGCAAAGACCACACAGGACCACAACCCTTTCCTTTCAAGATGGTTCCTAGACCTGCTAGGAACGAATCTGCTCTCCGATAGGGCTTTTTCTCACCTCTCCAAGCTAGCGGCCAGAAGGACAGGGTCTGTGCCATTGAAAGAAGGCTGAGAACATCTCAAGCACGTACAAGCTGGACACTGGTTTGTTCCTGACTGGCAGAAGGAAGAAAAGAATGCCCTGCTCCATCTGTTTGGGCTTCCTGTCTGCTTATTCCATTAGTAATATCCATTTCTTCAGACTTTTGAAAACACCCACAGTAGTTTCTTTAGCTGCATTTCAGTGATGATCTGCTGTTAGTTGCATTATGTTCCTAAAGACTCGGTTACTTGCAGTTTGGAAATGCACTTGGAATTTGTAGCTCTCTGTGTGTGCGGCTTTGTATGTTCGGGACTGTCGTGCTGTGAGCCAGACTGAATGCTGAGATAGGTGTAGAGGTGACCAGTGCCCAGCAGGGCTGGAACTGCTGGTTACTTGCAGCACAGGAAACCTCAAGAACATCAGCTGAGCTGGAACCTTTTGCAAGGACCTTTGCCTATCCTTAGAGATACTTGCAATGCTTGAAGGAGCAGAAAGGGAGAGGAAGGAGCATAAACGGAGGTAGCGGTGTCTGAAGCACAACTGTGCTTCTCCTGCAAGCCCACAGCTGGTTTCTTGCAAGCTCCTGCCCACGGTGTGTCTGCCAGCTCCTGCAGCGGGAGAAGCTACAGCTCCTTCATGTTAAATGATCTACTACCTTTGTACTCATAAGGTGCCTGGGTTGCTGGCTCCATGATGAGTCTTCTTAGTAAGCACACCACTTCCATTGGAAGAGGGGAATCTACTACTACTGACAAGTAAATGGACAACTGGATTTTTCAAATGTGTGCTACCAGATTTCATAGTTATATTCAGCTAATAAAATGTGTCACTCTTAAAAAGAGAGCCTCTAAGTCCTCCCTGCAGGATTAGGCAGGAAAGATAGCTGCCTTGTGCCAGCACTTGGCAGAGTTTCAAAACAGAAATAAAAATGTTTGTAGAGGGAAAGGAATTCTCAGGGATCCAGTGCTACCCCCAAAAATAGATTTTTTTTAAAACTGCTAAAGAGTAAAATTTTTAGAGTGTATAAGGCCACATGTGGTCTTTATTGTCCCTGGCTGTCCTTTGCTTCAGCTCCAGTCAGTTGTTTGGTGTTTAGTGCTGTGTTTGTGTTCTTTGTTGTGAGACGAAATACAGCAGATTTGGAGAGGTGACTAAAAATAGCACAACTGGTGAACTGATTTATTTCCTGGGCATAATCTGAGTCACTGCTTTCATTGACTAAAGTTAAACAAAACAAATCCTACTTGTTACTATTGGAGAGCCAAAATAGCTTCAGACAAGTTGTATAATTCTTTTATATATATATATATGTATGTATATATGTGTATATGTATATATAAATAAAATATCATATATTTATATATAAAAATGTATGTGTGTAGATATGAAAGGGTGTCTTTCTCAATTTCACAGTGAGAAGAAGCATAGAATTAGGGGCTATAAATATATATATTTGTTATATGTGGGTATATATAGTGTGTGTATATCCATATGCATGGGTACCTATAAGCAGGACTTAGACTAAGATCTTCAGTTATCAACACTAACCTTCAGTTGCAAATTCTGAATAAGGACATTTAATCTCTTTGCTTTCTAGTTATGTCAAAGAAAATGGAAATCCTTCCTTTCTTAGAGTGTCTGTCTCCTATCAGCAAATCAGAATTATGTCAAAGAGCAGCCTCCTATGGAGAGAGACTCCTCTTCCTCCCCAGTTAATGGGAAATAAAAATTCTGTCCTGTCCTTGTTTGCTGCTTGCTGCATTTACAATTCTTGCTGTGGGTTGCAGCTCAAGTGATACGCATGCTGTGCATGCACTGCTTCAAGGGAAGTGCCCAAGAACTAAGCTACATATATGGTTCCATATCAGGATGATGTCATGGAGTCCCTTCTGTGATACACATCAAACTAATACTCCCGCAGCAGTGTAAATATGCGTAGCTAGATCAGTTTAATTAACTGGGGAAACTCTTTCTAATGTAAAATTATTCCAGTTTCTCAAACGKGTCTTTCTTAGCATATGGGGCAGTTAGTTTTGAATATATTACTTCTTACACCCTTCCTCCCTTGCCTTAGTTGGTGTAAGCACTGCTTAAATAACCATCCCAAGCTTAACATTCAAGTTCTTGTTCTGGGAAACTTATTTTCTGGAGCCATTTAGTTGTGGCAGTAAGCTCGTGGCTGCCAGAAGCCAGGCAGATCGGATGTAATTGCTAGCAAGAGAACTTCACTGGAAAAGGATCCCTAATCTTGCTATGTTTATCTGAAGTACCAGGCAATTAATTAAAAAAGACAAAAGGGCTTTGAATAAGATTCTGCCTTTGCAATTACACTAGCCTGTAGTATTAGACATCTCAAAGCAGTGGTGTGTGTAAATAAGGTAGATGGAGCTGCCAAACATCAGATCTGTGACTAGTATACTAATATGGGAATGGCTCAGAGCGCTCTTCTGCAGTGATTAATGCTTCAGACTCTTCCCAAGCAGAGCTCTAGGAGGACCTTCAGACATCCAGCTTCTGCACAACCAGTCATAAGGCCAGAGGAAGAAGAGATGAGCTTCAAGGCCAGGAGAAACACACTGGTAATTTACTAAGAGTCCCTGGTTTGGAGTCAACAGGTAAGGGCAGATTTTATTGCTGGAGTACTTGTAATCCAAATAAGATGTAAAGCATATTGATATGTCATCCTTTTGTAGGAGAGAAGTAAATCATCAAGGAAATGATTCGCCAAAAAAAAAAAGATTTTCCAGTGCAAAAGCTGGAAAATGACTTGAAGTTGGTCATTCCAGTATCCTGTCTTATTTGTTTATGTCTGATTATTAGACTCATGCTGAGGGAAGGTCTGCCAGAATTCAGGAGCTAGTTTAAAGTATGTGACTTCTATCTATGCCAAGTGGTGCTGCTTTAACTATTAACTTGCATGTGAAAGAGAACTTTAGACTGCCCAAGGGCCTGACATTTGGAGTTAACTCATGGCCATGAAGTGAAGAGGTGTTTTACAAATCACGTTAATATTCCCTGCTCTCCCTCAAATGTTCACGTCCATCTTTCCCAGCTCACAAGTTAAAATAGGAGTTGTTATGAGTTGGATTCTCAAATGTTCGTGTCCATCTTTCTCAGCTCTTGAGTTGAAATAGGACTTAGGAATGGGATTTTCTTTTAAAAGGCCTGTCAAGCTGTTTTCTTCCTGTTTCGTGTGTTGCTATGAGCCTCTACCACAAATTCAAGTCTTGGATGAGAGTTTGCAGATGCTTTTGCTGATGTGTTTGTGTGTGACAAGATGTTCTTTCACTGATAGACTGTTCTCCACTACAGACCAGGAAATTGGAGGGCAGGGCGAAGTTCTGCTTTGCTGGTAAATCAATACAGAAGCAATCTCTTTTCCATTAAAACCTCAGTAAGGTTTCCATTACTTTAGGGAGAAAGAAACTTGGTACTCAAGAAACATAATATTTCAACAACATGATACTCTCTCTCRGCTCTTCTGAGTGCTGGAGAAGTGTGTCCTGATGATTTTGGTTAATGGAAGGAAGTGTAAAGTTAGGAACTGTAAATGAGAAATGCAACCTTCATTAAAAGCGACTGCTTCTCTGATGAGCCTGTTAAAAGCCCTAATAGCAGTTATCTGTTTGCAGAGGAGTTAAGTACTTAATGATGACCTGAAAAAATTTACTTCAGAGATGCAGTAGATAGAGCTYTGCTTTCCACTAAAGTATTTGATGTGGAATAAGGGCCCAACATCCCCAGTAATGCAAGGATGTTTCCTGCAGGGGATGTCACTTAGGAGGGCCAGCCTCAGGGGGCAGTCATATCCAGCCGTACTGACCTGCTTTTATCTTTAAACTGCAGATYTGTGGGGAAGACTTTTGTTCTGTTTGTACAGTGTGCAACAAAATGAGACATTGGGTAATGATTAGAAATCAGAATTACTGAAACAGTGTATGATGTTTTAGAGTCGTCTGAGATTTGGCTGCCTCACCCTGAAAGGCATTTCCTTGATTTAGAAACCTGATAGAGTYGGTGGAATTTGCCTAACAGCCTCCTGCATTGTTTGACCATACAAATGCCCACAAATTTGGTCTCCAAAAAAAGAAGGTTTAGGGCTCTAACAGAGTAATTCTTGAAGGGTAGCAGCAAACCTGGACAATGCTGTAGCTCTTTTCTGGCGTTCAGGGTAAGGATGAAACCACTGTAGTTACAGTGTGCCAAGCAGAGCTACCAGTAGTCATCCAACATACAGTGCAAACTTATTTCAGCAGAACGGTTCCTGTACATGCAAACTGGCAGCTTGGAATGAATGTCCTCTTTTTAAATCATCTGGACATGAAATGAGACTGCGGTGTTTGCATGACTCTATTGCTGCAGGCTTGAGGAAAATCCTTACCTCTTCTGTTTCGTTTTGTTCTTTTTCTTAGTGGAAAYTTAAATTACTTTTTTAGAGCTATGCTTTCCTCTGATTTTGTCTGACTCCTCTGCTCTGTTTGCTTGTGAGTTCCCCAAATTAGTAAGAGAAACATTCTAGTTTGTAGTCCAGTAGGAAAGAATAACTTGACTTTTTTAAATGTAATAAACAGTGCAAGACCTGGAGCAAGTACAAAACCATCAGGCAAGGTGAAAGCCCCCAGAAGAATACCACTATTCAAAATGTCTGTGGATGTCTGCAAATATTGCCAGGAGCTTAGGTCTTCTCCTTTGCCTTTCCAAACATGTGTATTATTTTTTTCTTTAAAAATACATACCGTAACCTTGAACTCTCCCATGCTCCTAGTCAAAGAAGGTAGTATTTCCTTTAGACTGGTTGATTCATAGGTAAAATAAAATCTGTGAGACATTATTTTGGTCTTGGTTATTTCCTTTTGTGATATTGGATGGAAAACAGACCTTTTCAAAAATACAGACTTTGAAAAACAGCAAAGACTTCTAACTCTGGATGTTTTTYACCTTAAGCTGTAAAAATAAACTGCCTTTAGTTATGGTTCCTTTAGAATGTATTCATACCAGGTTTTGTTTTCTTTGTTTACAGACTCATGGCTTTGAACAGAAAACCTGGGTAAGCACAGCAGGTGAGTTTTAACCTAAGACATCTGTCTGGAGAAAAAAAAAAGATCTCAAGAGAAGATACCCTTGAAATTAGCTGGCTGGACATCCCAGGTATTTCAGTGTGCTTAARTGTATTGCTGACGGCACTGATCCTGTGTGCATTATCCAGCAAATGGTCTCAAAGAATATGGTCAGTATTGCTCTGAGTTTCTCCTGTGCTTGGGCAGTCATGCCAAACAGCCTGGGGGAATTTAGGCCTCATTCAGCAAATATTCTGCACCGTGCCATGAATAGCGAGGAAAACAGTCTGATCCGTTGTCGTACTCTGTTTCTGTGTCCGAATTGCAGAACTTGAGAGTAAAATGGGACTCCCTTCCTGCATGAATGTACCCTTCGTACATTTACTTTTAAGCTCGTGTGTGTTACTGTGATGATGCCTCCTCTTAAGCACTGAAGCTCAGTAAATCTACTGAGGTAGTTTTTGTTTTTAGCCTTTTTCTGTTCTTTCGTGGCAGCTTTATCACCTTTTTTTCTAGTTGACCTTGATTTGAATTTAATCTTTTCTGCTCTTTTTTTTGTTTGTGCAACAAAATATCTACTTCAGAGATAGAACAAAAGTATTTCATCTTGTGAGGATGGTTTTCTGCAGACTTACCTTTCCCTAAGGCCTGCACGTTAAATGAAGATCAATAAAACCCTCATATAACATGGTCCAGCCTGTGTACATGTACGCAGGCTGCTGCTGGCAGCATAAACAGAATTCTGTGTGGCTCTGGGACGTCTATTTGCTTTTTATTTATTTGTCTGATAYCACTGTTGATTGCAGCCTGCATTTTGCATCACAGACTCACTGGGAGAGAGTCACAAGTGGTATTTAGGTTTCATTATTGTAGTGGGAGCCACCAACTTGTATTAGCTGATAATTTAGTGTTCGTTGATTACCAAAGTTAAACAACACATTTTCTACAATGGAAGTTGTTTCTACTTGAGTAGTTCTTCATACTAAAAATGTAGGTGAGAGAGTACTTTCTAGGTCTGCAAAATGTGGAAGCAAGGGACTAACAGAAACATCACAGGCTTGTGATCTAGTCTCTTAAATTCTTTTGAACATAACCATTATTTTCTTACAGTCCCTTCTTTATACTTTTCATTAACAAGTCCCGTGAGAACGATTGCAACAGATCAAAAATTGAACTCTGTTTCAGATCACATTTAAAATTGGCAGGAGAGTGCGAGACTTAAAGCCAAACCTCGCAACATCTCAGATATAAAATATTTGGCATTAGGATCCCGGGGGTTGTTGCAACTGGTCAGGACTTAATCTCGTAGAAGACTGAAAATGGAGGTACTTTAAGATGAAGTCACTGTGCAGCCTTGTTCGGAAGGCAGTAACAGAAGTGGATGGGACTCAACTGCCTCCCTTATGTGAGGTAATATTTTAAGTCAGGCTATACAATGGTGGGGGTTTTTGTTTGTTTGTGTTTTTTTTGTTTTTTTGCTGTTGCAATGTGTAAGTTGGTTATAAGAGTTAGGTTGTGGTTGATATTTTGGCCATCTGGAGGGGCTCTATATGACCCTTTCAAACTGCTGCATAGTCTGTAGGGATTCCAGTATACCCTGCAGGGAGMTGCCTACAGKTTTTTTTTTKTTTGTTTGCTTTTAGCTTCGTAAACAGCATTTTCAGAAGTCCTGCAGCTGGCAAGGATGTGTTGTGTTTTTTTCCCTATCGGGAAGAAAGCCCCCATCCTTGTTTTTCTAGTTTTTGGACACTTAACATCTTTTGTTAAGCAAATAATCAAGTCCACAACCCGCTCCTGGAGGTGGCTTTTTAAAGGTTGAGCACTTCAGCTCATGAGCCTGCCCCTTGGCCCAGAGCAGTGTTGGAGGCAGCAAAGCCCTGCAGCACTATAACAATCTAGTAACAAATGGCATTCCCTTATGGGAGTTTTTGTGATCATTGCAATTAGAACAGATAGTCTTTTGTCATGTCATAAGACATAATTCTGAAGGCATTGCTATTGTTAATACCTGAAACTGTGCTAAAATATTGTTATGATATATATCCATATCTATATAGCTTTGAGTTAATCAGAAGCAATTCAGCTCCACAATAAATTCTTTTGGAGACAAGTAGCCAGTTGAAGCCTAAGATTGTTCCCCAGGCAAATGCAGACCATTTGTGAAACAAGAAAATTGTTAAAAGCTGCAGCCACGATCATCTCTGGGCACTGAGCCATAACACAGCTAAGAGTTCAGCCAGCATGGTACAATTATAAATAAAACATATCTCGGTAAGACAAAATCTGAGTTTAAAGCAAAATAAAAATCTCTCAGATCTCCATTTAATTGTTGACGGTATAGAAAAACATTAACCTCAGTTTGAAAAACGAGCAGCTATCCCCTAGTGTCCTCCAACGCTTGTGGTTTCTGCATGCTTTCCACAATTATCATTTCTTAGAAAGGGCACTTCATCAGGCATTGGTTTAAATCCATATATCCATCAAGAGAAACTCATGCTGACTTCAGGCAGATTTAGAACAAGTCTGGAACCCATAAAATATTTAAATATATACATATTTATATATTTAAAAGCACTAAACACTGATACCTGACATTCTGCATTCATAACATGTAGAAATTTTCTTCCCATCCTAGAAAGCACTACATCCAGTTCTTGTCCTCAGGATTTATTTAAATAAAATGTCACGATATTGATGATATCTTAAGACATAATCAGTTTACACTTGAACAGAATTTCTAATATTTTTTTCATTTCCTGTATTTATGCTATCATCTTTGTTTTCTCTAAAGGTAAATTTTCCGTCAGTGCTATGGAGAAGCTTGAAGCCAAACTGCCTCTGATGGTTCTGTTTGCGTGCTGCCATGAGGTAACTGCTCTTTCTGTGAAAATAATAATTCAGGCTTTTGTAGTTGTTGATTACATTATTTTGTTTTTTTCCCCTTATTATATCATTATTCTGATACTTYAGTTTTCTTTTTTTCTTTTTCTTTCTATTTTCCATAACTATGAATTGATATGATTTAATTTCAGGATTTTCATGTGCGTTTTAAGCTTTGTTTCTATCATAACAGATTTTGTTTCTAATTGATTATAAATCACTTGAGCCTTTCTGTTTTTCATTGAGTAGAGAATCTCTTCAGCTTTTCTTCCTATTTTTAAAAAGTCTCAGTATTCATAAAATAGCTTATAACTGTTTGTTTTCCTAGAAAGAGCAGGAAACTGGAACTCTGAATCTAAATTAATATAAAAATAATAATAAAATAAGCAACTGTTGTACATGAGACAAAAATCACACTGAGGGTCCTGCCCTGTATGTAATCCTGAAGCACTGAGCAGATGAGATTCTTGGTCCTGTTTCCAGGCAATACGGCTATACTGCCAATGTATTTCTTTACTAGAAAGGCTGGCTGGAGGTTCTTCTCCATATTCTCTCAGTCCTCTTCAGCTCTTCCCTGATTTCCCAGGTGTGTGAAGTCAGCAAGTACTTGCTGGCTTGCTGCTGTCTAAAAAACTTCTTCTCTGGACAAACTGGATTCTGAAGTTCTCTGCGCTCCTCATGGGACAACAAGAACAGCAGCAGCTCAAGGCCGTTGTGCTTAGTCAACTTAAAATGACAGCTGCTGTTAATAACAATTACAACATGTTAATACCAATTACATTTAGTTATTCTTGTGAAATATAGGCTCATTCACTGATTATTTAATTAAAATAACATATAGACTGTCAAGCAGCCAACCACTGCAGCGACTGGAGCAAAACTTTGATTCTGACTAACCTTTCCCACTTTCAATTCTCTGAGGACAGTTTGCGGAGATTTTCTTCCCTTTGGTGAATAAGACATGCTGAGTGAAAGGATATTACATAAATTGGCTGTCATTTGTGGTGCCCCAGCTAATTGTCATGGCCCTGTGTGCATGGTGGTTGTGTGTATGTGCACGGGTGCCTCATATTCACTGAGCTCCCAGCCCACTCCCCTCTGCTCCCWCCGAGCTGGAGTGAGATTGAGGTTTGTGGTTTACTTAAAAGACAATCCAGGAAAACATGCGGAGCTATTTGGAATTTGCACTTAGCACTAATCCCTTTCCTCCATTGTGTCATATACTTAAAAACATTTCTGTTTTTGTTTTTTGGAGTGYCGGGTTGTGTCTCATCCTAAAAATGATGTCTGTCTGTCTCAGGGAGGGAAATGGGTGTGCCAGGAGACTTTTGCTTGCTTCTGCTTTCCRTGGGCTGTGGCCAGAGTTCTTGGACACAAGGGAATGCAGGAACTCGCCTTTGCCTAGTCCCTGGGAATTGGAGGTTAATAGGGTAATAGGGCATCAAAAGGGCGTAGCAGGGAAGTTGTTTTGGCCATGTCTTTACCCTGGCCCACAGAATGGTACAGCTGCTGTGCATGAGGCAGCTCTATTGCTGGACAGGGTTAGCAACAGATACACTGTCAAAGAAGAATGCAGTCATTCTTTTCTTCCTTCTGCCTGATTATTTCCCTTAAAAAGAAGTGCTGTGAGGTTACAGCTGATTATGAACCATGAGGTTTTTATGACCAGAGAAGGTGCAATTACTTCTGATGAGAATAGATAGATTTCAAAATGATAATACATTTTCCACTGAAGGAAATACTGTTCAATCCATTTCAATATGCGTATCATTCACTTGTTGGGTTTATATATATCTATATACACACACACACGTAAACATGTAACAAGGTATTTGTTATATGCAGCTCTCCTCTGATCTATGCTTATTCTTAATACTGCACATTTCATGTTCTCAGCATGTTTGGTCTGTCTGAAAATGCCATCAGTGCACAGTYCTAGAGTTTTCTAACGCTACGCTGGAATTACTTTAATACATGTGATTGTGTTGTGTCCTAGGACCTTAATTCTGATCCCACTGAGATTTTAAAGCAAAGGCCTGACTTTTTTTTTAAATTACTATTTTTATTTTTTGGGTGGGGTGTGGTCACCATTTGAATTTAGACCCCTATGCATTGCACTTACTTYGTAGAGTCTTGAAAACAATACCTTTAAAAGTGGGGAAATTATTAACCATTTGGAGCTTGATCTTCTGCAGGTTGAAATAAGTGAGAGGGCTGTTAACTACCACAGATCATGAATTACAGTTAATTTCTCCCAGTGCCACCACTTCTCATACGCAAAGACCAATGGCTCAAATTCAGACATGAATGAGGTAAGTAGATAGGTTTCCTTTGTTCATACTCATTTGTACCACATCTGATTTCTAGCCAGTTCCATGTAGTCARCTAAGCTAGTTGCATACAGTTTGTTCCCATCTTTCATCTCATTGCTTGCACTGTTGTTTGCCTCCCTTGCATGGAGCCATGCTGGAAACAAGCCCCAAGTTTGAGAGACAAGGGGACTGTGCTTTCAATTACCCACATGGTAGTAATTCAAACACCATAATGTGTGTGTATATATGAATACACAGATGTGTTTATGTGTGTATATATATGTATATGTATATAAAGAAGACAACACACAAAGTTGACATATTTAAAAAGTTGGACTCTCTGCTGGTGATCTGTTTTGTATGTGAATGGAAAAAGAAGGGTAACATGCTTTATTAATATTAACAATCAAAATTATTTGACTTCATTATCTCTTAACATGATTTACTAATATCCTACAGCTCTTTTCTTAGACCACTACAGAAATGTTATGCCTTGGGCACAGAGCAGCCAGGGAGCATTTGTTCACCCCCTTCATAAAGTTTCAGGGGCCTCTTTTGGCTTCCCTTTCTCAGAAAAATCACTTCCATCTGCTAAGCATAATTGCTTAAAAAAGAATAAAAATATTAATTATGCAATTCATCAGTACAATTCATCAGTATTCCTGGCAGATATTCACTGGAGTCTTTACTGAGAGTCTGAGAGCCAAGCTCCTTCACTTCTGTGAAGTCTAGAGCCAGGACTTAGAAAAATGAGAAGTGACTGGGAATTAYAGTGCCTTAAAAACAGAGGCCACTGTAATTGACGGAAAGAACACCATATTTTTTTAAGGGAATTGGCCTGAAGTTCAAGACCTGAATTGACTCACTTTTTAATGTGCTCAATGTAATGATTTAATGAAGACTGACTTGAAGAACCAGGCTTTTAAAACTCTTAGACAAAATGAAAATGCTCTAAAATATTTTTTCTAGGAAGGTATGGTCACAATATTCAAGGTAAGGAAGGAGGAAGAACATTGGAAAAAGTTTGTTTTAGAAGAAACGTTAGGAAAAAAAGTTTGGTTTTTGAGWCTTGTCATCAAGCTAATAACTCTAAAGAGGGAATTTAATTATGATTATTTCCTAAGCTTAGCAAATAAAACAATAATGCTCACAAAATAGGCCTAAAAGAGTAATCCAGCACTCGCTAATTGTGTATGTATCTGCTAGTCATGTGACACTTGCTGGACAGTATTAACCATGCAGTCCAGTTACTTCAATATAATAGTTGAATTCACTCTTTAATAAAAATCATAGATTTTCGTAGGTGGCTAGTTTAACTTTCTGATCTTGATGATTCATCTAGCTTTATATTAACCTATGTAATTTTTTCCTCCTCTGCTATCCTTAACTGCCAAGTGCTTTTATGTGATAATTATAACCATCTCCTCTGTTTATCCATATGCAGCAGGGAAACTTCTAGAAACCCAAGAACCAGAGCATACTGTAGCAGCTGCAGCAAAAATATGAAAAGTGGGCTCTAGTGCTTAGAGAAAAAGTGAAAGGAAAGGYTCTTCTATGCCTTTCCTGGCTTTTGTAACAAGATACTTTGGGCTGAGGGAAAAAGAGGTTGGAATAAGTTCTAGAAGGAGGTCTCAACAGATACCCTGTACAAAAATTAAGCAGTTGTCATGCCACTGGTGTCATGGAGTTGCTGCAGGACACTCGGCCAATTTAGTGAAAGTAGATAGAACGGGAATTCTGTTGAGCACTAGCTGAAACCATTTGGTGTAGGAGAGTAGGGGCATCTCATATTGGGATCAAACAAGTGCTGTTGATGAAAAATATTGACATACATATAGTTAAATTAGTCATCTACTRAAATCTAGGATTGTTATTAAGCTAGGATGGTTAATTCAACAATTATTTTGACCTAACATGATTGTATGGTTAATACTGCCCAGCAAGTGTCACATGACTGAGGGACATGTACACAATTAGTGAGTGTTTGATTAGTCATTTAGAGCTCATTTGTGAGCTCTGTTTATTCACATACTCATAGAATACATGTCTGTATGTGCTAAAAGGCTAGCGATGAATGCTGAGGAAGTCGGTGGGAGTTGGAAGAACTTAGGTAAAAAAATTGCATTGTTAGGAATTCCATCTATTTCATCCCATGTAGCCTGGGGATATATATGCCCTGTGGAARTCCTGCTAAGGAGGGAGACTTATTTTAAAACTTGTTAATTAGGCATTTAGTCTTTGCCAGGTAGAGCCTCGCCCTCCACGTTTTGTGGAAACGTGTTCTGGTAGCTTCGAGAGGCAGGGAAGGTTTTATTCCTGTGGGAAGCAAAAACCTAAAAGGAGTGATTTCATCACTTTCTCCTTTCTTGTATTCAAATCAGCCCACAGCAAATTTTCTTACGTCAGTAAATATGAGAAGGGAAGTTGGCCCTGAAAATAAGAAGTGTTCCTTAATACCAGTGCAGTTTGGCTTGCAAACTAGCCTGTGAAACCGACTGCCACCACCCTCAGATTTCCTTTGTGGACAAACAATAAGTTTTCCCTGGCTGCATTATGCAGAGCTGACCCCCAACATCTGCCACCCACAAGCCTACGCTCCGGCAGCCGGCAGSTCCTCAAGGGATCCATTTAATCTTGCAGCTGAATCCAGATTGTTGCTGTTCTGTGTCAAGTTTGCCATATGGCAGATTACATCTTGCTTTCTTACAGGCCCACACAGATGGTGCAAGTGACTAACTGATCCCTCAATTTTTGCACAGCCTACACACTGATGTCATCACAAGAGGCTAATACCTCTGAGGTGAGTGTCCTTATTTGTTTGTATTCCAATAACAACAGTAAGAAATGCAACAATGGAAGAGAAATTAAAAAAGAAATGTCTCCTGCATAGTAGGAGAAACTGACATCGAGCTGTAATGTGGAACACAAATAAAGAAACCATCGATATTAACTTGGTCTTTTTAAAAWAAGTGAATCATCAGATGACAGACCTCTAAATTGATTCATAAATTGCTATGTTATTTTAATATGAAAGCTCTTCAGATTATTCTGTCTGAGAAATTGTGATTATAAATGGAAATAACAGCTAAAATCCATCACTCATCTTGGCCAAAATATCTAGTAAATTTAACAAAAAAAGACTTCTGAATTCTAAGGCGTATTCATCCTTGTATGTACAATGTATGCGTGAGAACATGTGTGTTACAGAAGCTAGTTGCTCATCTTGCTTTTATTTAAATATTAATTACATTTGCTCATATTTGAGGGRAAGGATTTTACCATTATTTGCTTACTTACTGTTTCTTTTTTTACAAGGTACTTATTGGCTGACTTCAGTGAAATGATTCAAAGTCCTTAAGTGATTAGTCAGAAATTAAATCCCTTAGTATTTATGGCAATAAAGTTGGCCAAATATATTTCCTGTTATTTTTTTCCTGTAGTGAAACACTCCTCATTATGTACTTCAAAATAACATCAAAGACTAACTGACAAAGTAGTAAAAAAAAAAATAAATAAATACAGGATCTCACTAGATATTGACTAGAATCTTGACTTCTGAAAGTGAAGGATGCAGGATTTTGTAGTAAGAAGGATATATATTTTACAAACATTTCTTTTTTTGTCTGGGAGGAAAATGTGCAAGCTCGAAACACTTTGATCAGTTAATTTTCTTCTACTTTGACCAACTTGTAGAGAAAACTTTGTGACTGATTTGTTATAACCACTGAATTATAACTACTGAATTCTGAAGTCCACGGGCTAAAGCTAATGAAGTCCACGGGCTTCAGAATAACCTTGATTAGAACTTCTCTGTGAAAGAGTTGGGAAATAGCTGAACAGGAGCCAGAACAGCTTCCCAGTTTTTCCATCTCCGTTCTCTTCTGGGGACAGCAAGCCTGAAGTAACAYGACTGCAGAGTGGTGTGTGGTCCCTGTGTTGGTTTATGCCACGAGTAGGGGCTAAAGTGTGGATGGAGGAGCAAGGCTCCCAGAAGGGCTGACCAGAAATTCTGCAGTGTGTCCGTTAAAAACAGGCAAGTGTGTCAGTGCTGATAGGATAGATGGTGAAGGGTGACCTGCTGTGCAAGGAGAGTGAAATGGGGAGTTGGGAACCACTCTCAGCAAGAAAAGTACAAGGGGGAAAGAAAAAGTCAAAAAAGTTACGGGATAACACGCATCAGCTGGGGAATGAAAAGACCCACTTTAGACCTAATGAATGGAGGAGGCAGGAATTAGGAGGGAGTGGGGAAAGGAAACCCGACTATTGAGCACATGGCTGGGAGCCATAGAGAGATTAACAGGAAGAGTAACCCGGAGGAGAGAGATTGGCATGAGGAGCTAAGGAAAGATTTAGAAACGGGCCAGAAACCTGTTGAAAAGGAAACAGGGTGGGGAGAAAGGATGAGGAGATGAGACAGGCTGGGGGTGGAAGGGTGGAGTGGAGAAGAGAAAGGAAGACAAGTCTGCGCCTATTTCAGTGTGCTCCTGGTTTTCATTCCTGGATCTAGGGAGGATTACAGAGCCTTTCCATCCCTTTGCTGTCAGCAGCCTGTCAAATCCATTAATAACGTTTGCACGTACCTTGTCCCCTACTACTGTTGCTCTCTATAGTGGGGGACAATCTTCTACTGTCACTATCACAATGTGGCCTGTGGCAAAGCTAGTGGGTCCAGCTTTCTCTCCACTATCAGCTCATATCAGGTGTTATCTGATATGATTCTCATATCAGAGAATTGGTAAGTTTTGGACTAAGGCAATTAAGCAACTTYAGTGGAACACTAAGGCTTCAAATCAAGCATTTGGATATGCAGTGGCTCCCAGAACGCTTGCTTTACGCTCACGCATCTCTGCTGATTGAAGTCTGCACTTTCGGTGTTCTTTTTAAGGTACAGATAGTTTTTCTGGCATGTTCCTGTAATGTCCTAGGGATAGTACAATAAATTATCATCCGAAGTATGAAATAACTGGAATTTTACTTGGCATTTGGAAGAGTCCATTTTTCATCATTCCCATCACTCTACTCATGCAGTTTCAGTGGAGAGCAATATGCAGCCTGTAGAGCATCAGATCTCTCCCTGCTTTCCAGATCATCTGCTGTCATAACTTGCAGTGGTGAGATGGTCATGTGGGTCTTCAGTAAGAGGTGAAGGAGGAAAAGCCATTTGCACAGCAATTTGCTGTGCCTGAGATAGGGGCAATATAGCAGCCTGCAAAATCTTTTCCCCCTCCAGGCAGCTTTCACAGATGGCCACAGTCTCAGCAGATTCCAGTCTGGTGCCCGATGGAAGATTGCATTAGGTAAAGCTAATGAGTGTGTAATGGAGAAGCTGCTGCGGGCACTCATTCTCTMGTCATTCCTGAAGGGGGAAATGAAGAATGTAAACTAAGTAGTGATTCTTATGTAATGGTATGGCCTGTGCATAGGAGAAAGCCTATTATTGAGCAATTTAACCTCCCAGATGCTCGAAAGTTAAACACTGCAGGTCAGGTTTGAGATAATTGCCCTGGACAGCACTGGGAAAGTCATTTTTGGCAGAYAGTAGATGCTCTACTGGCGTGTGGACAGAAGATTACAGTTTTTTAAAACTATCACAAAAAAGTATGCTGAGCTTCTCTCMAAAAAAAACCCCAGGATTTCACGAGAGCCAATTGGCCTGCAATTGCACTTACAGTACTTGAAACTTCACGTAATGTAGGATGTGTAAGTTTGTGTGCAGTAACATTAAATGTGAGGCTGTATGGGAATGATGTTATAGCAGGGAAAGGAGAGAAATCCACAGGGCATTTCCCCTCAGCTGGCTATTGCATGGATGGATGAACTGGGTGTGAAGGAGCAATGGCTCTTAGAGCCACCCAGCACCAAGTGCTTACTCAGSCTCACCGGGCTGGTTTTACCTCCCTAGAATCACAAGCTAATACAGCACAAGAGACTGCCTAATTCCTTTGCATTTCCAGTAATATGCTGGGGCTGCCTCTCTTTCTCCAGTTTCTCRTCTACTGGGATCCTGATCAGTAAAGTGGATTTGCAGTAGGTTTAATGTGTCCACTGTGCTGTTGAGATTCTGTTTGTGTTCTGTACATGATGCTTGGTCCGTGACCTGCCAGTAYGTGGTGTTATGCCCTGGGGATCCCTTCAGTGGGGCCTAGGTCTGGGGATCCATGGAAACAGGCCTGAAACAAAGAGAAAACAGACGGGAGAGTTATTGTGACATGCCTTCTGGAATACTATCAGCTAGTACAGATTGTTACCAAGAGAAAGGCTCTTTTGTTGTTGTTTTTCTCTTTTTAATTCTATTTTCTACCTGTCAGCTAATATGAGAAAAGAAGTAATGCAGAGCAAGACTTCACTTGAGCAACTGGTAAGAAACTAAATCCATGACTTAGTAAAATATTTTTTTTCTTCTCTTTATAAATTTATCTCCCTGACCTAATCTTTATTTGCTCCTAAATGCAAAGAGAAATGATGAAAGCTGCATAACATAGTAGCTCTTTTTATTTGGGAATAGTCTGTCTTTGCTATATTCCTCTGAAAGGACACCATTTGGCCTGATACTACAGTATACTAGTGAGGGGAAAGAATATTTTCCCACCTCTACCAATATTTTTACTTTCAAGTGCAGTCCTATATGTAATCTCCAGAATTAGCCTATATGGAAGTTCTGAATCTTTTGAATCTTACAAGACATAAACTTCATTTAAAAGGAAAGGGTCTGCACCTGACCTTTCACTGTTTTCTGCTTAMTTGCTAGGTAGTGTAACACTGAGGTAGACATTTTTTCCTAGAGTAGCTTTTGCTTAATATTCAGGTGCCTATAGTGAAAATCTTCAGAATTATTGCAGGATCTGCTTCCTACGTACACATATGTAATCTGCTCAAATGGGTTTCTTAAATGCCATGAAATTAAAGAAAACAGTTGCTACATTTCTGTATCTGCCTCATAGACACTGTCTTGCAGAAAAGCATCTAAAGCCCACGCARTAAGAGAGAAAAAAACTCCCCGTAGGCTTGTGTGCATGTCCAAGCACAAGCACATGCTGTGTAACAGCAACTAGTCTGCCGTGTAATGAGATACAATTAAGCTGAAACGTGTGAGAGACGCGAGCAGGGATAAGTAACTCTGGGCAAATCCACAGGACTGCTGCTTTAATGTGAAGGGCCTTGGCTTGGAGGCTGTGCCGRGGCAGCGCAGCCACTGCTGCCCTCAGATGAGGCCAGCTGGAGCRGTGACCTTTTCTGTCACCACCCATCCAGCAGCAGGGGAGCAGGGTGATAAATACCGAAATCATGATCTTATGATAATACAATACTGTAGGAAAATTACGTATTTTTATCATTGTTCTTACRATAGAATCTCATACCATGATAAATTTGTATTTCTTTTTAAGTCCAACATGACCTTCCAAATTGTTTGTTTGATTTCAGAATAATTATAATATGCATATACTTTTTCATTCTCAGTCCTGGTTTTATAGTAACTGATCTGAAGTGGTTTTGCTAACTTCTGTCTATTACTGTATGACATGAAGAGAGGGGAGGAGGCAGGGGGAGACAAAGTATTGGGCACATGTATTGTGGAGAGGGTAAGTACAGATTTTGCTAATTTTGAACTCTAACCTCCATCATATTTTTGCTTAGACCTCTATTTCTTGTTTCTCATAAGTTGAGGTCACTACTGCACTTCATATCTCTGCAACAGCTGTCACTGCTTCTAGACAATTTTGTCCTTTTTCCAAGTGCAATCATTTTAGCCCATAACAAGCTTGACTTACTTCCRATTGAAGCCTCATCAGTTAGTTAGTTATCTTATCTTCAGCCATTCTGGGCTGTTATGTTTCCAACATCAACCGTTTGTAAAGACAGCCCAAAAGAAGGTTTTGTCTGTCAGGGGCCACATTCAGATTGAGCACAGACTCCACGAGTTTGTCTCTAGAARGACATAGCAAGTGTTTACAAGTGCTCTACAGGAATTGAGTCTTTCCTGAATAGGAATGAAAAATGTAAGAGGTTTGTAGTAGAGAGACTTTTTCCTGTTGCAAATATTAATACTTTCTACTATTTGTACTAGAAAAAAGAGGGAAGGAATATTTTTTTAAGGTGAATAGTGTGACAAAAACAACAGGAAGGTAAATTAAAGCCGAATTTCTGTTGTATTTGGCAGAAAAAGGAATGCCAATGCATGATGGCTTTCTCCAGACTAGTTTGCATTAATACTTAAAATATGAAAAAGGCTTATTTGTAAATTGCATTTACAAAAGTGAGCAAAAAATGAAATTGCTATTATAAATTATGCTTACAAGAAAAAAAATCAGTTTTTCTCTAAAGATATTTGACAGTATAGTCTCCATTGTACATAGAGGCTGAAATCTGCAGTTAAACTTCTGAGTGAACATGTGAATACTCCTCCAACATAAATTCCATCACCATAAATGCTGATGGTGAAATAATTAAGAATTCTGGGGAATAAATACAGCTGAATTCTTAAACTCTTGCTCAGACTTTGAGGGAAAGAAATATATTTAGAGTGGAAAGTAATAGAGTTAGGTAGTAATTTCATTGTGGAACATAAACATACACACTAAGCATAAATATTAAAATAAAGCTATGTTAGTGTTTATTACAATATTATATAAACATAAATAAATCACTGAATGGTTAGGACCATGGTTAAGTTATTTTATGAATAATATTAATAAAATATTCATTTTATGAATAGCATAATTCAGTTATCCAGATGTCTGGGCAGTCTGAAGAAAAGCCATTCTCTCACATGAGCATATGTTTTGCTACTCCCTCAGTGGGTAAGATTCTTTTTCCTGACCTCTAGCACTGTCAAAGCAGGGGAAGACAGATGTGAGCTTACTGAAAGGCCATCCATTTCTTGCATATTTTGTGATTYGTTTTTTCTGAACTGGGGTAGATGCCTGGAACAGAGAAAATTGTAACATTCAGAAAGTTTGAAGTAATATGCTTTATTTAAATTTAAAAGGAAAAAAAGGATGGAGGGAGGGGGAAGAGAATGGTCTTTCCCGTTCTGATGTTAGCGCAACTCTCCACTTTTTTTCATAAAAGAGTAGAACTACAAATTTATGTCCTCTTTACTCAAATTTATGTCCTCTGTCTTTCCTGAGGGCTGCCTGGAGTGAGAAACAGCCTGCCTTAATGCTGAGGATTAAYGAGGTCAGACTGAACTTGAACGCAGGAGATGTGCAACCCGCTGGCCGAGGGCTCCTCGCTGACTGCAGGTAGGCAGGGTGCGTGTCCAGCACCGATACCTATCGCTCCGCCAAGTGCCACATGAGGCCAGACCACGTGGAGGCTCGAGGGAGACCTGCTGCTCCCCGCTGCGTGTTGCTGGGGTCTGGTGGCTGCTCCGTTCCTGTGAACCCAGGGCCAAATAGTGAGCTTGCGTAAGGCTGAAGCTGATGAAATTTCCGAGGATTTGGCCCTGGGCGCAGACCGCTCTGTGGAACACTGTCGCCTTTTACAAGTGCGTGTCTGAGAATTTGGTGGGAGGCTTTCGGCAGCCCTGTGTGTGGATGAAGTGAGAGGGAGGTTTTTTCCAGTGTTGGCTGAGCGCTAAGTCAACAGAGGAGGAATTTCAAAGGAAAGACAGCTTATCCATCTCTTCTTGGCTAATCGGTAGTTGGATAAGCACCAAAGAGAGAGACCTTGAAGCCAAGAGACCCTGGGGATCAGGAATCCTTGTGAGGTACTGTAGGCCTGGAGTGGACAATACATTTCCAATATTTGCAAGCTTTTCCTGCTGTCTTGTTGATACAAACCACCTGCTGAAGTGACTTAGTGGGAGAAGATAGATGAGYAGAGGTATTAATGTGTGTGCTTTGGCTTTCCAGTAATTTAATTTACCTTTARGAAGAGTTGTTGTTCCATTCCAGTGTTATGGTAAATGAGCTCTTTGCCAATTAACTTAGTCTGCTTTACAAACACTGCCAAAAATCCTCGGGAATCTGAGTGCCCCATGTGCTGTGGAGATGCAGTCCTAGTAGGCTGCCAAGGATGGAAGTTTGAAGCCCCTTCCCTGAATGGGAATTGAGATTCTCTGGGTTGCAGTTTGGCAGGATGAGTATTAGTACTGCTGGAAAGGCTGGGAAAGTTGTAGGCTGGATTTTTCCACTTTGAAGTAAGAAATAGAAATTAAAGGAATAAAGGTGATGGGTGTTTGTTACTCCTACACTGAAATATCTTTAAAACTAACCTTGCATTGCAGAGGCTTTTCTCTAACCAAGCAAAAAAAAACTCTGTTTTTTTTGGTTTGTTGTTGTTGGCTTTTTTTTTTTTTTTTTTTTTTTTTTTTTTTTTTTTTTTTTTTTTTTTTTTTTTTAGGTATTCTGAACACCATACTACCAAGGGGACTCTGGAAATATAAGCATTATATATTGAATAAAGGCAGTACTTAACTGTGGGCTACCTCTAGGTTTATCTCATCTGAAAGGGCTACCTACCTGATTTACAAAGTACTCTGTGTTTGATATGAGAGCAGTGCTGGGTGAAACAGGTTTTCCTCATTTTCCCTCTGTAAGAGGTGAGCTGCTAAATGCCTGGCTGATCACCAAAGATGAACACAAGTTTGTTCCAGTAAATGGGACAGGATGGAGAATAGGTCGTTAAGTTTTAATTTTGAAACGTCAGGAAGGTAGAGTTGGAGGCATTTTAGTGTCCAGAAGCTTAAGGAGAACAAGAAARAGCAAACGAAGGAGACTGGAAACATGGATAATTAATGGTTTGGGTGGAGAAGAAGTAGCTCCATGGGTTTAATTGTGGTGAGATCTGAGCTGAGGAAGGGTGGTGGTAGGGATAACGTGATCAGGGCACAAGGAAGGAAAACACTACTGTCAGAATTGCATTAGTAAATGCTAAAAGGCRTATTAATGATGGTATTAAGGGGCTAGAGTCCAGAAGAAGGTAATATGGAAAATAATAACTGGCATGTTTTGCACTTGAAGAGAAGGAAGGAATATGTGTGTGTGATCTGCACTCTATTCTCCATATAATGAACAGAAAAAAAATTATGTAAATATATATTTTTTTTCCTGTACATATAGAGGAAGACCTGTTTCTAGTATGTCTGAAGGAACCCACAAAAGACCTGGCTTTAAAAGTGTAGTGGTTTTTTGTTTGTTTGMTTATTTTAGCTTCTTGCGAGTTTGAGATTTTCCTCCCTGTTTTGTTCACCTGGCTTGCGTTCACCTGCAAGAAAGAGGCAAGTGCTTTGGGAGAGCCCGGTGTGAGGCCGCCAAGTGCCCTAAAGGTAACTTGAGCTGCGGAATAGGAGCAGGACAAACCGGGAGGCCCTTTGCTGTGAGGTGTCAAGCTGTGGGGCAGCGCGGTGCTGGAGGCAGTGGGCACTTCAGCGGGGTGTGAGCCCGTGCCTGCCCTGTGCTGGGCGGGCTGCCTGCTGTGCCCAGCTCCAGGGGGTCCCGGTGCTCGGGCAGTGACGTGGGAAGAGGCGCTGTTGTCTCTGCTCCTGTAACAAGCTAGGATCTGTGTTTTGTGAAGGGGGCCCGAGATGGGAGGTGAAGCAGCGATGAACCCTCTTGGGGCGTGGGCTGCTGAGAATGTTGTTGGTTGCACAGGCCACAGCTGGTGTCAGGGTTCCCAGGCCGGGTTGCTGTGTCCTGGCTCTGTGCAGCGGTGAGGCTGGAGCAGACGTGTGGCCACGGGAGCAGGAAGGCTTCCCGAGGGGCAAGCCCCTGTGCTCCCCGCCGGCTGTGCTGGGGACACAGGGCACGCTTGGGAACAAGGTTCGTGCCATCAGCGAGCGGCTCCGTTGTCAGCCACGGGCACGTGCAGGGACTTGTGTTTCCCTACGCGTGCCTGTAGCTCCCTCGGGCAGCGCCGCTAGCGCCTGGGCCTGGCTTTTCCTTTGCCTGCCCTGGCTACCTGCTCAGCCGTGTGTCCTGGTGAACGGCAGCGCACAGAAGCGAAATGCTGGTTACTGCAGCATTTGTACTGTGGATTTTACTGTGTTGGCATACGTCCTGTCACACTGCCACTTAGGTAGTTTGCTGCTCTCTCTTCCACTTTAGAAGTTCTCCGTTGGAAAATGCGAAATGGGAAGGGTAGGGGGGCAGGCGCGAGGGGGTGGCCCGGGCTCTGCTGCCGCCGCCGCCTCAGCCCCGCGCCGGGCCGAGCGCCGCTG
>NW_020455547.1:717716-723442 GCF_003342845.1 Nothoprocta perdicaria
CCACGCTGCCCGCGCTGCCCGACGACGGCGGCAGCGGCGCCTTCCCGCCCGGACACTTCAAGGACCCCAAGCGGCTCTACTGCAAGAACGGCGGCTTCTTCCTGCGCATCAACCCCGACGGGCGCGTGGACGGCGTCCGCGAGAAGAGCGACCCGCACAGTGAGTGTCCCCGCGTGCACCTGCCCGGCGCCGCGGCGCCCGGCTCCCCGCCACGCGCCCTGCCCGCAGCCCTTCTCCGCGCCGAGCCCCGGCGGCGGCTGCTCGCGGCTTAACCCGGCGGCGTGCGGGGCCCGAGGGGCGGCGAGAGGCCGCGGGAGCCGCGCGCACCTCCCGCCCAAGCTGCTGCCCGAGGCTACGCAACCCCAGGGTGCCCGGGCGCCGTGTTAGCAGCGTGCCGCTCGCTCGGCCCCAGTGCTCCGGGCCTCTGCAAACACGCGCCTAGGGGTGTGCGAGGTTGTTTGCTGTCATCCACAACASGTGGAGTGGCACTTTGAGCCTTTATACTGCTGTAATAAGTATGCTGAATATATAAAAGTCAAAAGACTTTTTTTTTTTTTTCCCTCCGGATAGATTAACTCTGCTTATGAATAAAGAGTGCAGAAGTATCCCTAGAGAGGAGCATAGGCAGAGCTTATAGCAAAGCACTGCCTATAGTATGGCAACCTCTCCRGCTTACAGCAGGACAGTCAGTTTTCTTCATTGCTTCAGCATCAATAAAACAAAACATATGGAGCATCCAGGACCCTCGATGGCTTCTGCGTGGAGTGGTGCCTAGTGTCTGCTGCGAGGCTGGGGGACACCCACGGGGTTGCAGGTACAAAGGCAGCAGTCAGTGCGTTGTCCAGGAACAAAATGCCCTTCTGCAGACTATGGGACAGTTTGGCAGGATTCCGTATGGAGTCATTGCTGATGCAGCTTTGGGTTTCCTAATGCCCATGAAGTATTTACTTCAGAAGAGCTATGAGTTGCTCCCAGGTACCTGCCTATCCTTTGCAATCATCTCTGCTGGTGTGAGAAAGCTTGTTGTAACATGTTCACCATGTCTGTGCACCGTGACAGGGCAGTGATCTGGCTGCAGGCTCTGAATGCAAAGAGCAGGGAAAAAGTCACAGGTTCCTATCCGATCCTGGCCCCCGAGTGGCAGAGGAGAGGGGGAGTGGAGGATGAGAGGAGACTGAGATCACAGAGACCAAGCAGAGGAGAAGCAGGTGAGGATGGGCAAAAAGGTGGCAGAAAATATGAGCCCTCTAAGAGTGCTTTGCAGTTGGGGCATAAATGCTAAAATGTTCTCTTAGAATTCAGAAGAAAGATTGCAAGACACTGTTCCCAAATTCCAGCCCTGGCTCAGGTTATGGCTCAGYCTGAGGCCGTTTTACTTTGTCACTYTCTGTTAGAAATGTTACATGTCTGAYGGGCAGTGGTTACGAGTTGGAAAAGATATCTAGCTAATGTTAGCATCCTTTATTAGGCTGAGCAAGCTGGCAGGCTTTTAGACCTGCCCTACCTTCTTGCATTTTTCTGCTGCTGCTTTAAAGGGAAACAATGTGGTTGGTGATGTGTGATTAGTAACAAAATAATATAGGTAATGCCAAAGCAACGTTTAAATAACAAATTATCRCACCTGGGCTCTTTGGACCTTGATACCTAAAACAAGGCTTCAATTTGCCGTATAGATAAGGAGTCTGATTTTAAAACTCTCCAGTCAGTGAATGTGCAGCTTCCAGTTGGTGCTAGCAACTGTAGAGCAGTACATTCAGCCTGGTGGAGGCTCCTGTGCCTGGGAAATGAGGGGATCCTTACAGGAAATAAGTCTCATGAACATATAACATGTGTTGCCTCACCTTGAGASGTAGCTGTGAGAGTGGTTTGGGTAGGTGATGCTAGAGGACACAGCGTAAGTGTCATGTCAGGCTGGAGCAATGCCTCCAGATGTTGTTACTGCTACCGGGTTCTTCTGTCATTCAGTTCTTGGCATTTTGTGGTGAAAAATGCCCATAGCAGTGTGTTCTGTTGTATGTTTACCCTTAAAATATGAACCACAGATGATCTTAATATTCTTCCAGCCTGACTACAGCTGCTCTGATTATTATCCTTGATTTTGCCCTGAAAGTTCTTGTTCTTCAGGCTCCCTAGTTTTCCCTGCAACCACCTCTTTTCTTCAGTTGATTCTGCCAGGGAAATGCTAGTTTTACATTCTTAAATCTTTCTAACATGGGTTTTATTTTCCTGTTAAGCCTGTATGTATACCAGAAATTGCAGTTTTTTTCAAGCTGCTTCCCTGGTAGTGAATTATGTTTGAAAATCTTACCAGTGTYGGTGTTGCCTYGCTCTTTCCATGCCATTCCCTTTGAGTTTCTCTGCTCTTTATAGCTTTTCTGTCATTTCTTCCTGGCCCTCCACTTTGTCTCTGTACGTTTTGTTTCTCTCTGCTCTGCCCCTTTGGTGTTGCAGATCGCTAATATCCGTCCCCTTTTCTCTTTCCTCCTAGTCTCCCTCTGAAACCCCTTTGTTTTCCTCCCCTTGAATGGTGACAGGGAATGGTGGGAACAGGTAGAGGAAACTCTGGGTTACAAAGCAGGGGTACAGCTGCCTTCTGCTGCACAAAGCCAAGTGGCAGGGAGCAGCGTGGGTCGCCCTGAGCTTTGCTCCCTCTGCTCGTCCTGCAGGAACGCCTTTCCTTCAGGAGTGGTGGAGAAGCGTGGGACAGGGGCCGGGGCTGTCTCTGCAGCCTGCGAGCTGCAGGAGCACCCGAGTGAGCCGCTCGCCCGGCCCCAGCGCCCGAGGAGCAGCTGCGAGGATCAGCGTCAGGTCCCTCTATTTGCTCTCGGGTTGCTGTTTTTCTCTTTCCTGGAAGAATTCCCTTCTGAGAAGGGCAGGAACGGGCGCTTGAAGCGCTGGCTTGGGTTCTGCGTGGCTGCTGTCCTCAGCAAGCGCGTGCAGGTGCGTGAACTGTGACCTGGGGAGCGCTGCTGCCAGCATCCCTGAAATCCCGGCAGGTCACGCTGGTGCAGCACATGGCCGGGAAAGGGTGCTTGACGGATGAGAGGAAAAATCCTTTCCTAAACCAGATTTCAACGTGGAGAAACTATATCCCAGCTAACTCTTAATGCCTTTCTTTCATTAAATAAGAGGTTTTGTAAGATGTTTTTGAGAAAAATGGCTGTAGAGACTTTGGGTTAGAAGTCTAACTAAGGGGCGTTTAATAGAGATTCTTGTGGAAATCTCTGCTATTAGGATTTAATTGTAAAAAATAACATTTGGTTAGGACAAGCTCATTTTTTTTTCTTTGCTACTAGAGGAAGTTCTTATTTTAGAAGGTAAATGGTCCTTTATGCTTCAAAGAAAAATCTAATCCTATGAACATATGTTTTCACTTGCCCTGCCTTTTCTTTGCCCCCTTCTACGTATTCTGTTTCATGGGAGAGCTTGGGCTTTGACCGTTTTACGCTCAGCCAGTTCACTTTACTGTATTCATAGTTTGGTCATTTGATGAAACGCTAGTTTACGTCCTGTCCTGTGTGCTGCATGAGGCTGGCATCATGTGAGCTGGGGGCCTATGCACATTATGTGGCTGCCTCTGCCACCTCTGTACAGCCACTGCAGCGGAGCCCCCCTTTGGACCCACCCTGAGGGTTTGCCACGGGTTTGTTTTTTCCTTCGATAGGTACTTTTCAGGCAGGCAAGAAGCACAAGGTGCTTTTAAGGCTTATGTTATTTAAAATGGAACAAAAATAACTTTTTTGAGGGGGTGAGTGGGATGGGAAAGGGGTGGCCAACTACTTTTGTTTCATCTTGTGGAAAAAGTAGAAAGGATCCAGTCTTTCTGTCAGGACTTTCAGAAAATCTCCAGAGGTGTCTGCTCCAAGAGCTTGGAGCGCCAGCGATGGGAAGGCCAAGGGAAGGGAACGGGAACGCCTGTGCATACGTTCTTGAAAGTGTCCAGGAGCACAGCTGGCTTCCTTCCTTGTTCCTCCTACTAAGGAATAGTCTGCGTGTGTGTGTTTATGTATCTATATCTATCTATCTATATAAAACTTCACAAGCTGTTTTATTTCATGCCAGGCATAAAACAGGGCATTCAAGGAATCCCGAGCCCTTCTTGTCTTCCCATTAATATAGTGACAAGGCTCCAGTTTGTCACTTGGAAGGGATTCAGCAGCATGAGCTTTACCAGCATGTCTGAAGCACTGCTTTTCTGCCTGGTAATTGATTTCTATTCCATAAATAGTCTTGAGAAGACATAAAATAGGGTAATAATGATCCAGGATTTTTTTTTCCTGGGAAAGTTCCTTGTATAAGTAGTAGTTTTTATTTTTAAACCTATATCCTATGTAACAATTAAATATTTGAGTTGTAAGTGATTTGAAAAGAGTATATTGAAGTGTGTGCAGTCTTTTGCAGCTAGTAGCTTAATCAAGGAGAAGATAAAAATCTGATCCCCGTGTATGCCAACAGAATAAAACTAAAATTAAAACTAAGTGTTGCTCAGAAAGGAAAGCTGGTGCARATGTCAGGAGCCTCTTAGTATGAGGGTGCAGTGTCCAGCAGTTAGTGTTAAAAGGTGCAGCAGTTCTGTAGAGCTTGGAAGCTCTCTTCCATTTCAGTGTCCTGTGGATGTGGCTGGAACTGGTAGCGGGGTGTCCTATTCCGAAGGAAATAAGCACCGCTGGAGTGGTGAGAGCGAGAGTTGACTTTTTTGAAAATCTTGCCCCAAGAGTTCAAATATGACACTTGTATCCAAGCCCCTCTGAGAACAGATTCATTTACTTTTGGTGCAGAGAGCAAGTACTAACACTTTGATACGCAGAGATCACAGAAACCACTCCTGGACCTCAGGTGTAGCTGTTTTTAAAGAGGCAGGTAGCAGAGATCCTGCAGGGAAGGAAGATGAGAGCATATTTCCTTGGCATCTTTGCTTGCTCCGGCACGGAAATACCTCCATAGCGTTTGCGGTGCGGCGCTGCAGGCGAGGAGAGGCGGCGGAGGGMCGGGAGGGCCGGCCACGCGCCGTGGCTGGGCTGACTGAGGTGAGCTCCGCGGTGGCACCGCGCGCAGGGAGCCTGCGGGAGGGCGGACGGGAAGCGGGGACAGGCGCCCACAGCGCCTCCCGCTCCAGGGCCGTTGGGTGCTCCCTGGAGAGTATGGGAGRCTCCCAGGTACTGCGAGCCACAGGTGTGCCGGAGGGCAGGATTCAGCCCGTAATGTGCACGTGGGCTCTGCCGTAACGGCTGTTTTATAGGTACRTACACAGTTCTACAGGAAAAATGCTCCAGCTTCCTTTTAGGTGTTAGGCAGTGGTGGAGGAAAAAGACAAATACAGCAATTATGTGGCTGTTTGACAGCRTACCCTCAATTTATGGAGATAGTCTCCAAAACACAATTCTTGCAAAGTCATTTTTGTAATCCCTTACCAGAAAAAAAAAGTGTACACCAAATAAGTATGAGCTTTAGTAAAGTGCAGCAGAAGACTCCAGCCATTTATTATCTTGATAACATGAAGCTGCGTAGTCCTGACCTGCTCATTAACAAAATGATCAGGTAGCTGCTGCTGCTTTAATAAACACTCCAGATTTGTGCATATGGTTCTATGAAGAAGTTTGTTGTGTGGTAGAAATGTGTTTAAAAGATGATTTATAGAAGGCAAACTATGTTAGTAAGCTGTTTTTTTGGTATGATTTGATGCCCTTGAGAGCAAAAATGGAAGTTAAAACCCATGGGACTGTTTT
>NW_020455547.1:723827-754016 GCF_003342845.1 Nothoprocta perdicaria
CCACTCTTTTCATTTCTGTTTTATAATGCCTGCTTTGTGTTGCTTGCCGAGGCTGTTTAGCAGGTGAGCCGGTTCGTCTTACCTGCTGTGGCAAGAGAAAGTGCAGAGCGCACAGCGTGCCGAATGGGAAAGAAGGGAAGGAGCGCTGCTCTGGGCAGCGGAGGGGCCAGTCACAAGGTACAAAAGCTACTGCAGTTAAGCCCAGAAAAATGCTGCCTTCTCATGCTCAGTTTCCCCAGAATTGGTAAGCACGTGAGCTTTGCTAAAAGCCAGGGCCTGTGCAGATTTTGGACAGAGGTCTGTTTATTTATCCTTTAATTAATCGATCTCTTGAATTTTAAATCATAGTTCTTTCACTTAGCTCTCACTGTGGAATTGTTAATATCTAGAGAAATAACAAGCTTGAATCTGATCTATGCATGGAAATTTTACTTTTGTTTTAATTATTGTCTAAGATTTCCTCTCTCATCAAAGGAAGCACATTTTTAAAAAGTCATTATCCATCGATTTCTCTATACTTAGTCATTATCCTGCTGAAGTAAAGCACGTAACAGGACAGTTTTTATTCTCTGGCAGAGGAGGAAAATCCTTTCAAAAATGCTGAGTTTTAAGTGATTGCTTACTGATGCTTGCTGGCTAAATATTTTTTTTTTCTGTGATAAAATACATTGAGTCTTGTCCGTGAAGATGAAATATGTATTTTTGATTATTCTTGTTTTCAGCATTTTTCTTGGGATTATTCTCAAATCACTGTCCATCGGTCATTTCAAAATTCTTGAAGTATTTGGCTGTACAAACAAACTGATTTGTAGCTTTAGAAAGAGTAGAGCTTTTTGGTTTTCCAGTGGCATCACGGTTAGACTCATTTTCTAGTAAAAATACAATGGACTATATAATATAACTTCTTCATGCTCCATTTTTGAAATAAATATTGTACCGAGAATGCTTGAGTTATTGTTTACTTAGGTGAATTTAATGAATTGACTATCTGGAGCAAGTGATATTTGAAATGCTAGTGGCATGACTTCTGAAAACCTCAATGAGATTGCTTTTCAGTTCTGATTAAGGATGAGCAGCCTTTAGTTTATTGATATCTGTTTAAGACTATGCATTTTTTATTAAACACTTCCATCATTATTTGCCATTCTCAGTCATGTGTTTTGTGACACTCTGTTGATTCTGTAGAGCTCCTGGCTGCCTCTTCTGCCTCCTCGTGATTTCTCAATAAAAATGTTTTAAGTGTGACTGTCTGAAATGCTGATGGCATTTCAGAGTTAATATCTACATTATGTGTTCTGTTTGTTCAGGATAGGTTCACATTTTGACTAAAGCCTGATACGCACGTCCGAGAATATAAATGAGATGATGTCTATGAAGTTGGGTGGAGGTCCCCTTACACAAGCAGTCATGGTGCACTTTGGGTTGAGCAATCCCGTATGAAATTACCACTCCTGTTTGACTTTTAGAGCATGAAACCACCTTTCTTGAGTGGCTTGAGGGGGAAATGTGTGATTATATTATGCATTTTATTCCTCATATAGGAGTATATAACATACATGAATATAGCATACCTTATTTAAGAAGGGGAAAATAGGACTCTGGTCATTCACAGTAATAATATGATGACAAAGTATCCTTGTATCCTTTGCTAATTTACTTCTTGTCATGAGACTTYAGCAGGTCACATATAACAGTAGTCGGTAGGATTTCAGCTGGAATGTGAAGGCCTCAATCTTGCCGCTTGTGGCGATCTGTGGCTCTGTCTTGGAGGAGCAGGGATGTTGTGTCCTTGTCCTCCTCAGTGCTGTGTTTGAGCATCACCTGCTGTGCTGCKCAAATGATGCTCTGTGAGGCTGGCAGAGCCAGGGTTCAGCCCGGAGAGGGAGATGCTTCGGCTGATGGAACGGGAGGCCTCGTGCTGCGGCAGGGAGGATCTCCACGCGCAGTGCCACGCTGTGCCTGGCACCACCGCTGGCACCGAGTTTGCTCTGCTGGACTGGCAAGAAAGTGTTTGCTGTCTCCCCTTTCCTTCATGGTAGTTTCTGGGTGATTTAATGGATTGAATCAACTCACCAGGATGCTAAGTGAAATGCCAGAGGCAGTACAAGTGTGGTAGAGGAGGTGCAGATTCTGTGCAGTTGTCTCCTGTGTGAATGTTTCAAAGTAGGAAAGTGATTGTGGGGCCATTTGCAGTGGGAACTGACATAAGTCTGTGGCACTCAGAGACCGCTCATTACTCTGGGACTTGTGGAAGGAGACAGCCACATGAGACAGCCACATCTGCAGAGTAACTTTTGTGCAATAGGCCTCTACAAGTCATTGGTACCTATGGCAACAGGGCGGGATAGGAAAGTGAAAGTACTTTTCCCTGGGAAGAAGCGAGGCCATGGGGGATGCTTTGGGAGAGCCCGACCTGCACATGCAAGGCAGGCAGGGCAGCCTGCTGCACCGGCTTGGGCTGAGCAGTGTCTGGGAAACAGCAGATGGATTCAGCTCATGGGTTCTCTTGCTCTGCRGTAGCAGCTGGGTTGCACAGCCGAGCACACATGTGGCCTTGCGTCTGAAGATGCAAATATGAAGGGTTCACTTTGTGGCCTAACAGTGACAGGATTGCTGTGGATGGCTTAGTGATGGTAATGGAGTTCATTTGGGAGGAACAGCCCCGTGACCTTGTATCCTTGGAAATGCAGGTGTTCYGAAAAAGCCAAATATGTCTACAGAACATGGTGCCAGTTTTAATTTACTGTGCTCTCAATCATTCCTTTTCCTTTTCTGCCTCAAGAAGCGAGAAGCCTCAAGAAGAATTTCAGAGCATTTAAATACTTAGTTTTTGCTTCGGTTCAAGTAATAGTGAGGTGTTGCTTCAYGCTATTGAGAAGCGGAGCTGGGTGTATCAAAAAGAGGCTGAATTTCATGCTGTAATAACATGGATCAGTACCATATGTGTGATATATTAAGTGCCAAGCCAAGGAGAAAAYGGTTGTTCCTGTTTGAGGGGAGAGATGAGCTGTGCGCCCTGCCTGCTGCTCTGAAATGGACTGGTTGCCGTGAAGCGGGGAGCAGCGTGGGGTAACTCCAGCTGGCTTCCAAGCACAGCAGCGAGTGCCGGAGCAGCAGAGGGGAGCTGCCTTGGGGAGCGCAGGCCTCTGTGAGGTCTCTCTCTGGTTGTGCTCACAGCCCTTCCCAGTGCGGCGAGGCAGTGTTCGGAGCCAGGACGGTGCCGTGGGGTTTGTTTGGCGGACGTGGAGGGCAGGCCTGATGAGCCCTCGCAGGCTGGGCCCCTCGGCGTGATTTGCTGGCCTCAAAGTGACCGTAAGGAACTGTAAATGTGTGGAGTCATCGGAGTATGTAAAAGGAAATCTGAGTGCACACTGTGGGATTTATTTTTTTTGTTCTTAGGGCATTTCTTCTCTTACAAATAATCCCTCGTGCTCGAGCCAGGCTGTGTTGGAAAGCGWAGCGGAGGCTCCGCTGCTCCCGCTCCGCTGCCCTTCAGGCTTGGCCTGCTTGGCGCAAGCGCGCGGCTCGCGCTGTTCCCCTGCGGCGCGCAGGGTGGGTACGCAGCCGCAAGACACGGAGGATGAAGTAAGTCTCCAGGCTTAGTATTATCTTTGCCGTGTCCTTACACTGAACTACGCGAGCAGGCACTGGGGAAATCCGTGTTCACGTGTGTGTGTTGTTTCATGGGTTTTTTTTGGTTGTTTGTTTGTGATTGACTGTCTGTAAATACCCATTAAAGACTCAGAGAATCACTGCAATAAGTCATCTTTGCTTTAGTGTTGAAGATTGGGCAGACACAAAACGAGGATAATCTCTGTCTCTTCACCTTTAGACCAAAACTAAGCAGCAGCCTAATTCCTGGGAACTGTTCCTGGTCTTCCTGTTATTTCTCCTGCCCTGTCAGTCACCCTGGAAGCCTGGGGCAGTTCCTAGTTGCCATCACTCTGAGTCTCTTGTGTTCSCAATTGCTGGTTCTTCTCGGCATTTCTACCACGCACCTTTTCCTCTCCCTCTGTATCACTAGGGTGTATGTGTGTGGGTTGGCAACCCCTGAGCTCTGCTATGGCAGTTGCCCTCGTCCCAGTCTGTTCCTCTGGCTCTGACACCAGTTCTGGTCTGGAAATTTGATGTGCAGGATTTTATCTTATTTGTCTTTCTAAGTGACACCCTAGAGCTTGTCTTGGGTTGTCCCTGCTGTTGCTGTATTTATTTTACTCTAAGTGCGCACCGGTCTAGTTATCAAGAGCTCAGTGATCTCACCCTGAACGTCATGGGCTCTGGAAATCCCATGGGCACCTTCTGGTGTCAGTGACCCCGTTGCGTTGGCTGAGCAGTCACTGCAGCTTGGTTGCAAAGCCAAAAGGCTGAAAGCAGTTATGGATTCATGAGGTGAGCATATTTAGCTTTAAAGGATGAATGCTCTGATAACAGATAGCTTTGGGTACAAATGAACTATGTATCCTGAAATTAAAATTTCAGTAGCAGGTTTTGCTTAAATAAGTACTGATTCCTTCTCCATAGCATCTCAGGTCTGGCCTGTGTATGCTGTATATCTGCATTCCTCCATAGCTTCCCACTCTGTACTGCATCAAACCAGCTGCTGAATTTCATTATGTAGAGCTTCACAGCWGATGCCCAAGCCAGTTTATTTTTCTATTTCAGTACCAGTTGTTTGTCTTCTATTGTCTGATCCGTGCTGCTTGTTTCCATTGCTATAGGGCTCCACATAAACAGTGTTTTGCTTTCTGCTGTGATSTGGGAGTATTTGTGAATATTCATCATTTTCCATGTTAGTCTTTGATATTTCTCCTGAACCTCTTCTACACTGATGCTGACAGAAATTAGAGCAGTCGGTCGATTCCCTTGTGTGCCAGCACTGATCACTGTCCTAGTGTCCTTCTTGTACTATCTTGTTCCTCGTGCTCCCTAATCTGTGGCTTGTTTTGTGTTTAGTTCATAGGTTTATGAGGAGGGGAAAAAATAAWTTTTTTTCAAGTACCAAAATTCAGTGGAAATTGTAATTGTGGTCTTGCTTTTTTTGTTTGTTTGTTTGTTTTTGTTTTGTTTTATGTTTTGTATGGCCATATCTAAAAGTTGTGGTCTTTATGGCCAAATGCACAGGCATGTCTTTGGTCCCCGAACTTGAGGTTTATTGTGAAAACAGGCATACTTGTTAAGGTTGTATAGGAAAAGATATTCAAAAAATAAGGAATACRGAGAATGCCCTGAAGAGTCATATTATTTAATATCATTTCTTGATATTAAAGACTGTTAATATTAAACACTGAAAATATTTCCCCTGAAGAGTTAGTAAAATGTAGAATTAACTCTAATAAAAAGTTAAAACAAGTTCAGACTTGCTCAAAAGGTAAGATAGTCTTTAATATCAAGAAATGWTATTAAATACAATTCTTAAGGACATTCTCCATATTCCTTATTTTTTAAATACCAGCTCTTCAGGGGCTGGTTTATTATGAATGTCTTTGCCACTGCCTTCCAAACTGTTCTGCAGCTTATTTTTGCAAGTACTAAAAGAAATGAAAACAATTTGAAGAAACTCGGTGGATTACTCTACTTTTTTTTTTTTTTAAGATGAGTGCCTCAGGAAAAGTCCTGAAAAGCATGTATATACATGCATTCACTTTTTGATAAAGAAACCTCCAGTCATTGTCTGAAATCAAGTACTTGGGGTAGATCTATCAGAGACTAGATTTTATTGCCTATACCCAGTAATAAGTAAAGTTCTTTTTCAGTAAAATTAGATTTTTTTTTCCCTGCTTGGTTTTGCCCTCATGACTTTAAATGATGCAGTCAGTCCATTTGCACTGACAAGTCGTCTGTTACTTATTTGCTTCATAATAACCCTGGAGACCACAAGCGGCGTTGCAGTTGGGTCTTTAGAATCATTTAATTAAATACTGTACTTGCTGCGCCTGGCACTCAAAATCCTTATGTAAGAGCAAGCAATCGTACTTATATTGCATACTCGACAGTATGCARTACCCCTCCTGGGCTTTGCTGGAGTACGGAATAGCGGAGCTTCCCTGGTGCCGTTAGAGCACGCGCTGCGGCTTGGGGAGCGCCTTGGTGCCGGCGACGGCACGCGGCAAAGGGCGCCGCGCCAGGGTGCTCCTCGGAGATGCTTCACAGCACCTTGTGCTCTGGCTGGTTTTCTGCAGGACAACTTCGACCTCCTTCACAGCAAGTTCAGAGCGGCCTTTTGGGGATGCTGTGTGCTTGGTCATTGCCATTTCCTGAGGAGGTTGGGGTGGGGTAGGCAGGGTTGGACGTTTGATGCGCRGATAGCGTAAATGAGAAGAGGTGAAAAACCTGAATGGGAAAATAATCTTCCTCKTGTTCAGAATTTGTAGGACTTAGATTAAAGCTCTCTCTCAAAAAAATCTATGCTTGTGTACATTGTTGATATATTAGTTGAGCAGGTTGATATTTGAAGAGCATGGCAAGCGATTCTCTTTAAAGCCTTGGCTTTACTCTTAAGTGTAAGCGGAACTTTTCAGAGTGTTTATGTTTCAGAAGTGTGTATTTTTGTTGTAGCTGTTTACATTGCAAAGACTTCAGATCGGGCTGCAAGTGGTTTTGTGCCTCTGGCTGGCAAAAAGGAAAAAGACACAGTGTTGTCATGCAAAGCAAAGAAATGTGCCTTTGTAGCGGCAGCGTGACTCACTGTTTCTGCGCACGGCGCTTCGTTTGCTTGTTTCTCTTTGTTTTGCTGTTGTTGTTGTTGTTTTCCCTGGCATAGGTTTTAAGGAGCAGCCCCCTCTCCTGCTGTGGCTAGTTTGCTGCTGCTCAGGGATTCCTCCTTTCTTCCCAGCTCAGGGCAGCGGGCCGCGCTGCCGGCAGCAGGATGGCTCCTTGCCTGGGCAAGGGCGCAGGGAGCAGCTTGCTTGGCATTTGCAGCCTCAACGCTGTGGGTGCCTCGTGTATTCATGCAGTTTGAGCAGTGAGTGCAAGGCATCAATAKGCCTAATATGTCAGTGAGAGAAAAACATCAAAGCGTTTTGCAGCCTACCAGGAATAGAGCTGCAGAGAGCTCCAAGGCCAGGGGAGACCTTGCAGCTCGAGGCCAGGATTTGGAGGTGGCCCAAGGAGCAGTGTTGCCCTCCAGCCAGCCAGCCCAGGGAAAGCCCCTGTGTGTGCATGCACCTCTGCAGCGCCTCTGTGCCTGGGCGACCACGCTGGGACAAGCAGAGCAGGCACGCAAGCAGGGAGGCCAGTGTTGCGCCAGCGTGGGAGTTCTGCATCCGAGTGCTGGTGCTTCCCCCTTTTTTGTCCCCTCGCCTGCCCTCCGGAGCTGGCAGGCCCTGGAGGGGCTGCGTGGCGCAGGCCCTTGGCTGCGGCGCACGGCGCTGGGGCCRTGCACAAGGGTTTTCCTTGYGGGGCCTCCGCAGTGTGTTGGAGATGGGCCCTGAGCCCTTGGCGCGCAATTGGCTTTTCCGTAGCAGAGCCTTTAGCAAYGCGGTCATTGATCCAGGGACGTGCRGCCTGGGATTTTTCCGGGGTACAGAAACTCTCCTTTGGCATAAACTGAGCGCGAGGTGTTCTGCTAATGACCTTGCTAGTTTAAATGAAGTGCCTCTGCTGAAAYGCCTCAGGCTCCTGCCTCTCCTCCCAGGACCTTTGCTTTCCTTCTTCATGCATGACACGGGGCCGTGCCCCTGCCCAGCACYGCGCAGCCAGCACGGCCGCCTGCAGTGAMACCCAGCGGGCGGCTTCGCGCCGGGCTGATCCCTTGGGACACAGGAGGCCGTCACCTCCATGCGGGCACCCGAATGGGTCCTGTAAAGGAGGTGGTAGGAGCTGGGCACCGAGTGGCTTCCAGCACGCAGCGCCCTTCCTCTAAAGTGTTAAGTGACTGCCCCTTGCCAAGGTCTTCTGAACAAGCCGGCCTTGAAGGAGCTTTTTGGCTGGAGCCTTCATGATGCACAGCAATGAAACCTTTGGGGACCATTTAAGCCAGTATGGTGTGTTGTCTGGTCTCTGCCATGAGAAAATCTTTGTTGGGTTGGACGAAGCGTAAAAGGCTTCTGACCTTTAGGGCTTTCGTTGTACATGCATATTTTGGGTTCTAGTGCTCAGAGCAGTAAAGAGCTYTAGAAAATGTGCAYGTTCTCTGTATGCTTCAGGCTGCTGAAAATGTTTTTCTTCTGGGTTCTGCCACTTGTCCAGGGDAGTTGTTGTAGTGTTTTKTTTGTTTGTTTGTTTGTTTTAAACACTTGAGTTTTACCCGTAACCTGGGCACGGCAACGGGGCTCCCTGGGCACGCGAGGCTCCTCTGCGATGCTGATAAAGGCACCACAGCTGGATGTGGGCTGTGGTCGCGGCCGCCCGGACTGAGCTGCAGCTGCTGCTGGGCTCCACGGGCTCTCCCCAGGCATTGCAGGAGYGTGGATGGAGTTGTTGCACCCATAGATTGTATTTTGATAAGTGATTCATTCATTCATGTACCAGTTTTGTGGTCAGACTGAACACTGGAATGAGGAAAATGCTCCATAAGGGAGCTTTATGTAGGATGCTTTTGTAACTCCTGTTTTCCAGGATCAGCATTTTGTGGCAGTGGAAGGTTTTGAATTGCTCTGCTGCTCCTGGTGCCCTTATCTTCAGGCACCTCAAGGAGGGCTGCCAAAAGCGCGAGGGGAAAACCTGCCTTTTATATCCCAATGCCCCTTCCTGTCTCACAGCCATCTGTGCTGCTTTCAGGTGACAGATTTCCTACCTGATTTACTTACCTTTTGTCAGGAGGGTGAGGTCTCCAGTGCAGTGGCCACAGGTAAATGCAGCATTAGGGCACAGGACAGTCACTGCCATGTTTCACATTTGCTTGGTGTCTTCTAAAAAGTTGTAGCCCCCACGTGTCTGTCAGAAGCAAACCCATGRAACATCAGTTCCTTGTGCAGAATGAAAACGGTTCCAACAGAGTTAGCAGCTGATACTGTATTTTTCCTAGAAGTAAAGATAACAGTAGCAGCCCAAGCAGGATGTGGGGTATGTGACAAGGATTGGATTGTTAAATTCTGTGCCTGAAAACCTGCTTTCTTCAGCTTTGACCACTGCTATTAGCTTTAAAATGCCGAGCTGCTGCAGATCGCCAGTGCTGCGTATAGGCAGGGYTCTGTGAATGGGTCATGTTCGGGTTTTTCAGGCTCTGACGAGGTTGCATGGATGCTGTGCAAGGTTTCTATGGACCTGGTTTTGTGGATAACGTCTGCTGAAGACAAATGTTAAAAGTAGGTTTAAGTGACAGACCGTGACTGGACTAATGCGGATTGGTGTCTGGAGTGATGCAGCGTAACAAGGGATCCGGGCCTAGGGTGCCGAGCTGCGCTGGGCTAAAGCGCGCACGGCTGCTCCTCGTGGCCGCTGTGTGGTCAAACTGTGCGGCGAGCGGGTCTCGGATCCGGCCTCGCCGGCTCAGCCCGGCGCTCGGCAGGACAGTCACCTTGCACTGAGGAATCCCAAACCTGAAACAGCTAAGGTGGTATTTGGGCTCAATACCCCCAAATTTGGGTATTTTGTTGATGTGTTTTAGTAGCCCGAGAGGAACATCCAGTGAAGCCGATTTTGCTTTGGGGGCTGTCAGCACTGTAGGCTTTTCAAACTCTGCAGAGAAAAAGGGGGRAAAAAAGCAACTTTTCACTATCTCCTCCAGCCTATGCAGATGTTTCTGGAGGCCTTGCACACTCCTGCTAGAAGGCTGCTTTTGCAGCCCTGGGCTGGTGGCGCAGGCAGCGGGGAGGTAGGAGGCAGTGTGCCTGCTGCCCAGGGGCAGAGCGGAGCGCGGCGTGTCCGTGCCGTGGGACCAAGGCGGGAGCTGCACCCGGAGCAGCGCCGCACGGAGCATCCTGCTCCTGGCCACAGGGCTCCCGAGGCTGCTCACCCGCAAACTGCGTGTGGGTCACGGGAACCGAGTTGCTCCTCTTCTGTCAAGTGGCAATAGGAGCTCTGCATAACTCAGTAAATTTGTTCTGTTTTCTTTAGCATGCAGCATATGTGTTAATACACCTTCATTTCTATGTGGAAGTTAGTGAATTTAGTAGAAATTTCTGTTGATGTCCATACCTACAGCAAAAGAGATGATAGTTTTAATGCTCAAAAATAGTCTTTGCAGCAATTATCCTCAAGGTTTCATGTTCTCAGTATTCTGTCAGGATTTCTGCAGTTATCCTGTCTTTAAAAAACACAGAACTAAATTAAGAAAGTATTAATTTGAACCGCAAATTATTCGTTTCCCCCAAACAAATAAAAGGCCAAATAAGCAACAAGCTCCCTCTGAATTTCAAGGGACCCTTCCACTATAAAACAGAGTYACTTAAAATTTTAATTCTGGTAAGTTAAAAGATCTTTTTTTAATAATAATCCTTTAAATAGGAAACCCTCATAGAGGCAGGAAGGCAGGTGACTGAAGCTCATAACCGAGGTGATGGGTATCAGCGTTGTCCCTTAGGCTGTTCTTGCTCAGCTCAGGTACCTGTGTGGCTCTACAAGAATGGGGTACATGTGGGCATATGGGAGATGGTTCTCTGAACCCTGCAAAGAAAGGAAAAACCCACAAAGCTCTGCAGGACCGTGGTTTAATACCTGACTGAAGAGAGTGCATCTGTCAGTCCCTCTAGTGAGGTGTTCAGTATAGTGAGGTCCCCATACAGCGTCATGGGCATTTTCAGAGTTAAATACACAGCATTTGARATATAAATTGTTCTTTACTAATTCCCAGAATAATTTTGGGGATGTCAACAGAAGGACGAATAAATTCCAGACCGGTTCATKTTTGGAAACGCTGATATTCTCAACAGCAGCTGAGTCACATCCTTCGTTGTGACACCTGACGGAGCCGTGAGCGGTGCCAGCTTGCGACATCCTGCTCGCTGCCCCTCTTGTTCCTGTAACTCCTTGGCAAACGTGCGGGCTTTCTGCCCCAGAAGGTGAGAGGCAAAGCACTGTTTCTCATTTTGGATGCCTGCACCCAAGTGATCATCTTGCTTCCTGTTACCGAAGTTATTCTTAAATCCCTGTTCAGCGGAGCTGGGGATGAAAGCACGGTACGACTTGGAAAAACAGTGCTCACCTCTTTCTTGCTCCCGATTTTTGCAAATCCAGGGCAAATCCAGGTTTCTCTGGAAGTAATGACCATCCAGAGCAGCATGGAAAGCTAGAAATTCAGGGAAGCTGAATTCCATATGTTCTGTGGTAACTGAAATGGTTGGGCTTGTTTTTAGCAGAAATCAGTGAATGGTGTTGCCTGTGGCAGCTGTGCCAATGGGATGGGGCTCCCGGGAATTGTTGTGTCCATCTTGCCCATACATATGTTGATTTTTAGGATGTTTTTAAGTAGTTAAATTTTCAGATAGAGATGGTCTAAAAGTGGTTGAAACAAATGAGGATGTTTTGTGAGGGTTAGGACACTATGTGCATGTCTTCTTGTTTTCTAGAGAATTGATGTTCCTACATAGTGTTTAGATTTTATTTGATCCCCAGCTATCCAAGTCATATAGAACACAAGTAGTTGCCTGGTGGATTTTTCTGTGGTATTTGGTATTGTTTCTTGTGTTGCAGTATTCCCAGTCCTGGGTCGCTGGTGGTTGAAAAATCTAAACTTTGTGGTCATAGGTGTTTACATTAAAGCTGAAAGGTAGCGAACATGCAACTTCCTGGGTCTGCTGTTTTAACCACTTAAAGCCTTGTGCAAACTATCTGGGAAGGGAAAAAGTGCAAGCCACTCATTCAGGTTTAGGTGGAGGCCAGTTTTGGTGTATCCTTATGGCCTCAAACAAGCCACGTGCAGAAACCARAACATCCCTATTTTGATCTGAGCCAGCGGGTTTGGTTTGTAATTAGAAAAATCATTCTGGACTTTGAGATGAGGGATTTCTGTGTACTGAATTCATCACCCTACAAGCTGTGTGGTGTGGCCCTGCGGATTTGCAATAATATGGCAATTTGGTTTTGAAAATGATTGATTAAAATGCAGTCCATTATCATGTCCCTAATCTCTGTAATTCTGTTTTCCATGTCCTTTSTGTCCTCATCGACTTGTTTCAAGACTTCTGATTTCTTTATGCTTGCTGGAAGRGTGCTCTAAACCAGGCTGCCCTCTTGGTTGGGAACCACTAAAACACCTAGTGAGATCCCCCAGCAACATGGTCCAAAAGGGTCCTTCGGATCATAGTGCAGTGCGAGTTGCGTGTATGTAGGAGGCACGTCCAAGAGTAACTTTTGTTTGGAGCTGCCAATTACACGATGTCTGTTAAATCCTTTGTAAGCCTTTTCTTTGCTGAACTACACGGTCAGAAGTCTGGAGGTGGCAAACTCGCAATCTTGGCTGTGAGCTCGAGCTCAGGCTCTCTCTGCTGTCAGCTCTGTAGCCATCACTCTGTCATGTGCTCGAGTACTGCGAAGTGTTTGACCATTTTCTTTGTCTTTTTGTTCCCAGTCAAGCTGCAGCTTCAAGCGGAAGAAAGAGGAGTGGTGTCGATCAAAGGTGTCAGTGCCAACCGCTTCCTTGCTATGAAGGAGGATGGCAGGTTGCTGGCCCTGGTAAGCAGCGGCTTTCGTGGGKCTGCTCATCTCTGTTGCTTAGGTCCTCTCGTTAACCCCTCCTGCTGCTGCTCTGACTTCTCTCTGCTTCTGAGTTACCAGCAAAAAGCACTCTGCAGCGCCTTGGTCAATGACAATTTTTTACGGAGTAGCTTTTTCCTTTTCCACTAATTTTCACATAAGATAGGTCAAAAGGTTTGTCTTAAAATAGAAGGTAAAGTCATTAAAGTAAAAATGATTTGATTTTTATACTTTAATAGTCTGCATATAGCCCTCTTTGTAGGGAATGAGGTTTTTTGGTCATGTATACCTACAAATTAGAAGACTTAAATTTTCAAAGTATTTTTCTTATAGATCTAAAAAAATGCAGATTAAAACTAGCTTAGCAAGACTAGTTTTAATTGAAACTCTGTCCATTTTATTGGTTAAATAAAGCCWCCAAGCTCATTTATTTATTTATTTATAATGCACTTGTGTTCGTATTGCCTGTAAGGTTTTAGGAACTGTGAACAGCGTGTCTATATGCTCAATATTGATGCAGACAAGCCTTAGCATTTGTTGCCAGTGAGATACCCCTGCAGTGCAGCCTCCTAGAACAGCCCCGAGGCTCCGGTGCCTCCAGCACCGGCACATTTGCCTTCTGTGCAAGTCTGAGCTCACAGCTGCTCGTAGCGAGAAATCAAGGCCCTATTGCAGCTGAGCTGCAGTTGATGGCGTTACCCACGAGGARCCGCAGACCTGAGTTCTCATCCTCYTCGTATGAGCCCCTGCTCCCGGCGAAAGCAGCCCAGAGCCCTCGAGAGACTCCGTGTGCGCCGGGATGCCCGGGTGCTCCTCGCYGTTGTGCACGTTGCYGTGYGGCCCCAGGGGAGCCGGCTGCGTTTGCGCCTGCCAGTAGCGGTGCAGAACGGTGTCACTACCGTGTGGTTAACGTGGGCATCGTGCCACAGCTCAGTGGAAGCCAATGCGCCAAGTAGCCCACTGGGCCCTTGTTGAATTAAGGGCAGCTGGGARTTTCCTGGGGCTGTGGCGGGCCGATGTTGGGCGTCCTGTTCCAGTCCCCGCCGGCCTGCAGCGGCCGGGCCCCCGGTCGGAGCTGGTGCCTGGGCCTGCCTGGCTCCTCTTGTGTCCGTGCCCTCAAAGATGTTGCTGTTGCACTGAGGGGCCGCGTCTCCAGCTCCCGCATGGTGAAGTGCTTGGGACGGTATTTCCCATTAATTTGGAGTTACTCCCTCAGCATCTGTTTAACTTGGGTCATTTGTGTYTCCTGCTGGAGCTTATAAAGCCAGTTTTTGTTTCTTAGGATGGGTATTACTTGAGCCGTGTCTGCCGTACTGCAGACACCGCTTCCCACAGCTCTTCACTTCGGCTATTAATAGGTGCTCACGGAAGCTGCCTGCTCTAAGAAGATTTTGTTCTTTAGCAGCAAGCATTTCATGTCCAGTGAATACTCTGGCAATTTCACGAGTGCCTTCTGAAGCCTGAGGGATATTTTTTCCATGAGGATTTCTGTACTATGGCTTCCAGCAGCTTGTGGCCAGTTCTGTCTCTAGTGTTCTCTGCCTCTTCCCCACTGGCCGCGTTTCTCTGTCCTTTTCTCTGTGTTTCCATGAGAGCTTTGCTAGAGCTTCCTGGTGAAATCTTCACAGGGAAGTGATCTCCTCGGTGCACATGAACATGTTCTACTGACAGCTTTGCTTATTTCTACCAAAACATTAYGAAACTTTAATTTCTAAACGCTTTTTTAGTTCTTTTAGTTCTCAAGGCCACTAGTGACTAATCACCCAGGCACAATTTTGTGCTTTCCCCCAGTAATTTTCAGCAGCACACTTTTCAATTAAAARAACATTTTGAAGGCAAATATGTTCCTGGAATGAACTGACTTCAAATTATGAAGCCTTCATAAATTTCTGTGGTAAAACCACTAGCTGATGGTCGTCCTTGTTCAGCTCTGCAAGGTTCCTGTGCCTTGGCCCATTGCAGATTCACTCCCATCACCAGTACCTTGTGCTCTGAGGATCTGCTGCCTTGGACTAAAGAAATTCTTGCCAGTGACCTYGGTGGGGCTGCTGCAGCTTAAGCACCCCTTCGCTCAGCTCCGTTGGGTGTCCTGGCGGTGTTTGGCACTGCCCGTGTTTCAGACTCCGTGTCTGCGCTGCCGTTGCTGCCGGGGTGAGCCAGGGATCTGCTCCGTGTAGGGCAGCCCTTCCCTTCCTTCCCTAGTGCCTAGCAGTGGGTAGGTGTGGGGGGCTTCCTGCTSCTGCCTAAACCCTTACAGCTGTTCTGTTCTCCTTTGATTCCAGCTGAGCCCTGTAGCAGTTCGCTTTGTACTCCTTTTATAAATATGCTAACATCTTCCAAAATGCCTCTACAAGTGATTGTGCAGCCTTCCTTTTCTTCTAGCTGCCTGTTTCCCTAATTACTTTGKTGAGATGTTTCTTTGCACCTTGCTTTGAGCTAGGTTTTGTAAAGTGGTTTATTGTGTAGCCCACGTGTGCTGCAGCAGCCTGCCTGCTTCTCCAGAAAGTGCACGGGGGGTTTCATGGAGCAGGCCTGGGGCTTCTGCTTGCCAACAGCCTCCTTTTGTCTGGGGGGACAGGGAGTTTTCACCTGCTTGGTCCCGGGAGGAAAGGGCGCCGCAGCTGTGCAGCCACTCAGGGCTTTCTGTTGGAAAGTGCTGCTTTGACTAAAAATGGTTTTGCAGAARTGCATCTATTCGATGACATTTTCAATGGGATAAAAAAAATGAAATGTTTCATTTTTGACGCTGCTATGTTTTGATTTTTAGTTGTTATTTAAATGCTGATAGTTTCACCTTTTTGAGTTAAAACTTAGAATATATCATTTAAAAAAAAAATCTTAGCAGTTTCCACAAGACAATCATATTTTTGTCCAATCCTTACATTTACAAATATTTCTTCATTTAAGTACATGGCCTGTCATTACGTATGGCACAGTTATATGGCTTARCAGTGATCAGTCAGGTTCTGTCAGTCTGAAAGACTTGCTACTTTTGAGGAAAAATTCTTTCTTTTGATAACATGGGTTAAAACTGCAATACAAGATTAGCTGTGAACACAAACCTTCGTTTCCTGGCCTTGCTGTAGTTCTGAAAGGACAAAAATCACCATATATCCAGGGCATTAGCCATCCATTCTGGTAGGTGCTCTTACAGGTTAAGCTTCCAGATGAAGTTTTTAGTGTGAGCAGACATTACCAAGAGCTTCAGTGGCTCTAGAGACTTGAATTCCTAATCTGGGTCAGAATTGTCAGAGCCAGTTAACGGGCGTCGTGGGCGCTGCTACGGCTGCTGCAGTTCGCGCTGCRGGGGAGTCGCTCCGTGGCTTTCGGCTGCGCGACGCGGGGAAGGAAGCGGCTTCCCTAGGGAAGCCACCGCCTCTGTGGGTGCCTTGCGGTGGCCCGTGTGGCGGGTGAATGTGGAGCTGCACGCGGCTGCCTGGCAGCGTTTGCTGGCCAAGGGCTGGGCGAGCTGGACGCTCCGCGCGAGGCTGCGCTGCTGAGCGCGGCCCCCAGGCTCGCGTGGGGAAGGCGCCGCCTGCCACCCTGCGTGCCCCCGTCTCGTGGCGCGCAGCTTGAGCAAGGCCGTGCAGATCAGGAGCCGTGCACCCCGTTGAGTGCGTTTCGGCTGCGCACAGCGTAGGAACTGGAGTGACTGATGGGCAGCAGCAAGAGGTCRCGCATTGTTTTTGCTGAAAGTTTTCTTAAGAAACCCAAATTCGTATCTGAAAAAGGTAGAAATGAAGGAGCTCTCTTTTGATTGCCAAAACTTACATTTGAAGGCTTACGTTTGGAGACAGATCACTCTTCCAGACTGCATTTGACAGCCRTAATTCCTTGTAGCAACAGGAACTTGGCGTATTTAGGAAGTTATTTTTATCCTGTGTATTTTCACAAATAGTCCACATTCTAGTTCTAGWTGGATACTTATTTGTGGATATTACCAGAAAATTGTGACGGACTAGCCTACTTGTTAAGGCATTGCTTCACATTTCCTGTCTCCCCTCCCAAGATTTTCATGCTTTTATTTTCATGCCTGCCTTTCCTAGTGGCCCGGAGCTCACTTGAAGCTGTTTGAGCATTAGGAAACTGCAACTTCCTAAGGCAAGGAGTTCCTCAGCTCAATTTTTTACCTGTTGTGCGAAGATCCACCTTTTTATTTGTAGGTGGGAATACAGGTTAACTCAGCCTAGGTGAGGTAACTGCAAGACTTAACAAGACTTGCTTCCAGAAGTGGAAAAATCCCCTGCGCGCTGGCTTCAAAACAGAGGCAGTGCTGTTCTGAGGAGGAGTATTTACCATAGCTGGATGGAGTATGTTTGCTTTCTGTGTTGAATGTACCTGTTTGCTAGGTCCCTAAAATGGTTTAAAAAAATATTAATTAAGGATTTGGGGAGAGAGGAGGAATCMAACCTTGGATAGATGCAGATTTGCTACTGTTTTCTCCTTAGAACAGAGTAATTAAAGCCTTGAATTGGCTTCAGAAAATTTTAACCTTACGACTAGAAAAGAATGGGCAAAGGCTGAGACTTTGTGCCCTACTATTTATCTAATTGATAAAATGGTATGAGGGCAGCAAGGGAAACACTTTAATATGTCTTTTATGTTAGTTTTGTTTAATTGTAACTTACGATGAGAAGGTAAAACTAATGAGTATGGAAATCACAATACTGGCCTCTCCACGTAGTGAAAGCAAATGAGTTTCTGTTTGGTTTGTGTTAAAGACAATAAATGAATCATAGCTACAAACTTTTCTTTTTAGCTATTTTTRAAATAACTATGTCTCTAGGCACTAAATGTGTTGATAACTTTTGCTCTTCATAAATTACTGCTGTGACTKTGAAGAACTGGTTTGTTGCAGTGAAACACCAATAGTCCTTTTCTTTTCCCTTTTAGAAATGCGCCACAGAAGAATGTTTCTTTTTTGAGCGTTTGGAATCCAATAACTATAACACCTACCGGTCACGGAAATACTCCAATTGGTATGTGGCACTGAAAAGAACTGGACAGTACAAACCCGGACCAAAAACAGGACCTGGACAGAAAGCTATTCTTTTTCTTCCCATGTCTGCTAAAAGCTGATTTCCACGGTGGAGTCTGAAAATGTGCGCCACACTACACTAACAAGGTAGTTCCCTACTGCTCTCCAAATAGCAGACATACAAGCAATTCCTTGCGGAAATAACTACTTCTGCGGTTGTCAGATTAAAACATGSATGTTTCATGCTGTCTTTATTATTGCTTTTTAAACCTGTTGTGCCAGTGCGTGTGAGGGTAAACTTCCTTGGAAAATATATTGGATTTTCAGGCTCAATAACATACCTGTTTCCTACCAGATATCTAGATAGAGCTGCTTTATTTACCTTGCACTTGCTTTACAGAGTAAAGGAAAATTAATCTGATGCACACTTATTTACCATTTAAAATAATTTATCTGTTGCTTATTCAAAAATAGAATATTGACTTCCATCCTAAAAGCAGTCCATGAGTAACTTTAACATGCTCCAAATAACTTGACATGAAACATTCTAAATAATTAATTTAATGAAATGTGAAATTAGTTCCTAGCCTGTAATATTTCTATAGGACTCGGGCAGCTCCCTGTGGTACAGCTTGTAGAACAGGCCTGTGTGAGCAGCCGGCAGCTCCCTCATGGTCATATCGATCTTCTCAAACCCTTCCCGGTGCCCGTAAAGCAGGAGCTTGGCCACACTGCTGGTGATGGGAGTAGCGTCTTTGGTCCTGGCCAGCTCAGCGAGGTCCATCCACACGCAGCTCAGGCACTCCTGCTCGCAGAAGCTGATGGTGAAGGAGGAAGGCTCCAGGCGGCAGATGAAGTACATATCGGACTTGCCAAAGGCTCCGGGGTGCCTGTGTTGCTGCCGCACGCTTAGGATGGACTTGAACTCGGACCTGATGCCGGTCTCTTCAAAAACCTCTCGAACTGCTGTGTCTCCTACGCAGAGAGAACAATTCTTGCAAAACATACAAGAATAGCCTGACACTTAACCTTCTCATCATAGAAAATTGCTGACTCGAAGCACTCTTATCTACTAAGCTCTCCAGAACATAAATGCTTCAACACAAGGATAAGCTCCTTTTTGTGATCCCTGAACAAAACTGACTGCTGGGGGGCTATTGGGCCCTTCTGCCACATACGCTATACAGCGAGGAGAGCAGGAAACCTCCCCTGACACAGGTGGGGATGGTTGCTGACTTCACTGACCTCTTGATGCCAGACAGCAGAGCCTTACAATGGGTCTTCAGTCCTTTGAACCCAGCTTCCAGATGGATTCTCTTTGCCTCCATCTGGTTTCTGCTTCAGACCCTTAGCAGCTGAAAACCTGGATATGTATCAGATCACCGAGAAATCGCTTAGCTTTGTGGCACGTTGCCAGGATGTGTGAAAATGTGGGGAAAAAYACTGTTTGCAGATAAGGAAAGTTGCCCTCGAGATGTACCCTAACTGTCTAGTGATAGTTCAAATGTGCCATAATATCACGATGTGGAGCCTCTTGCTGCAGAAGACATGTGCTCCACATGGCCCGTGTACTTTTTGTGTGTAACAGCTGAGGGGACATAGAGCTCCTCTTTCTCATTACTGAAGTCGATGCAAGTTCAAAGCTCTTGAAGTAACAGCTCAAAAGCCCAAACAAGAATTTTTGATATGCCACTTATTTTTTTCAAAATTCTGCAGTTGAATCATGACAAAGCCTACTCATCTGGGACAGACACTGATTGGCAAGATAACATATTTTTTTTTCTTTTAATCTTGCTAAGCAAATAGCTGTGTCTTGTCTTCAGTGGCAAGTGCATGTAACTGTTTTGCAAAGTTATCTGCTTCAAATGGTTCCTTTTTTTGTTAGGAATGRGTGTTGGCTTGCTTCCAGAGGCAAAATGCATTTTACCAGAGCCTTGGAGATTCTCCTTCCCGCACAAACGACCATCTTGAAATGTCAGAGGTGAAAGAAACCAGCCTTTTTAATTGTGTGTTTTCAAAATACTGAAAATAGTTTCAGGATATACAGCGGACAGCAATGTGTAAACAAAGGGATCTGTCCAGCAAAGACCACAGAGCTCTGCAGGGCTGGCCCTGGCCCTGCTCAGGCTTCTGCCTCAGCTCCGCCYTCACCTTCCAGCAGAGCAGTCTGTGCCAAGGCAACGGCAGCCGCGTCCAGAGGCCTTTGTGGGACCAGGGACCACTGATAGCTGGCGCCTCTAGAACATCCACTCCAGTTTCACCTAATGACAAATCTGCTACGTGTGAGAGGGGAAAAATAACATAGGGGAATGTACTCGTTTACCAGTCCTGATCCCTGGGGGAGACTGTGTCCTGTGTTGTCCACGGAGAGGCCCCCAGTCCTCGTCAAAGTAAGGCAGTGGTTATGAAGCAAACCCCCCGAGGCAAGTGGTTTTATTACCAGGCAAATGGCTGTTTTAAACCAGCGTGGTCAGGGAAGGTGAATGACTGAGACCATGAGGACCGCTGAGGTGTGCTGCGGTGAGAAAGGTGGAACCATTCAGGACTGTAATTAAGCTTTGAGTTCTGCCTTGAGATCAAGTGCCTTTTTCTGTTTCTCTTTTATTTAAATGTATGTGTATATATATTTAAAAGATAATGACAGTTAAACTAAAAGGGTAGAGCCTGACTTTAAAAAAATACTCAAACAAAAAAAGTGTGTGCAATCTGATGCATAAAACTGCGTTTGGAAACTCTAGGAACTGCTTGTGCAAAACGATTTGTTTTCCTTAGAGTAGGCAGTCATCTATATTTAATCACAGGATCTTTAAGCAGTGTAATTGCACTCTGAAATTTAGGTTCTTGAATGATTGTGAATTATAAGGCTTGATGTAAGTGAAGAAAAACTAAAATTAAGCTCTATTATATTTTATGCTTTACTAATTTATCTTTCCCTGTAATATTAAGATGTGATAGAGAACTCTAACAGTATTTTTTATTATATTGTTTAGTAGTGGCATGAGGGGAGCTAAAGAGATTTCTTCTTCCTCCCTCAGTATAAAATCTCCTCTGGCATCTCCTGGCCTAGATCCTCTCGCTCTCACTAACGGCCTGGCTAAACAACACGCACAGGGCTCAGGGTTCTTCTGATATTGCCTCCTGTCACTGTCTCTGAGAGAACAGAGCTGGTTAAAATATGATGAGTCATAAAATGAGTCAGGAGAAGGGACTCTCCACCACATCACGTAAACTAGAAAGCAGTTGCTCTGTGTATTGAAATTATGAACTGGATTGCAAGCCAGTTGTTGGAAGATTGTTAGGGCAGAGGAGGGAAATTCCTGAGGCATAAAACAGGTTCAGGAAACTTGGGCTTGATACCAACTTGCTAGAACTGCTGCGTGGTTTTGGCAACCTTTTTGGTCCTACTTTACTTAACAGTGAAATATAACAAGATTTCAACACTAACGTGGGACTATATTAATACTAGGAAATAAAATTTTTGAAACTAGGGCTTTACTARTAAGTACAGTAGGCTTTCCGAGTCACAAACTATGGATCCTAATTTTAAGTGGCTGCGATAGGAGGAGAAAAAGTATTATTTTCTGTCGTTTCATGCACACATTTGGTCATTCACCTTTGAAAATAACTGCAGCAATTGTATGTATCATCACCTCTGCCAAGCTACGTAGCACTAAAGGGTTTCCTCAAATCAACTTTGATCTTTTCCAGTGTAGAAGTGCCTTATGTTGCTAGTTGGAAGGAGGTACCCACAAGACTCAGGCACTGCACTTAGGCAGCGCCTGTGCCAAAGAAAGTCTTTAGTCTAAACAGATCAAATGCACTACGGTGCAAAGAAGCAAGTGTATTGATTCCTGTTTTGCCCATAAAAATGTGGAGTTGGAAATTTTTGCTCAGTATGTTATTGAGCTCAGCACCCTAGTTTCCAGAGTGAGCTGAAAACTCTTGTATTTCAGGGTTTTATTTTGTTTATTTCCTGACTGCCTTCATCTTAGGCACTTCTAGCTGATATTACAGCATATCCAAAAAAGCCTACAAAAATGAAACGAATTGGCTTCAAATCCTGCTTTAAGGGAAAATGTGGAAAAGCGTGATGTTTTAAAGCTTTTCTGCTCTGAGTGCCGTGTTGCCCGTTAATATTAAGGACATAGGATCATGCTATGAGCGCCGTTAATCTTAAGGACATAGGATCATGTCRTTTGGTCTATTGACCATTCATTGAAGGAAGTGAATAGTCCCAGGAGTCCTCTTACACGTACGTGTTGGTCACAATGTATTTCAATGTTGTCAATGACTTTACAATTTGGTTGATGTCTGAGTTGTTGCACTGGGACTCACCAATGTYTTCGCCTGGATTAGAGAGGCCTCCTGGAAACTTCCATGCGTTTACAGTCTGTATTGGAGGAAAAAAAATATTAATGAAGTAGCTCTGTGCTGTACTCCGTAATATGAAGGTGACAAATAATACGTGACCCTTATGTTGAAGTTGCAGTATTGTAATTATTCTTAGAACTATCAGGAAGGCTTTAAATAGGAACTTCTTTGTTCTTGCTAATGTGATGATCAAAGGTATGTATGAAATATTGGAACAAAACATCTACTGATTGAAAATACAAAGTGTCTAACAATCCTTAGACAAAAGTTGCTGCTAGAGAACTAGTTAGAGTAGCTGGATATAAAAAAGGCTGCTATAGTCTATATAGTCTCATACTTAATCACTGATGTATTCCACTTTCATGTTTTTGGCTTTTTATAAATGTTTATATATTTAATCTTACAAACAGATATTATGATTGTAGTATTGTTCTATACTGCACTGGCTTTAAGATGATTTTGTGTGTCTGTAATAACCATTTAGTGTAACTTGTCGTTTGTTTTTACGGAATACAAGAACTGAGGCCTTGTGTGTGGTTTATATATAGATACATATATTGAATTGCAATAAAGTTCAGTAATTAAAACAGAATGTGAACTGCAGACTTGGTGTTGTAATTAATGTTGCTAAAGGAGAGTCAGTTCCAGACCTCCTGCAAATGCATGAGGGTTTGCAGGTTTTACCCTTACCTCTGTGCTGTATGTACGATTTATTTTTAATTCCTTTCCATATTAAAAGTGAATGTAGGAAGAAGTTAACCTTCAGCTAGAGACTAATGCAGAAAAAATGTATACTCTGGCAAAAAAAAAAAAAAAAAAGAAAAAAGGTAGCTTTTCTTGTGCATGCAGCATAGAGAGCAGTTGTGTGCTTTCCAGTGATCTGAAATCCCACTGATTACTTTGGAAAATGGCTTTTTTGGGCACTCTTAAAGGTCTTGGATAGGAGTTTAGAGCAAAAGATCAAAAATACTGCAGATGGAAAGTACATGTACTTGTCTCTTGGCTTTCAGATTTGTTTTCAGTTCCTGGAAATCTTTGTGTGCTGAGGAATTGTTCTTTTTCCCGATACAACCCAAACAGCTCTTAAAAAAAAAAAAAAAAAAAAAAAAAAAAAAAAAAAAAAAAAAAAAAAAAAAAAAAAAAAAAAAAAGCTGCATATAAGCCTGATATTTCAAACTTTTGAAACCTGCTTCTGTAGGAGAGTCCCCATTTCAGGGAAATCATGTACCTGGGGGGAAGCGGGAGGAAAAATGGTGGAACGGACATGGGCAAAGGGTGACGTGAGCCACTTGGCTGGCACTGTTGTATTTACTCACTGCACGTGTTTCTAGAGAAAGGAGGGGTTGCCTTTCTCTGACCTTTCTCTGCCTTTTAGGGTTTTTTGKTTTTTTTTAACTATTTCTGGTTGCCTTGCTCTGCATGACAAATTCAAAATGTTGTATGGTGGAACCTATCTGTGAGAACATCCTTTCACTGAAGCTCTTTARCTTAGTGTAGTTACTAGTGAGCTGAAGCAGTGGGTAGTTCGGTTCCTAGGAACAAATCTGTCAGCTGTTTATTTCAGGAAAGGCAGGAAAAAAATACRGCTAGTGAGATTTTGGCTTCGATGTAACTATGAATTGTAAATGATGCAGCCGATTATAGTTAGTTAGCAGGTATAAATTCTGATTATTCCCAGGTTATAATTATAAGCATCCTCGGTGTACCGGAGAGTTCATCTCTCAGTTCCGGCAGGTTATTCACTTACTCAGCTGGAACACGTGGAGGATGTGGACTTCCAACGGAAGGACGGTGCTTCCTCTACCTYGCCGCGCTCGTTAGCGAGTGCTAATGAGTAAGATGCCCCAGCGCTGGCGGCTTGGCTACCTGGAGCCACATCACACAGCCCACCGTGGCCGCGCTAATTCTCTGGTCGGGCACTTCCTCTGTGAGTGTTTAAGCTTCCCTGCACCTGCCTCACACAGGTGGGCTCGCCGGGTCACGGCTACCACATCATTGCTTATTTAAAGCCACAGCTATGCCTGGAACTTGCAAAATCAAACAAAACCAGAATCCTTCTACCAAAATCCACTTACAGGTATGGGGCTTTTCCAGAGGTCTGCATGGATCCAAATACAAAATTGGAGAATCTTTTTAGGTCAGTTACAAGAGAAAAGAGAAAACTCAAAGCAGCAACGATACCTGGGTAGTGAAGGCAATGAAAAAAACATACTGTGCAGCTTGGGATCTGCTCTAATGTACGTCACGCGAGAGAGCGGGAGCCGAGTGGAGCGCTCCTTGCTAGGAGAATAAACTGGGGAATGTATGAATGTGGGGAGTACCTCAAAGCTTCTTCATCATTGYCCATGAAATTAATTTGAGGAATTATATATCCTTTCATACGGGTGTATTTGTGCTGAGACTATCACACTTTTTTTCCCCCAGGAGAATGTTGTGTAATGTTTTCCCTCATTTTGTTACTCTTTATGGATTTCTGTTTGAAATAACTTTTCAGGAAAACCATTTTTTATCACATTCAAATTTGCTTAGCCTTTTGTTTCCTTTGAGACAGCATTGCTTGCTGTGAATAAAATTGTACCTGGTACAAAAGATGCTGCAACTACCCAGTGTAATTCAGAAGCAGCATAGTGCTTCCTTAAGATGCAATTTGCTCTTTGTCCAGAAGGGCATTTAGTGGCTGGACATTCCTGTGCTCTGGATGAGCTGGCTCGTTGCGCTCGGTGGCAGCAGCCTGGAAGCGACTGGAAGCCGCGGGCGGCTCCGCTGCCGGCCGGCACCTCGGTGGGGCCCACACAACCCGGCTGGGCAGCTGCACTAACGAACGGGCTTTTTTCTTTTCTTTTTGGATTCTATTATTTAAAAACACTTATGTAGAGTAAGAGAACTGTCCTGAACCTTAAAAAAAAAAAAATGCTGCAGTAATTTCATTGTGATTTAGCATTTGTCAATGTATGTATAACTCAGGATTTGTAAATCAGACTTTTGTTTGTTTCTTTGGACGGCTAGATGCAACCATTTAGAGTAACTTCTACATAATATGAGCTTTTAACATAGGCTTCATAGTATGAATTTCATAATATAAACTTCCCTGCTTTTTTATCTATTGAAATATTATCATTGAAAAATTAAAATCTGGCAATGAAAAATGCAATGCAAATAGGCATATATGCATACATATGTTTGTGGATGTTAAATGAAATTATACCCTCTCTTAGCTGGGTGAAAGATGAAGTCTGTGTAAATCGTTAAGATTTTAATCATTTAAAAAATCCTTTTAATTCACTAAAATGCCCTCCTGTAAGCAATATGCCATTCCACTCTGCTCAGTCAATCACTGATTCTAATTAACAACAAAGCCATCTATTTTCAAAGTCTATCATTTCATTGTTTTTGTGATTCAGATGTAGATATGACAATCTGCTGATAGACATGTTCGAAAATACTACTAAAAAGAAGTAACTTAACTATGGACTGAAATGAAAAGATATTTCTTTTACACTACAGAGTAGGTTTATCTAAATTAACATCTCTGTATTTTAAGATTTTAAAGCAAACTTACCCTATTTCTGTCTTGTACGACCAACACCTTTCCAGTGCTTTCATCTAAAACAGCACCTATTAGAGAGAGACAATATTGGAAAAGACAGAAGTGTTTTGGACAAATATCTTAAAGCTCCTAATTTAGTATGTTTTGCTACAATGAAATAAATCCTAGTGATACTTAGCTTGTACTTAGCAAGATTTTTCAGAATTTATCATAAAGTAGTTTGTCAGTGAAAAAAAGYGATGCAGTTCAATACAACAAAAATCCTATGTATTGGTACGTATAAAAATTCAAACTTAGCAGGAGCTAAAGTATTTTGAGTCAACTTGCTAATCAGAAAGCATTGCTCCCACGTGGAGAAGTGACACTCACACCYGATTTAAGAAAAATGTATCAGGATGCAGGCAGGGAAATTCAGCCTCTCGCTGCATCACACTGTTCAGTTAGCCCATGAATTTCTCCTGCAGATTGTGTAGTTTTGTATTTTTAAAACCCAAATGCTTTCATATCTAGTCATCATGTCACACTCAGCAGTCATACTTTAGAAGTATTTTCCTTTTAAAACAGGCATTTTGTCAGATTTTAAATTTACGTGCTGCGGTGAGCAGCAWGAGAACGGGTACAATTTGCCAGGCTCTTTTCCACATCAGTCTTCCATGGGTTTCAAATTAGTAGGTAACTATAAAGAAATGCTATCACTTTCTAGCAGGAGGAGTCATTTGTGGATAGAAAACATGATGATAAACACATTAAAAGTACTATGCAGAAATATTTCCGCACAAGGGAAGTATTAASGAATGAGTGTCTAGTTTGAAGACATCCGTTTCTTTTTAATAACGTGTGGTAGACTTATGTGTAGGAGGAATTCTTCCAAACTGAAATACCAGCCCTCATTCAAGATATGTCAAAGGACATGGTTTAAGTCAGTAGTCACAAATCTGTCTCCTCGTGGCTTGTGACTTCTATGAGCTCATTCTTCCTGTAAATACTCGGCAGGGTAATGGTTCAAGTACTGTACTCACTGAGAAGAAAGAACTGTACTGACTGAGGAAAAATAAAGCAGAAGGAACTTGGATGCATACATGCTGTGATTACAGGGATCATTCTCTCAAAAAGCCAGATTTCAGCCAAATGGTCTTCTGAGACCAGGGAGGGCTGCTCAAGAAAGGAAACGGCTGATCGGGTCAACTAGAACAACTACTTCTCTCTTTTGTTCCCAAGAAATTGATGCCTGCGAATGTAATTTTTGGCCTTGAATTCTTATGTGAGGTGTCCAAAAACGGTGATGGATGATACTAAGTATCAAAAGCAAGCAAGAAAAGATATTAACGGGATTTGTCCTCTCGCCTCCTTTTCCCTGGTGTAACTCAGGAGCCAGGCAGCGAGGGCTGCGGGGCCACATCTGTTTAGCATCACTGAGATCACGCTTGGGCTGTGCGCACTGCGTGTGTGATACCTGCAGCTTTAAATCATCCATCCAGCCCAGGATGACTTTCTGGAAAGGTTTACTCTTGTAGCATAACCAAGCAGTCAGTATTACTGCACTGTTTTGTTCAAATGTTCTTTTTGGAATTAGATTAGGAAAAAAAAAAGCCTTTATATAACCAGTAATGGAGAATAAAAATACCTATACTCTTCTTATTCCATTGATAATTGATCTAAACATCCATGAAAAACATGTTCAGAACTGAACAGCACTCATCTGCATGTGTGCACAGGTAACCATGGCTGCTTGCTCTGGAGACATCACCAGGCAGGAATGGGCATCGCTTTGCAAAAAACTTGGGAACTTCTTTTAAATCACTCCTGATTCCCTGGACCGTCACAACCCATCAAGCTTTGTGTCCCTGTGCCGACTAATTTGATATTTGTGGAGATGCTGCTTTTTCAGACATCTTCATAAGAAACAGGACTTGCCAAAGCTGATGCTCATGTGTGTGCAGGGACCCTTCAACTCCAAAGGCTTTATTTCAACAACCAGATTTAGGCAGAAAGCAATGAAAATAGCACCTACGTGGTAAGGCAAGTGCTGCGTAGGAGGGAGAAGAGAATGGGTTTTGAACTGCTTTCCTCTCAGGTACCCTGTTATTTTGCATACTTAAAATGTGTCACTCGTGTGGATGGCAAACCACCGCCTCCTAAGAGGTGGAGAACGCTGAAACTGCCTTGCAGAAGTACCTTAATCATTTCACGTATCGGGGGCTTTCCTGTACCCTTTACATATATGGGAAATCCTGCTGCCTACAGAAGGATGCAGTAAGTTAGCTGGAAGATGCCTCACAAATTCCACTATTTTTAGACAATAATGTCCAAGCCCTATGAGTAAGGCTTCTAGGCGCTCCGCTTGGCAGCTCTCTGATGGCGAAAGAGGCCCTGGCCCTGCCCATTCACACCTTGGTCACCGCRGGGCCGGAGCGCGGCCGCGCGCGGCAGGGGCAGCCCGGCGCGCACGGAGCCCGCAGCTGCCCTGCCCCGGCGCCTGCCCGCGCCCGGGCAGCTCTGCACGTTTGACATCTGCACCGTGAATTACCAAACCCAGAGACCCCCGTGCGTGAAACTGCTGCTGTCCGCAACATTTGTTTGTTTGCATGGGGCGTTCACCTGAGAAGTACAACAGCAACTGCAACAGCAAATGATGCCTTGAGAAGAAGGCTTTCCTATTCCTGTTTTCAAACATTTATATGGAAGACTTTTCAAAGTTACTGTATCTCCACATTCTCCATTGTTCTTTTTATAGTCATCAGGGCCACAGCATTTGCATTCAATGATTTGCTTTAAAAACGCAAGTTCCACGCTTCTGAAAAAATCCCCTTTCCATCAGTTCTGCTTTCCCAAATATGCAAGTTCTAACCATAGGAGTAATGCTGAGCTTTTGCGAGGGGAGTGCATTGTTTTCCTCGGGTTTAATGCCACATATTTTAATGGTGAGGTTTTCATACCTCTGGAAAACATGCTCCAACATGTCCATTGACAAATCCCAAGCCTCTCTTAGCTTCTACAGTGCCCTCTGCTGGTGTTCTAGCCGAAAACACCCCCTAACAACAGTATTAATTAAAGGCCTTTCTGAAGCTCTTTTTCCCCCGTCTCCCCTTTGCTACAAGGGATAATCCTGCTCTTGTGAGTCCCTTCTAACTCGGAATTGCCAGGCACACACGGCACTTCAAGGCACACACGGATGAAGTGACGTCCCGTAGAGCCCTTCCAGCAAAGGACCGTCAACTCCGCCTTGTAACGAGGGGGACTTGCCCTCACTGTCCTGACTGTTGAATGTTACAGCTTTTATCGGAACACAGAGCCCAGATCGACTGCCACATTAGGGGCAGTGACTGAGCGATGGCGCAGGCAGCGGCATTTCTGATGGAGGGCTCTTGAAAGAGAAGGCAGACGTACTGAACTCTTGTGGAGACCCACATGGCTGTATTTTGGGCTCATCCTTGGTTCCTCACACTCTGCTGTATGGAAAAACAGCTAACCCTCTTAGCTAGTTCCTTGGGAACTGCTTTGGAGTTCTTTTATAGAGCAACACCCAAGTTTGTTTGTGGGAGATCCTGACGCTAAGACACCCATGTGTCCAGAGGATGTGTTTGGGATATGGACTTTAAATATACTTTAGAGGAGCTTTTGGACTGAGCGAGTTCCCCAACAACTTCTACTGGTAAAAGTTTGCCCCATTTGCAGACGCCAACTTGAGCACTATTTAGGCAGATGCACATATCAAACACGCACAGTCAAGGATGGGTAGCACTGGAATAGAGATGTGATCTTTTTAAGATGTTTACAGGTGCTTTTCTGTTTCTAAAAGTATTCTTCTGTAACCCTGAAGTTCCACCTCTCTAACCTGCAAACCCAAAGGCAGGAWGCGCCTCTCAAAATGATCAAAACAACAGTCCTGAAGGAAGGTAAGTTTTTTTAAAGCCTCGGAGCATTTTCTTTTCCCAGGGCTGTTTATAGGTTTCTCMACTTGGGATACTGAGGTCCCTCTTTCTGGGCTTGTTTTCAGCCAAGCACAGTTGGCCTTASGAGCACGTCTGCGAGCGGCACCTGCGCTTTGGGCAGTGCCCCTGGCCAGCCTGGGTGTGTTTGCTGTGCGGCAGCCCAGCCGAGGTCCTGCCGCAGCCGGAGCTCAGCAAGCACGAGCCTCTCGGTCCGCGCCGGGACACCTGGGGACTAACCTGCGACTCCCACTTGGTGCGTGGCGTACGGGGGCAGCCTGCTGGGCCCCTCTCCCAGCCACAGCGCCAGCGTGCAGCCGTCCGCCTCGGCGTGGTGCAGGGCAAAGCCCTGCGCGGCAGCCGCGGCCACGAGCCTGCTCTGCAGGATGGGCACGTGCAGCCACACGGCCACCCGGCCCTGCTCCCGCCAGCGCCTAACCGCACCTGCAAGAGAGCGACGGGGAGCTGCCGGCGCCATCCCAGCGGCCGCGCAGGAGGCCGAGGCTCCCGACCCGCAGCCACCGCCTTCCCCGCGCTCCTGCTCCCTGGAGGCCTTTATGCCTGCCCACMGCCCGGCACAGCAGGGCCTGCAGCGGGCCCCACGGCTGCAAGGCCGGGCCAAGGAGGTGGCAAGGGCAGTGCGGGTATCCCCGGCAGCGCTGCGGGCCCGCTCCGCCCCGCTCCCCGCCGCTCGGCTCGGGGCTGCCAGGCAGCACGCGAGCTTCCCTCCCGACGCGGGCGCTTCGCGCGGAGCAGCGGGCGCCGCCGCCACTTGCCCTGCAGCCAGCGGC